>NC_080579.1:85129958-85729958 GCF_029962835.1 Magnolia sinica | reverse complement strand
CAAATTTTCATTTTCTATTTCATATGTTTTTACAATTTATTAATCCAAATTTCCAAAATTATAGATTTACAAATCCAAAATTCCAACAATGAATAGAGCAAAGCTTGAACTTGTAAATTAATAATGGATCCAACCAAGCATGGCATGGCCTAGGCATGAACCTATTTATCACTTCTAAAATTAGAAAAGTCATCTAGGAGAATAGTAACTACTATTAATTGTTATTTAAGATCATGTTAATTGTTATTAATTAAGAGGCTGATTGGGTACTACTACCTTTGTTCATCTCAAAATCGAAACGGACATGGGTTTTATCCACGCTCTCCATCCATTTTGCCCCATGATTTTAGGGTCTAAGCCCAAAAAAGAGTAGGTCCAAGACTCAAGTAGGCCACACAATGAGGATTAAACACCTACTATAGGGTCAAAGCCTAAGAAAGAGGCAGATCCAAGACTCAAGTGGACTGCACAATGAGGATTAAACATCTACAATTAAAAACTTCTTAAGGACCATAGAAGTTTTAGAACAATATGATATTTGTGTTTTCCCTTCATTCAGGTCTATGTGACCTTATGAACAGGTTGGAAGGCAATTAACTATCACAATTGGCCTTAGTAAGGTTTTCACTTTTGTTATTGTTACAATTGCTTCTTGTAGTGTGGTCCACTTGAGCCTTGAATTTACCTCATTTTTGGGCTTATACCCTAAAATGATATGGCAAAATGGATCGATAATATGAATAAACTCACACATCATGATGGCCCTCATCCATTTCTATCTTGGGACAAAAATGAGAAGTACCCAATCCGTGTCCTGTTAATTAGTTGTCTAATCTAAATTAAACATTAAATATTTTTTAAAAATATATTCAAAGTTTAAAAAATGAAACTTTTGAATATATCCTTGAAAACCATAAATAAGTCAAGTTGAGCTGGACTTGAACCAAGCTAATAGGCTATTATACGTAATCTAAGTCTAGTTCAATGGGCTTCACTTTCATATTCTCAACCCTCGGACCACGTAGGCTAGCACAAGTCTAGTTCAAAGCAAGCACATCCCATTAACAACCCTACTCACAAGACTTCGCCTACATATTACTGTTATTCAATCAAACACGAGGCCATACATGTTAACGAACGACATGTATTCAGTCAAATGTGTGCGTTTAAGATAGTGAGGGCATGCCAGAGTCATATTCGACTTGATTTTGATTGAATGCTTGCGACCCCAGGCGTCAAATTAGTCGTAAGATCAGACTTGTGAAGGTTGACCTAACTCTTCAACCACCAATGTTGTAGCAATTAGGCAATTTAGAAGGGAGAGGGTTAGTCATAAATGGATTTTTTTTACCTTGAGCCAAGGATCTTTTTTTCAACGGTGATCGTTGGCCTTAGATTTCTCAATAATGCAGTAATGGGTGAAAAGAATTAAAAATTATAGGCTAAATCACTAATTTTATTAATTTATTACAATAAGTAAAGAAATAAAATAAAGATAAATACTTGCGATTTCTTGTATAGACAAACAATCGATATGGATAGTCAACAGTACGTGATTGGTATGTGATCTTCCAAGTAAGGACTTGGTTGATCAGGAATCCGACGATGGTAGGTCATAGATATTTACACTACTCCCAGGCATACTATGGTGATGGAATTAGACAACAGCAATCTAGGCTACCCTAAACTCCTGACATTTTGCAGTGGGGCTAGACAAAAGGAATGAACTAGGGCTAAAACTAGGATAAACAACGTTGCTCAATGAGTGATTGTGTGATGGCTTGGTTGGTTCACCTCACCTCGAGCCCTCCATCGATTGATCCTTATATAGCTCGGGAGGTGGCAATCATAATAGGTTTCCTTGCTACCTTGGGATCCTTGAAGGTTATGGGATCAGATTGTATCCCATCCAGTCTCAAATTCCTCATCGTGTCCCTTGATTACTTTATATTTTAGGAGGAATTGGCTTCTTGAACCTTCATAGTCGCCATGAAAGCTCCAATCATCTCTGAGGAGGTTCCCCATTTTGCCAGTATTATTTGAGATAGCCTTGCCTAGTGTATCTGAATTGTGATAGACTTCTTATCTCAACAGGTCTTTATAAGCTTGCCAAGCACACTACTTCAACCACACGTGCTACTTATGTGAGAGTCATGTATCCTTTATTGCAATGTCACATCTGTGAGCATGCATACAACTCTGAGTCATTCTGCTTATGGTAAACAACATGTCACAGAAGGATATAAGACGAAAGATATCCTTGAGGTGCGAGTAAAATTTCATTCATCGTTCGTATGTAGTGCTAACAAGTGGTGGCATCTCATTGGTCTGTGTGGATGTGTCAGGCCAAGTGTAAACACATAAATGTCAATTGAGACATCTAAGTCATGGTCCCTATTGTGGATAGATCATATCTTTAAAATTATGTTTATCATACCATCATTATAGTCCTAATTGGTGTCCATCAAATGCAAATTGAATTCAATGGTGTTCAATTGTTTGAATTCAATAACTAATATTAAATAGTTAGATAAGCCCAAACTTGTAACATCTAGGATATGCTCCTTCCCTCAGGTGGGCTTACAATTAAGGTCTTGATTGACATGAACATATGCCATGTCTACAATGGAACACCAGGAAATGCTTTTTCAAAATAGAGGTTTGTTTATAAGTCCTTGTGAGATTATTACATAAATTATTCACATGCTAAGGAATAGCTTGAATCTCATTTCAGATAGGGTGTCTACAAGTGACCCACATAATGATTTAGATTGACGGGTGCATCAAAATTTTATGGTGAGACAACCATTCTAAATGGGATGGATGCCATAAACAATGGCGGAGAGTGAAAAAAGATAACCATGAATGTTAAAAAAATAATGTCTTCTTCCCGAATAATTGATGTGGGGCCCACAATGAGGATAAAATTACATTGGAGGTCTGCCAGAGAGCGTGGTGGCCCGACAAAAATACCTTTCAACTGTGGAAGCTTTTGGAAAAGGTGGAGGCCCTTCTATATGAAAAAAAAAAACTCAAAAAATGATAATGGGTCCTTTCCTTCAGCTTGGCCACACAAAAGGGTTTTCAAACAGCTCTAATGGGACTAGAGGGTGGTCATAAGTGAAATCCACGTTGTCCAATCGAAGTGAGTTTTAATTTTAGGACATGGGCCCAAGTTTGATAGGAAAAAACATCATAGGTGAATTATAATAGAGGAAATATATAACCATGAACTCTCAACGTTAACACCATTTGTGGATTACAGAGGGCTTCAATCAAAATCGAAACAATGCTTTTTGTGGTTTCAGGACTGGCTGAATAAAATAAGTAAATCGAATCTCTTCTTGAGTCAGCCCAATCATGGTTTAATAAGACCCACTCTATACTTTTGGAAATAGGCCTCTTAACTTCTCAAGCACCCAACTAGAGTTGGGCATCGAACCGAGTCAGATCGGATTGGTTCCAACTCGACTCGGTCCGGATTCTACATGGCCTGACCCGAACTCAATCCGATCCAGCACCGAGTCCGAGTCATCTGACTCGATCCGATTCGATGCACTGATAGCCTGACTCGAACCGAGTCTGACTCGGTCAGGAAAACCGAATCAGATCAGGTTGGGTACCGTTCAGATCGGGCTACGTAAATATGATGAGTATGGAACACCAGTTGATTTGTTTTAGTTACCCATTTTCTCATACTTGTGTGGCCCACCTGATCAATGGACCATTCAATTATTCGGGGCTGATGAACGACAAGGATCCCGGGAAGGCATGCCATATTAGTGGCACAAAAGTATATGCGTCTCCATCACATCTCCAACAAGGAATGGCATAATTCTTGTCCGTTGAGGAGTTTCTAGAACATTGTGCATTTCGCATGTCTTGATCTGTTTTCACTTTAGCGTGCAAGTTATTACAAAGTCGATGAAGGTAGGGCCCTACTAACAGACAGCGCAGGTTCCACAATCCACATAAATTGAAATATCAATCGATCAAGTTAACAGTCATTTTTCCCCTTTTATTCTGGACCATTCAAAATTTCTCTCTTCATTTTCCGATATTCTGATTAAAAAATGGGCATCAAGATATTTATTTTCGGTAGAAAAAAATTGTAGATTAGTAAAAAATTGGTGGGGTCACATAGATTAACGGTTCCAATTTAATGATAATACAACCACGTGTGCCTAGGACCATCAATGCACCGAGATTCGTCCGTCACTGGAAGGCTGGAGTTATTTTTAACATTATTAACAGATTAGATGGAAAATAAACGTTATGGTGGGGCCCATGTAACTTTGATCTAATTTGAGCCGTTCATACAACTCGAAGCTCGAGGCGCATATGCGCTTGTCTTCGCATGAAACGTATCTACAAGACTATAACAACCTATCTTGTGTAGCTTGCGTGGGACGCAGATTAGCTATTGCCTACTGACAGGTTGAGTAGCTAGAGGCTAGAGCCTAGACTCCCTATTGAAGTGACGTGACCAAGTTCTGTGGGACCCGCCATGATATATGTGTTGTATCCGCACCATCCATTCATTTGGAGATATCAATTTAGCGCAGGAACCAAAGAATGAGTCGGATCCAAAGCTCAAATGGAGCCCACCATTAAAATTTTCTAAGGCCCACAAAAGTTTTCAATCAAACCGAAATTTGTGTTTTCCCTTCTTTCACGTCTGTCTTAACTTATGAACACGTTGGATCTCAGGTAAACATCATAGTGGACCTTAGGAAGGTTTCAGCGGTAGGAGTCACTCTTCTCACTATTTTCTGTGGTGGGGTCCACTCCAAATCTAGATTTGACTCATTCTTTGTCTCATAGCCTAAAATATTCTCTACAAATTGATGGGCGGTGTGGATACAACACATACATCATGGTGGGTCCCATAGAACCTGGTGATGTCACTTTAGTAGGGAGTCTCGCTGGCTACTCAACCTATCACTTGTCAATAACTTACGTGTGATATAAGCAATTAATTTGAAATTTATCCAGGCCACACACGACAGTATAATTGGCATGCACATGGGCCCACCGTGAATGCATGTGGTTCATCCACACCGTCCATTCATTTTTCTAGATCATTTTAGGGGTTAAACCCAAAATTTATGCATATCCAAAGCTCAAGTGGACCATACCATCGGAAAAAATAGAAGCACTGATGATGCAAACATCTAATGGCTCTATTTTAACCTCAACCCTTTATTTCTCAATCTATTTTAACTTTATACTATATGACCGGATCGGATTCTAGATCGGATCGGTTTGGATTGGCATTGAACCGAACTTGATCCGATGAATGGTCGGATTAGACTAACCTTACTCGAACTGCACCGATCCAGGCCGTCAGTTCGGTTCGAATCGGGTCGAATCTGGTCGGATCGTGTCGGATCCACCGGATCGGGTCAGACATACCCAGCTCTACACTCAACCATCATATTTACACTAGATTGTAGTGGGGACATTTTTGTCCCTGAAAAAAAAAAAAAAAAAAAAAGTGAGGTCAAACCCTAACTTTAATCAAACCTTATGTCATTTTAATAAAAATCCCCTTTCACTTACACAGCCGGGCAGAGGTGGGTGGATCCCCAAGTACTCCAGGGCCAACCATGGTATATGTTCATTACATACACACACCGTACATCTATACAAATCTGAGGTGGACCAACACCACAGGAAACCATGGTTATTGATTACCGACCATTGAAAACTTCTGAAATGTTTATTTGCCATCCAATCTGTTGATAAGGTCACAAATACCTGGATGAATGAACTACACAAATATCAGCTCGTTCCAAAACTTTTGTGGCCCACAAGAAGTTTTTAATTATCAATGGCCAATGATTCCTGTGGTGTGGTCCACCTGAGATTTAGATCTACTTATTTTTTACACCGTTCCCTAAAATGAGCTGTCAAAACGGACGGACGGCATTGATCTAAGACATATACATCACGGTGGGCCCCATCAGCTCGATCGTTTTGCCCATTCTTCCTACTTTTGCTAATTGAATAGTACAAAGTCATATACAATTTTATACCAAAAGTAGACAGGACAGATACCATTTTCAATCAGACCCTTTTGAAGGATGGATCAGGTACCTTACCATCTTTCCCGCCCACAAGCCACTTTTGTACGACATCAGAACCACGAAAACGTTGGGCCCCACCGCAAAGATCATCCTTTCGTTAAAATCATACTCAGCCCTTTACTAGGTGGGCCACACCTGTGTGTTGAGTTAGACCGTTGGTTGTCCATTGATTTCAACAGTGTGGGCCCACGTGATGAGCCGAACGGCCTGATTTTGTTGCAGCTGATCTTAATGGGGGATCCTAATGTTTTCATGGCACCAATGCCCTGTATGGTACGACAAGCTGTGGTACCTAGCTTGTATGTGGCCCAGGTAGATGAGTACACTTGGAAATTAAAAATACACTGGCAGATTGTGATGGTTAATACACAGGCACTAATAAATTGTATACATGTAATAAACTTAATTCAAATTAAACCGTACAAATCATGGGCCCTACTTTAGATGTCTGTTACTCCAAAAATGGTACTTAGTAGAGCTTCAATTTGGACGATTGGTGGACATCTAATGAACGGCTGAAATAAAAAATACTCACCAATCTGATATTGGTATGGCAGTGAATGGCAGCACAACAGCCACGTGTGCCAATGCCACCATAGCTAAATCACGGCCGTTTATCAGGTGGGTTCCACCATAGATGTTTTGGGTCCCAGAAAAAAACAGGTTCATCATGTGGGCCCCACGTACGGACCACTAGTAGAAATTTATAGCCATCCATTTATTTTCATGCACTTGCGGCCCACCCAGGACCCGATAAGCAAGATTCTCGTGGCTGTAGACATAAGCAGTGGGTCCCACAAAATGAACAGTACGGATCTTGAGTACACCTGCCACGTTGGCATGCCCAGAATAGTACGCTTTTTCTTTAATTACATAGTACCAATACTAAAACCGGGAAAAGGACGTGAAACGATCCCAACGGCTTCCCAGCGACCGGTACCCGATGATTCAGTGAGGGGCCCAACATGTCTGGGCGTGGAACAAGTCTCGTATTTCTGGCCTGGAAGTACACATGTTAGAGATCCAGACCATTCATTAGGTATCAAAAGGTTAGGAGAATGCTTGGACCAAAAATCATTCTGGTCCACCCATCATGGAATTCAAAAAATTAAGAGAAAAATCGACCGTTAGAAGAAAATGTCCAAGATTTCAACGAAATCTGTGGCTGAATGGATAATTGAAATATATTAATTTTTTGTATGTACCATATTTATACTAATTGATATCTAATGAATCGTTCAGATCTTCTACACGTATGCCAAACGCCTGGATCTCTTATACGTGTTCGGCCCATTCGCATGAGGATGAGGGGCACTCGTTGAATCACCCAAATAAATGTTTTGTATACACCGTGACGTATTAGTGTAGGATACGTCTGGACTTTATTGTTTGGATCTGAGACCATATTTCAGTGATCCAAACGGTTTAAATGATGGGTCATACCTTGGATGAAGGCTAGATGAAAAATAATATAGTAAATTGGAATATCTCAACGCCCAAAACAATTCGATCCGTTTCCATTAAATATGGACCGTCTCTTTAATATTTGAATAATCAAATGGTTGAAATACTTTAATCTGGACGTTGTTTTCTTCTCTCAATGCATATGAGGCCCATCATTTAAACGGTTTGGGTTGATGAAAATAATCTAGATTGAACGGCTAATGTGCCGACGTATACTATTGCAATTCTTTGGATGTATACTCACAAACTTCAACCTCATAAAACGCATTGGGGCGTACACGAACCGAGCTAGCTCAGTTAGCTTACTCAACTCTGCTCGAAAAAGCTCAATTAGACATGATTTGAATCTGAATTCGAGTCCAATTGAGCTGATTTTTTTTGCTTGAAAATGAATTCGAGTTGAGTTTGAGCAAGTCTTGATTGGACTCGACTCAGATCAAACCTAGCTTGAATTGAACTCGGATCGAATCAATTCAAAGACTCGGTTACTTTGATGTTGATGTTGCTTATCAAGTATTTGATAAAATGACGCAACGAAGTGTAGCTGGTGGCAAAGAAGGTATATATATGAAACCATTATCATTTTTTTCTTGATTTTTATGTTGCTTAGAAGGTGTTTGATAAAACACGTGTAGAATCATTGCTAATGCCTTAAATACTGTAAAATTTTGAAGGTGTAGTCCAAGTGTTTGTCAAAATGCTACACAGGCAAATTCAGCTCAATCTTGGCTTGAATTTGGCTCGAATTGGCTTGAGCTGCTGACCGAACTGAGCTGAGTTGGCCAATCAAGCACGAGGACTGATTCAAACAGCGTTCAAGCTGAGGCTAGCTAGACTCCGTTAGACTCGTTGTCGACCCCTGAAACGCAAGCCATTCACCGGTAAAAGTGGAAGAAACTCAGAGGACTACACGCCAAATGGTAGCTCGCACAGCTTTTTTTCCACTCGTGTTACCTCTTTGGACCCCTCATGCAGAAATGGTTCGATGATCAGATCCAACAAGATTTTCGGTGCCATGTTAAACATGTGTCAGTGTCACATACAGAGATGGTTGGATGATCAGAGCATTTGGCATTTGGGTGTTATACTAAACACGTGTCACCTTACTGGGCCTCACATGCAGAGATGGCCAGATGATCAGAACCATTCACATTTGAGCGTTATACCAAACATGTGTCTCCCCTCTGGCCCCCAATGCAGAAACTGTTGGATGATCAAAACCGTCCACATTTTGGAGCAAGAAACTTACGCTGAATGGATGGTTATTACCACTAATTTCTATATCGGATGTGGACCGTTGAACGAATTTTCCTCAATGGCTCACATGCATCATGCTGTGATCATCTTTTAAGTGCATTTATTGAATCATAGGCCATCACATAGTTGTGGGGACTACAATTTCGGATCGACCCTCGGAACACCAAAGTCTACGCGAATAAAAGCAGACCGGTTTTCCAGCACAAAAACCGTTTTCCCTTACCTACTTATTACAATTTCTGATCACAGGTCTGTTTGGTTTTTCAAATTCATTATAAATGCCCGGTAAATATTTCCTTATTATAATTTCACTATATTTGAAAATAGGCAGCTACTTCTGCTTGGGAAATCGGTCCAGATGGATTAACTTAAATTTGTGAGCCCTACCATGTTATATACCACATATTCATGTGGTCTATCTGCTTTACCCTGACATTTCAAGGCATGGGCCAAAAAACTAGATAAATCCAACATTGAAATGACCCACACCAAAGTAAACGGTGGCCTCAAAAAGTTTTTAACCGTGGGTGTTTAATTTTCTTTTTTCTATGGTGTAGTTCACTTGAACTTTAAATCTGACTTAATTTGTGGCTCATACCTTAAATTCAGTTGGCATAATAGATGTACTGTGTGGATAATCCACCTACATCATGGTAGGCCCCGTAAATATTTGGCAGCATTTCGATTTTAATGCAGTAATCACACGTGGAAATAAGCATTAACCATTTATAGTGCAATTACGTTTACACGGAGAAAAAAAAGAAAAAAAGCTCTCTTACTCTAGCAAAGTGTGATGGTTGATACGCAGGCATTTTAAAATTACTTAGAAATTGCATACGAGGCATGAATCAATGCAAATTAAACTGTAAAAATTATAGATCCAATGTTAGATATATCACGAACCAAAAAAAATTGCAATTATTTGGCTCCTGAGTATGGGAATGGTTCACATTTATCCAACGGTTGAAAAAAAAAGCATCCAATGGTCCTAGTGCAACGAACAAGTGTCGACGAATCAAAGCATCAGATTTTTCCCAAAACATGATATGGGGTATGTGATTTAGAGGCAGTGTGTTTCACAAGTCCGTTTAGCTGAGTTACTGAGTTAATGAATCCTAGGTGTACAACTCCCGAGTGTCTGCGTATCAAGCGCCATTCGCTGTCGGAGTACCAAGTAACTGTGCTTTCCTACTTGCTACAGTTCTTTTCTCACGCACCACCCAACTTTAAGTGCTTTACCCTAATAGGCAGGGATGTTTTCGTTAAAAAAACAGCTAAAGATTTTTTCATCAAAAATATTACAAAAATACACTTCGTAAGTTTTGCAGGAGCCAAAAAAAAAAAAAAAAAATAGTACATTTTCAGGAGCCAAAAAAAAAATAAAAAAATAGTACAGAAAGAGTCTAAGGTACTAATTTTTTCCATCAAAAACTATGATACTATGGCAGCGGTAGAAATGAAAATTACTTAAAATAGTAAGCATATGAACCGTCCAAATTATTCTTATCAGTTTAGATGCATCATCAACGATATCTGACGATTATTTGATTATCTGATTATCAGATTATGGGACATTTATTGAACGGTTAGAAATGAAAATAAATCCAATGGTCTTATTTCAACAAACAAGTGTCGACGAATCAGAGACTACGGTTGTTTAAATAATTTTATTTTTGGAAGGTACCTTCAAAAAAGTGGGGCCTACAATTTAATCGGTTTAATTTGAGTTACTATATTCCAAGTATAATATTTTCAAGTGCATGCGTATCAAGCTTCATATGCAGCTAGAGTATCAAATAACTCTGTCTTTTTTATAGCTTCTGTTAAGCACGGCCCAAAGCACGTGACAGAGCGCCGCTTCTGGACACGTGTCCAATCCGTTCAGCTCCTCCCCACTAGAGAACCGGCTTTACCCAGTTGCTTCCCACCAGCAACCGGAATGGCCTGGACAAAAGAATCCTTCCACGTGGCTAGATGTAGTCCTATGAATAGGTAGAGTGGTCCCCACCTAAGGCCCACTTCATTGATTGATGCGTTACCACCCACAAAAAGCTCATTTCTTGAATTCTCCACTTCATGTTTTTTATCCAGAGAAACATGCTCAGGTGACTTGCGTCTGGACAGTCTGCAGTGCCCATTCACATCACACGTACCATTTTATCAAACGTGTGAGAGATCTCAGCCGTTTATCAGATAAGAACTACCTTGAAAACCCCCTGATCAAAAAATCAAGAAGCCCCATTTATGAAATCAGACACACACATGTCGGCACAAGCGTGCAGGATCCTCACCACCATAAACTGGTCCCTGACCCAAAATCAAGACGGTCCATTCATCTGATTAGCCCCACATAAATGTTGAATCTGGACCGTTCGTCATGATTTTCTAACTGTCCATTATTATCGTGGAATTGTGGCCCATCTAACCAGCGGCTCAGCATGGCTTTTGTCGCGGAAATGTTCATTATAGCATCCATCTAAAAAATGGGTGGACCCGATCTCGCATAGTTTTTACATGTTGGCACATGTATGCACCTACTTACCACTTTAATCTCTACTCCCGCGAATCACCATATTAGTGTGCCATTATCTTTGTTTACAAGAGCATGGATTGCTTTGAGCGTTTAACCTTCTTATTATAGTTAGCACTTACCAAAAGCATTTTTGTTAATATTAAAATCAAATTAATAAATTCAAAGCAGTTTCTTGGAATCTTCATTACATTAAAATTTAAAAATAATTAAAATAATTAAAATAAAATAAGGATGGCCCACCAATGGCTGACATGTGGCAAAACAACAGCACGGCTATTTTGACTATTCTTTTGGTGGGCCCCACTGTTTATAGATCACACCGGGAAATACGGCCAATTAGACCATATTCGACCTCTCATCTGTTGCTTGCAAATGGATGGCTAAGATTGAGTCCCATGTGCCACGTGTGACAACATGGCCCACTCATCTGGTGAGCAACACTCACACATTGAAGACAAACAGATGATTATGACGTTTCTAACCGTCTACTCTTCATACACGTGTTGCCCAATCACTGTGGGCCCACTGCCGTGAACGCCCTAGATTAGTGGTACTGTTTGTTTTTGGCCCTCAAAGTTGGAAAGTTTGATCTGAGTGGTACATGTATATTAACCATCGCACTCTGCCAGAGTATCAAAGCATTTCTAATTTGATAAACACAAGGAACGAGGAAGTGGTGGGCCACATGAATGATGTGCGGCCTAGGGATGTGACAAACCTATTCTAGAATTAGTGGGAGATGTTGGAATTAGTGGCACTAATGTTCTCATGAGAAGTTCTTAAACAAATGCAAGTGTATGTGATAAGTGATTATTTTACATTGAAATGTGATTATTAGGTATGCTAAGAGAATGGCACGTGCCACGCACATGGAGTGAGGAAGGTTGAGAGTGTCAGCATAAAGTCCTTTTTGTGGATAAAAATATAGCCCCTGAGGGTATTGTGTTGGTGAAATCCCAACCGTCAGCTGGTGGCCAACCCTAGTCCTAATTTACCAAAATACCTTTATTTTTCCTTTTAAATTTGTTCCCATGTCCTTTTTAAATATTAAAGATTTCTCTTTCTTGTAAAAGTAATTTTAGGGGTAAAATTGTCACCTACATATTACATAGAGCATGTAAAACTGGATTGTGACAAACATCCCATAGAGAAATTTGTGGAGAATCTTGTTGGAATTTATGCTCCATCTATCAGTTTGATAAATTATATATTTTTTCTTTATTAATACTTTCTTGCGTCTGTTATTATGTTGTGCATATGGAATGAATACGATTGAAATGAATATAGCTGAGAGACTTCATCAAATCCATGCATTTTTAATACGAAATACATTGTCAGGCTTAACTTGTTTGATTCTTTATAACTATGAAATATTGTCTCAGTCAGAATGACTTAATTCATGAGCCACTATACATATTATGACAGTGAATCTATAATATGGGATGTTGTGCCCACATGTCTAAGTGTATGTATGTGCATATATTGACCGGATGTAATAAAGCAAGATAAATTTTATTGTCTGATATTAGCTTATGCTTACTATGCTTGTTATGTTTATCCCTATATTTGAGAAAAAGTTGGATCCTAGTTCGGATTTATTCGGTTACTATGATTCAAAAACATGTAGGCCTTTTAAGTGGATCAATGTATGTTGAGTAGTCGTTCACGTTTCTATGAGGACTAAGATTCTTTTTTAAAAAAATTAAAAATTAAAAATCTATTTATGAGATTAGCTTTATATTAGAAATCAAAATGATAGATAGATTGGCATCACTAGTTAAACTTGTTCTTGTAAATCGTTGTAATTAAAGAATTGATTTTGAAATCATCCTGTACATTATTTTGCAAAAATCAATGCTTTAGATTTATTTTTTGATGATTAATCACGAAAATGAGATATGGTGGGCCTTAGGCAAGTAAGCTTTGAGACGGTATATGTAAGGATCTACATATGTCAATCCACTCGTCAGGAGGGTCGCACTTGTATGTCAAAGAGAGGTCGTTGAAGATTTTCTAACCATCCATTTTAGACATCTCAGTGTGACCCACCTTTATAGATCAGGTTCATGTTCGCGGTGGCCCACCTGATTATTGGCCCAGATCTTGTACTGGAGAGACATGTTTACTGGGGCTCTCAATGGACCGAGGTGACCCGGGCCTAGCCCCTTTGGGCGGGCTTGGCATTGGCTTTCGCTTTGGCTTTGGTTAATCTACTCTTCATTCTCGCCTCTACTGCTGCCAACTCCAAAACCATATCTCTGATCTGGAGCGTTCATCAGAGGATCATTTTACTGCCTGTCTTATCCTAGAAGCACCTGAATGTTGGCATTGCTTGTTAATCAATTTTCTAACCGTCCATTTTCCCCTGTACGTACGGCCAAAATGATAAATGGACCAGTTACATTTTTGGGCGAAGAAATATCCAAATGTGGGACCCACCCAAATGCGCCACGATTGGCAATGCAGGAGATGAGGGATCTGGAATGAGGCTTGTACCTTAATTGATTGTGATGGGATTTATATCCGTTGGATCTGGACTAAAGCTGTGATTCAAACCGTTGATCTGAGCAATACACAGCTGATGGTTGCTGCCTTGAAAATGTTTAAGATGTGAATATCCTGAGCTTTTGATCATTGCTCCACAAAACAAAGCCTAAAGAGACGGTCCAATCAAAGGATGAGTTAAAATGATCCAATGGTTGGAATATCCCTGAGGTTATTACTAATATTATTTAAATCCACAGTAGGGACCATGTAAATGCTTTGTAGCATTTATTTTATTTTATTTTTTTTAACACGCGCACACACACTCACGACACACGCACACACACCCCACACACGCACGCCGTGGGATTTCACCACCGTGGGTACTCGAACCCTTGACCCGGTGTTGAAACTCCAGGGAGTCTACCACCCGGGTAGCATTTGGCCCAGGCGTGAAGTTGTTGAACCAGACCAATGTCTGTCCACCTCATCCAACCAAGTTTACTTTAAGAAGGTTCGTTAGGTAGCTTGGCCCACCATTGACTAGATTTATTTAAAATAACTTTTATTTTTACTAATTCTATGGATTACTGCTTCTGCAAGTGGAGCCATGGTTCAATGATCCAAACCATTAAAATAAGGGGACTCACCGTGGATGGCCCATGCACCAAAGATATCCTAGATTGGACGATCCTACCATGAACCCAGTGGTTAAAAGACTCACCAACTCAGATTGCCTAATTCAATCCGGAGTCAACATAGGACTAGCCCCACCTAGGGCTAACTCAATTGTATCGAACTGGATTGGGTCCTACCAAGCTGAAGTTGACTCGGTAGAGACGCATCAGAGTCTTGAAACCATGCTGGAACCATTGGTGTATTAGCCGCCCATTGAAAGGTTGAGAATTTTGGCACATATAAACCATTCATCCTCGTTGGATCCAAATATCAATGGTCTGGATCACAAAACAATAAGTCAATTCAAACGGAAAACATAAACAGTATCCGTACAATCTTTTGGGCAGGAACATTTATATAACACCTGAAAATTAATATTACTGAAACCCATCTTGCATACATGTAGAACTCTGTTCACTTCAAAACCCATGCTAAATTCAAAGGGCCTGTTTGGCAGATACTCCTTTTCTAGTTAATCATAGTTGCAGGTTGCCAGTCATCCAGATTATTTTTAATACTTACCAAAGAGATAACGTCTGATAAATAATTACGATTAACTACAACAAGACGAAGTCATCCTTACCAAACAGGCCCCAAGTATGAACGGCAGCTCTATTAAAACTTGCTTCAACTCAAAACGAAGCAATTCATTACCGAGTGAGAGAGAATTCATCATTCAATTTGGAAACTAAGAAAACTCAAGAGTCAGACATGATCCGAAACCCAAATCATCCCAACCCCCATTTGAAACTCTATCTCCATTTAAGATTTGAACCTGTTGGCATTTTGTACTCAAAACAATCACACTACCAAGCTGCAATAGATCGCTTTTGTTTTTCCACTAGCTCTAGCTATAGCTATATACAAATTCTTTTGCCATTTCTTCTTCTTCTTCTTTCTAATATCATATAATTAATTAAGGGTTTTTGCTAACATCCCCAAACTGCTTGAATGGCACATAGGGTTACCTGTTGTCAACCTGAACTGTTCATTCATTCATACAACCAGGAGCAAGCCATGGTGTAAAAATCAAGCCAATCCGACGATCCTAAGCTTCCAATCAATAGCATGAAAATGGACAGCCAAGATTGACTGGAGAAATAAAAGAGGTACAATTTATCATGTTGATTTGATGATTCTAACCATGTGATTTATGGCTCATTAACAACGGCAGGTTGTAACAAATTGGCCCGTTTGAAGGGTTAGGATCATTCCAATCAGCGTGATTCTTGCACCATGGCTTGCTCCCAGTAATATGAACGAATGAATGGTTCAGATTGCTGATAGGTCGCTTCATGTGCCATTTAAAATGTTTGGGGATGCTGCTAAGGTCGTGAGGGTGGGGACATTAGCAAAACCAATAGAGAAATTATATACATATGAGACCTGACGAATAAAAGAATGACTATTTATCGGTTAATGCTCAGAAAGAATGGACCATATTTTGTATTTTTCAGGTCGGGTAGATATCATCTTACTGGATTACTGTACAGATTACTTATGTGTGTGTGTGGTGTCAGGATGGGTGGGCACACACACATGCACCTTTGCATGTGCGTGCATGCATGAGTGTGGGTGTATGCATGAATGCATGCATGTATACACAAACAACATGCGGATAGTGTTCCTGACCAGCAAAGGAGAGACTTGCATTGCATTTGAGTTATTCTAACCAAATGCTCCACCGGAGTTCAAAATTTATGCATATGCCCTGCCTACCATGCATGAGGTATACACAAGCCTGTTGAAATGGGCGCAAACCATCGACCCCACCACAGGTAGGATTGTCGATGGGACCCAACCGGACTTTAACAGACCTGATTAAGAAAGCAGGTTGGATTTGGCTTCCACAATTTAGACCCGGTTAAATCAGGTCTAGTTGGTCCATTTAGTTTTAATAGTAAAATTATACATTTGTCATATATATTGATTATTTTACCAGAAGAAACGAGGTTTCCTACCACCATGCGCGTGTTAGAGTGACACATACATGTGTTAAAGTGACCCATCCATTACCCAACCGTATAAATGCCCTTTATAGATCGCAAACTCAACTTGAAACCTAAATCTAAAGAACTGACAGGTACCTGAACCCAATCGGATCCAGGTCCAAGTCTTCAAGAACTAGACCCAGATTTGAAAGGGCCCAGACCCGGCAAGACCTGAACCTGACCTGTTGTCAGTCCTAACCACAGGTAATTAGACAATCCTGTCTGCTCAGTAGGCACTAGCCATCAAATAGGTGACAAGAATGATGGGCCAGGCCCACTAACTCAGTAACCTTCAAGCAGATGCCCCTCAACATCGCAAACATGAGGTCTCAAGATTGATCCCAGCTTAAAATTAAAAATTTAAAAAAAAAAACAAAAACAAAAACAAAAAACAAAAAACAAAAAAAAAAAACAAAAAAAAACAAAAAAACAAAACAAAACAAAATACAGAAAACAAAGAAGCGAAATATGTTCAATAAACTTTCGGCATGTGGGGATGCTTAACGATTACAAAGTTGGGATCATCACCATCTTACAATTGGGCTCACGTCTTCGTCTGGATTGAATACATTACGCCACCACATGTATGATGGGTGTTCACATACTCGGTACAGATATGCACCCAAAAACTCAACTCAAAGTCCAGCTAACTCAGGTCAACTCGAAGACTAGAACGAGTTTCTTTTCTTTTGAATTTCATTATTAAGAAAGATCCGGAGATCCAAAACACAAATCTAGATACACAACAGGATATATATATATATATATATATAGAGAGAGAGAGAGAGAGAGAGAGAGAGAGAGAGAGAGTCATGCTCCCCTACGCACCTATGCATGTGCGCACCTTTGCACACGTGTCATGGGTGTCTAATCTGAACGGTCCATGTGATGCGGAATCCCATGAAAACCCCTGTGACAAATTTTCACCCTGATCTAAAATTCTGGTGGGCCATAGCAAAGAGAAATGCAAATCAAGGGAGGAAACTGTTTTCATTTTTCATGGCCCATCAAAGTTTTAGATCAAAGTAAAACTTGGTCCCAGGAGGTTTCACGAGGTGCTGCTTCACATGAACGGTTCAGATTTTGGATCCACATCACGTATGATGGGTTCTCAAAAAAGTTCGTATGTAGTACGTACGAACTGGTTCGCAGGTGAGCGTTTCCGTGTGTGTGTGTGTGTGTGTGTGTGTGTGTATATATATATATATATATATGGATAGATGATCTCCCTAGATCAAATGAACTGTTTTAATCAGGGGAATGGATTGAGACGCTACCCTATAGGTTGGATGGACCATTCAATTCTCATCCCACAAGCTGACTTTCCCACCAAATTTCAGAGACAACGCTCCCCAATCAATAATCAACCTTTAACTTCTCTCAATTAAAGCAGCTGCAGATATCTGAGCTTCCTTGAAAATCCCAGTGTTTCTCCCCTTCCAAATCTCCCAACATAAAGCAAAAGGTACAAGATTCAAATGGATCTTCCTTTGCCTCTTGCCTGGACAAGAACTCCTATGCAAAAAATCATCTTTTAAGAAAGCATTTCTGGACCAAGACATCTTGAATTCAGCAAGGAAGAACCTGCAAACAGCGTATTCTATCAGGCAGTGGAGGAACAGATGTGGCCCATTTTCTTCATCAACTTTGCATAATGCACACCTATTAGGTACAACCATTCTTGGAAGAAGTGGCTTTTCCACCGTTAACACTCCTGTTTGATCGCAAGCCACGAAAAAAGACTTGACACCCTAAGGGGAACTGGGGATACTCCAAGGAGGTTCAGCAAACCGGACTCTCTTCCAGAGATAGACACCAGAAGAAATATTTAGCTGAGAATTTGCTTGAATCATCCTTTTCCTTTTCCACACGCTCTCGTCAGCCACCATCAGAGACAAACATACCTCATTGAGCATGCTAAGGAGGGTTTGGAAATCCTGCATTCCTTCAGGTTTCTTCCAAGTACAATATTCCAAGATATTTGAGCGATTTTTCACAGAAATTTGTCCTTCACCAACCAACCTATTCAGAGAAGGAACCTGACCACCAATGGGCAACTCCCAAGCCATTCATCTTCCTAAAACAAGAAAGACTCGCTACTAGTAACTGAGAACATGAAGCCCTCATAAGAGTTTTCCACCACTGTTTTGATCGGCCACCCATATTAACTATATCCCTTCCACATTCTAGACACCGGAGCTATGCAGGTGATTCCGTGGTCCCAAACTCTGTTAGACGTACCATGTTTCTCCGCCACTACTTTGTGCCACAAAGCATGATGCAGGGGCACACTTGCAAGGTGTTCCGTAACGGTAACGGTGGCCGTAACAGCCACCACCGTTACCTTTACGATATGGGGCATAACGGCTGTTACGGCCCCGTAACAGCCGTTACGGTCTCTCTTTTTTATTTTTTTATTTATTGAAAAAACCCTCGAAAAACCTATATCTTCCCCATAATGTGGATAAAAAAGTATGAAAAACCTATATATGTCCTGTAATAGACCATTACGGGGCTATTATGGCCTTTATAAGGGATGTAACGTGCTGTTAACGGCAATTACCAATCATTTTTTTCCATAACAGTTGTTACGGCCGTTACGACCCCGTAACGTGTAACGGTTGTCACCGTTACCTTTACGTAACGGCCTTTACGGCACATTATGTACACTTGGGGTGGGCAGCCTGTGTGAGGTAGGTGGCTCGTGTGAGGTAGAACTCATGTGATGTGGGGCCCACAAGGGGGGTTTATCTGAGGACCTAACCCATGGGATGTGGGGCATGGGCTATCAGATAAAGGGATTGATTTGTCATGCTCTATCAGTTCAAGCTTTTAGAACAAGTGGTTAGTTGTCATACATCAAGGTGGTATCAGAGCGGAAGGTCTCGTGTTCAAGACTCCTAACCGTGGTTGATTAATGCAGGGGCATTTTCACACTATGAGATAAAGGGATTGATTCACCATGCTCTATTAGTTCGAGCTTTTAGAGCAAGTGGTTAGTTGTCCTGTATTAGCATCTCTTTCCTTTCCAAACTGCCACCACATTTACAAAGGCGGCCTTTTTTCTCTCTCGATTTTGCCCGAACCTGACCCCATACTTGGTACTCCACAGTCCCCAAGTGGAACCTCTTCCTATCCGAAGAGCCTCCCCATAGAATCTGCCTTCGATTTTTTTTTTTTCAATTCTAGCTAGCGCCCCAATTGGGATTTTGAACAATGAAGGGAAATATTGGGGGATTCGAAGGGTTATCTTCCTTCCAAAGGATGAGTGATCACGCTTCCAATATGCTATCTTCTTTTCAATTTTCTAGATAACTGGATCCCAAGTCGAGGGAGAGGCCCAAATATGATATTGAAAATCCTTGAATTTTGCATCCCACCTGACCCACAAGGTGCTTCAGTCAGTCTGCGCCGACTTCGATCCCAGCCATCGAACTTTTACAAAGATTTACTTCAAGCCCCAAAACCATCTCAAAGCACCTGAGGATAACGGTGGCAACTTCTCTAGAAAATGCTTTACGAAACACCATAGTCACATTGGCAAACTGGAGGTGAGATAGATTGGCCACCCAAACACATTTTTGCAAATGACAGCTTTCCCCTCTAGTGTGAAGACCAGTAGGGCTTTGCACAAATTGATAGAAACAAGGGGAAAAGAGGGTCCTCTTGCCTAATACCTCCAGAACTCTTGAAACATGGGGACCCATTGATCAAAATATAGAACTGGGCTACAAAAAGGCATTCCAAAGTCCATCCCTCCAATCTTTAGTTGAATCCATTTTACATAACATGTAGCTAAGGAATCCCCGATCAACTTTATCGTACACCTTTCCATGACGACTTTGCAAACAATTCCCCGCTCTTTTTCCACCTACTGGGAATGCATACATTCATTTGCGATTAATATGCGATCTAAAATCTGGTGCTTTTCAGCAAAAGCACCTTGAAAAGGGGATATGAGAAGGGGCAAGACCTTTCTAATTCTACTGGTGAGAACCTTAGCCAAGATTTTGTACACACTCCCAACCAAGCTAATTGGTCTGAAGTCATGCGACTCTAACTCATGTTACTCTTTGGAATGAGTCAAAAAGGAGTTGTATTTAAGCTTTTGTTTAGTTTTGCCTCTCTCGTGGAATTCCTCAAATACAGCCATCAAGTCTTGCTTTATGAAATTCCAGGAAAAAAAAAAACAATCAAGGATCCATCAGCTCCTAGATCTTTATTACTATCCATTTCATATAACCCCTATGACTTACCTCCAAGTTGTGACTATCTCTTCAGGGAGAATATTGAAGTGAATCATGTCCAATATTGGCCTTCCCGGTCAAAAAATAAAATAAAATTTGACTCATTATTATTATTATTATTATTATTACTATTATTAACCTTGCCATGTCCTTGGTCCTCCGACTCTCGTTGTTGGTTGTCTCCATCAATTCTGCAACGATGAAGGCCTCAGGTGATTCCGGCCATCAACGTACACCACTCCACAACTGCTTCAACCAGGAAGCGGGAAGCAGGAAGCAAAGGCATAGAGATTTCTTAAGCTTTTTTTTTAAAGAGGTAACATGAAATTTTATTAAAAGATTCGCCGAAAAGTGAGGAAAGAATATAGCCCAAGGCTACACAAAAAAGGAGGAAAGGTCAACGATCTTTGTTGCTTTCACGTAGGCAACCCATTCCACCACTGCACATTAACTTTACAAATGAACCCTTCCACAAAGGAAGCCTTGTTCTGAAAGCACCGACTATTTCGCTCCTTCCATAAAAACCACAGGATTCCCATCGCAGCAAGTCTCCAAATTGCTTTAAGAGACTTTCCCATACTACTTCTGTGCCAAACCCATAAGAGATCAAAAACTGAATTTGGCATAGCCCAAGAAACATGAAAGAATGCTATAAAGTGATCCCAGAAAGTGGAGACAAAGGGGCAATGGATGTAAAGGTGGTCGATCGACTCCGCGCCTTTCATACACACCAAACATAGAGATTTCTTAATCTTCTCTTCCTGGTTGAAATAAACCTTAATTCTACGTTGAAATAAACCTTAATTCTTTTGGTATCTACCTAGCTTCCTAAAATGGAGAGGGGAACGTCTTCTAATACTTTCTCGAGACACTCTTTGATCTCCATGAACGTCTCAAAAAAAAAAAAAAACTAAACATGAAAAGGAAATGGAGATGTCCTCTGGCCATGGAAGATGGGTAGGAATATAGCTACGGGGAGGTGCCTTTTCTTCCACCACGCCGCCTCTTCCGTCAATTTGAACTTGAAAAGTAAATGCGACTCGTGCATTTCGAGAACCTGGGACTTTTCCAATGCATATAGAACGTATCCATGCTTTCGACTCCAAGAGCATGTCATCATCTATTTCCACCCAAATTATCCCAACCACTAAGGCTGTAAGGAGCTCCTTCCTCTCTTTTGCCGCTCACAATCAACCAAAGTCATGCCCCCTGTGATGTTTCTCCTTACCCTTCTGATCTTAATGCTTTGGAAATTGAGGAGGATCACTTTATACCCTCCTCCCTGGGTAGTCTGAGACAAATAGACGTACTTGTGGCTAATGGTTTCCTTACTCCTCTTCCCCACCTCTGCCAAAGAGCTTCTACTATAGAAACCTTCTCCTTCTGCCGAAGACGCTTCTATTATAGAAACTCTCTCCTTGTGGATCCCTATTAGGATCTAGGCCCTGACTGGATAGGCATAGACCTTCCTGCTTCTTGCGAGATTCCCAATCATCCTCTACTTTTGAAACCTCGACAGTTCTTCCCCACAATACCACACCATTGACGCTTTAAATCGCAAACCTAACTTCTTCCCTAGAGTTGAACAGAATGAAGCCAAAGCCCCAATGGCCTCCTCTGATTGAATCTCTCAGAAGGAAGATATCTCTTGCTTTGTCAAATCCTCGAACAGGAATCTAATCTCTCTTTGTGGTCGAGCAAAAGGGGATGTATGCAAAGAGTGTTGTCACTTCCCCTAAGGATTTTTTATCCTTACTATCACCCACACTTAACTCATCTCAAAATCGTATCCAATGCTTCGTGGCTACTCTGCGCTCTTTGGACTTTTCAAACTTAGCAAACTGAAACATCCAAGTAAGCTAAAGGAAGGAAAATCTACGAAGACCCCATTAATAGCGGTGAGTGAGGGAGGATTTGGAGTTTGAAGATAAACAAACACAAAGCGTGAAGGTGACGACCATCATGTCTTTAGTTGACTCGACTCGGCATTAAATAATTCAATAAGAATATACCGTGTAGGAAAAACATTATTTGAGTAAAAATATGTATAATATAAAATAGCTCTAAAAGTTATAAAAGCAAGTGGGCAATGTGGACACACTCTTTTCTTTCTGTTTATAAGTCAGCTTGACCCAGTGATGACTCGTCCGAGTCATACCGAGTCACCTTGAGTCGGCTGAGCCCACTCGAGCTGCCTGACCAAGTCGAGTTCAAGTACATCTTGTGACCAAGTTTCTCAGTGACTCACCTCATGGCCTTTCTCATTGACTTGCCTCACAATCTCATGAGGTCAAGTGGAATGATCCAAGTTTTGAGTCAAGGCATTGTAACACTATGGCATTTACAACATAGTTCCTCATGATTGCTTTTTTTTCTTGGTATCTATGAAGGCATGGGCTACCAGGGAAAAGAAAAGGTATGATACTAAAAAATGCGCCATATCTTTCTATCTAAAACTTCATCAATAGATTTTTTTTCATTCTAATAGTACAACGTCATTATTGGGGCCTTTTGTTAGTATTTCCCCATTACACCTAAGCGTTAAATGAGCCTTCTCTCTCTTCTCATGTACACTCTTTAGACATAGAAAGAAGAGTGTGGAGGAGAGAGGCTACATTAGCATCATCAGCACAAGCAGTCAGTTTCATGGATAATTAAAAACTGCTTTTCCTATTGTGGGGGTGAGCTAAAACTACCTGCTTTCGGCAAATCTCTTTTCATCAGGGCCTATTTACGCTTGCAGTTTAGGAATTGCGGTCAGGTTGGCCATGGACATCATTTGCCGTTGATTCCTCTCCCTTGTGTTTCTTGAGCCTCTCCTGCACAGATCCCATGCCCAAGCATAAAGAAGGCTGAAGCTGTTCATTCAAGATGAATAAGAAAAGGATGAACTGAACACCGAGATTCAATACACTAAGGCATTTTCAGGCAATTCTGCTTTTGATATGACGGATGGGATGGGCCCAAATTTCGATAGAGATTGTAGCGGAAAACAAGAACGAAAACAATCCTATTCAAGTCATATTGCACTTTTCGCGCCATCCAAAACATTAAAAGGAAGGGCCGCTCTAACCGTGGAACAAGTCCCAAGTTGGAAGTACCTTTTTCATGGAGTCCCTTTCCGAAGTACTTCCAACCCCCAAAAGGGACTTCATGAACTCCTGAGAAGGAAATTGCTACAAAATCCCAAAAATACAGAGTTTGGATGATCCCGAATGTCCAACCAATGCAGAGTTTAGCCCATAGAATGCAGAACACAGCCCATCTTTCTGTCAACATTGTATTAACAATCCAATCATTCATTTTCCAGGCCACTGATCAGATGGATAGGATTTGACTACAGCTCATCAAACTATGGCCCACCAAATCAACGGTCTTGCTCACTGTTCACATGTTCCGTGTGTATGGTAACTATTTTATGGTCACATGCATTATTATAGTAAAACCGCTCCTCAGTAAAAATAAAAATAAGAAAACTGATGTGAAAATCAATTGAAGCAGCAGGATGGAAGAACATACAGTAAGAGAAGCATTTTCCGCCGCCAGTTTCTCACATTCTCCACGCATATGCTCCAATTCTTCTCTGAGCGAATTGTTCTCATCTTTGAGAGTATCCACACGTTGGGCCAGTTCTTCACACTCAGCCTGGCTCCAAAACATCAGTAATTCAAAAGGTGGAAAGAGAAAAAGGATATAAATGGAAGAAATCCAAGCAAAGAAAAACAGTTCAGCACCCATTAGTGCCTGCCTGATTTGCACGACTACAATGAAACCAGAGCAATTACTTGTGTATGCCAAATCTGGACTACCTGATTGCTTTTTAACCTGTTTTTCATGAATCGCTACCTGATGGATTGAACAGCCAGATTCCTGGGCCAGGGCTTCTACATGATGAAGCCCACCAGATTCACAGATAAGATGTCCTACATTTGCCAGGTTGGCACATGTGCCCGAGTGTGAAGAGGCTATAGGAACTGACATGTGACATTAGAAAACCTCCTTTCACTGAATGCTGTCCTGGGCTATTCAATAATTGTACCATTCATCATTAAAAACTTTCGCTTTAACCATGGATTGCTTCTTCAGGTGAAGAAGCCAAGATGTCTACCCATAGTTTAGAGACCAGACTACAAGAACCATCGGATTTGCTGGGGCCATTGACCAGGGCTGGGCTGGGCCAAATAAAATACCGAATGGACCTCATTCAACGAGCCCGGTCCTACCAGTTCAAAGTCTAGCTCAAAACTAACTAGGACCAGTGACTCATGATTTATATGCATTACCCAATTACAAAGAAATCCAAGCAATATGTTTAAACGTCCAGCAGAATAGCAACTTCTCTCCTGATTCATTACTGTGAACACAGTGAATGATTACCAATTGACCTGACGCTGACAATCAATAGGTTCCTTCCGACAAATACACACCAATGTTATTTACTGACCACCTATCAGTAACCTAATCTGTTGAACTGGTGGATCCATCATGAGATGTGTGATTCCCTAATACCACCATATCTTCAGAGTTTGATCCTATAGCATGCATGAAGCAGAAGCGAACACTTACAGTTTGGCCACTTCAACCAGTCTCCAATCCAAAGATAGGATCATCCAATGGGTAAGAATTTGGGGTCTCTCTCATCCACCACAATGCCCACCAATGGACCTGATGATGACAATCAATAGGATCCTTGCGACAAATACACACTGATGTTATTTACTGACCACCTATCAGTAACCTAATCTGTTGATCAGGTGGACCCATCATGAGATATGTGATTCCCTAATACCACCATATCTTCAGAGTTTGATGCTAGCATGCATGAAGCGGAAGCGAACACTTACAGTTCGTCCACTTCAACCAGTCTCCAATCCGAAGATAGGATCATCCAATGGGTAAGAATTTGGGGTCTCTCTCATCCACCACAATGCCCACCATACGACCAATTTGGATAACCAAAGGGAAGCCCCATGCGCAAAGTTTGTTATGATGACAAATAATGCTCAATTAAACATTGTATACTTCCTCTAATGAAACTGGTGCAATAGTGTGTGTGCTCCTAACCTGCTTCCTCAGCCTGGAGCGACGTGCTGATTCCCTATTAGACTGTTTTCTTCTTTGCCTCTTAAGCTCTCTTTCATCCTGAGGTTTTGAAGGAAAGGAGTGTCAGAATTGTACCAAAGAAGGATGGAAAAAAATCAGAGTGTGGGAAAACCTGTAGCCAGAGTTCCGAAGGAACACCATCACGGGATCCCATGTGATTGCCAGGAACTATGGCCCCCGTAGCTGGGACAGCAGGGAGCTTGCCTCGCATTGCAGCAATAGATGTAGGAGCATGGCCTCCCCAATAGTCCATGCCAATGTTCAGGTTCGTTGTGGGGCCAGAAACACCACCTGGCATGGCCATCATTGCCATAGTATGGTTGCCCATGGTTGGAGTAGGGGAAGTCCGTGTAACCCCACTAGGGGCGCTGCAAGCAGTGCTCCCATTCTGGGCCTCAGCTGCCACCACACATGCAACATCCACATATTAACAATTTACAGAATAAATATTTTTTATTTTTTTAAAAGAAAAAAAGAAGAATTTAAGAGAAGGAGAACATCTTTGGCCCATTGCAACACAGGAAATTGTATTCCAAAAATCTCCCTCAGCTGCTTTCCAGGAAAATGGCAGGAACGCATTTCCAATGTGCACAGCAATTCCCAAGAACTTCCAATAGGCATTATTGGGAGTTTTCATAATACAATATCCCGTGTAAGGCGCTGTAAGAAATCTATCAGCAGGCGGCAGAACGATATTTCAGAGCAAAATTTCGTTTTTCTTTGAATGGTAACAGAAATTTTATTGCAAAAAAAGAAAAGCCACAGAGACAAGAAAGAAAAGAGACAACAGAAGTGAATGGGCAGACACTCTGTAAAAGCATACCATCAGCTGAACCTTTTTCACCACATGGATTTTGCTGTGAACCCTGTAAAAATAATTTGATTTAAATTCCAATATTCATGTATCTGCTAGAATGAAATGATATCACACATTTATATTCCTTCCCTTAAAATTCAAAGATGCAGAGACAGCATGCTTTCTCAGAGCAAGAAGAAATACATATTGTAGAGCACAATAGCAATACTTAAGCATAAATGGAATACAAAACCTTTGCTCAAGCTTTTATTTCTGTTTTTAAATTTAAGTTCCATATGGAGACCACTAGACCAGAAAAGGCTATGAAAGACTCAACAAATACATGCAATGCAGAAACTGATAAGCCAAAACATTTACTATAGTTGCATGAACAAAGTTTGATGTTTGCTCACTTGGAGAAGAAAGACAAGCTTGTCATGATTGGTCCACCTAAGCAAAGGTGCATTCAGTATTGCCAAAAATACGCACAGGCCTTGGTGGTCCTTTCCTTAAGTGGACCAATCAGTGCAACCATGGGTTTCTCTTTACCTAACACACGACTGTATGTGACAAACAAATGAAGACACAAACAGATGTGCTTACTTAGGTCTAAACACAATTCGGTCACTGTGCTTAAACAAATACATTACAAGTTTGCGAGATGTAATCTTCAAAAAAAAAAAAAGTTTGTGAGATGTTACTGATCAATACACCTCATCACCAAGTGTTCTTGCAATGCACACAAGTCTAATAAGAAAATGCTTAATTATTGCAATGTAGACAACATAAAATAAATAGAAAAGGAGACGGCGATAGCTTAGGACACTGCATACATTTTGAGAATTTGCATCACTTCCCTCACTTGAACCTTCATTTCCACTCTCTCCACTGCATATCACATTAGTTAGGCATGAATATGGGGTCAGCATGGTGAAAAGATGGGCTGGAGAATCTATAAATGTGGTTTAGTTTACCTTTGTGACATGGTTCCATTGGCAGATGCTCCGGATGCTTTTTCCGCCTCGTTACCCTTGCCTGTTAGCATACTCAGACTGCCTAAGCTCCCTTTGGATTTCTTTAGTGAACTCCCATTCTTCCCTTCAGCTGACTTACCCTCTGAGTCTGCACCACCAGCCACACCAGCCTGAAACAATGCCACAAAAATTTAAGACTTCCATATCTAGATCACTTGAGCAATGAATTAGACAAGGCATGAAGTTTGCCTTGTCTTCAACTAAAGGCCTGAATGATGGTTCTATATTACCTTTCAGAAAACGAAAAAAATAAATAAATAAATAAAAATTGATGGTTCTATAACAGTGTTTTGGTCAGCTTTAAAAACAAATGTGTCCCAGAAGTCATTTTACAGGAGAGTGGTGTATTCCTTGAAACCCAGCAAAGGAATCCAACCTTTCTTCTTTTTTAAATGATAAATTTTGGCCAAAGATAGCAGCAACAGCTAATCAAAGGAAGAAGATTGCAGGCAATGATTTAGCTAACCCATTTGTGTCTCTCAGCAACCTGATAGCCTCATGCTAAACATGATTGAATCATCATACTTTTTCAGAGAGAGAAAGAGAACCATCCGTGATAAAATAAGCGAACAAGGGCACAATGAAATTCTTCAATCCTTCTGATATTACTGTCGCCTCAGCTTCATTTGAGTCTCAAACCCAATAAAAAATAAAAATAAAAAATAAAAAAGTCTCAAACCCCGATAAGACAAGAAAGTGTTAGTTATATTTCTCCTCTTTCGTCTTCAAAAATACTCCTATAACAGATGGGCCCAGAATATAATGAAGTCCCATCAAAACTAAGCTTGATGGAACCACCAAGTGATTGATTTCCAACTTACCATGGAAGGTTCATTATAGACAGCACCATATATTCTCCAATTTCTACTACTATCTTGGGAACTCCTGAAATCTTCCGTTACCAATGACTAGACTTCGGTTTCTCAGGCTTACTTGGGTAAGTTTGTTGGGGCATCTGTACTTGAATTTCATGTCCTGCATCAGCGTCATTCCTTGTTCCCATCCCAAATAAAGGTGCTGAGGCTATGACCGATTTCTGACCTATTAGTTTGATAGGCAGTAATTATAAGATCGTTGCAAGAGTGATGGCAGCCACATTGAAAAAGGTGATTGGGTAGGTGGTGTCATCTTACAAGAGTGTTTTTGTCCAGGGTAGGTGCATCTTGGATTGCCCATTTACGGCAAATGAACTGGTAGATGTATACTGGAAAAGTGTATGTCCTGAATTCCTCTTTAAGCCAGACAGGGAGTGAGTGTCTGATTGTATCAATTGGGGTTCTTTAATCTTCTTGCTAAGAGCATGGTATCTGGGGAAAGATGGCAAAAATGGATGAAAGCATGCATTTCATCAGCTTGGTTCTCGGTTATTATCAATGACTCCTCAAAGGGTTTCTTCAAAAGGGAGCGTGGCCTGCAGCAGGGTGGTCCATTGTCTCTCTTTTGTTTGCGTTAGTGGGTGAATCATCATTTCAGATGATAAACCTGGGTTATGTTTAGGGTATGTGTTCAAATAATGGAGAGGCAGTGATTACACCTGTTTTATGCTGATGACACTGTTGTAATGGGTCAACTGAGGAAGCGCTGATGTTCCAAGATATTTTGCTCCATTTCCAAGTGAGTGGTCTTTGGATTAAGGGTAAATTTATCAAGAATAGCATCTCTGGCATCTACCTTGAAGCCAGTGTGGTGACCCCAATTGCGATAGAGGTGTGGTGTAACTAATCTTCCCATCAAGCACTTGGGAGTTCCTATCTGCTTCGGCAGACCTCCAATGGCATTGAGGATCTCGGTTATAGAAAAGGTTCACAGAAGGCTGATGGTTTGGAAGGGGAGATTGCAGCCTTTGGGTGGGATAATCATTATGCCAGAAGCAGTTATGGCCACTATTCACATAATCGCCTTGTATCTTGGCATAAGATATGTGGGCTGTTGCAGTCGGACAAGTTAGGTATGAAGTCTATCAGGATGATGAACATTGCTCTTCTTGGAAAATGGTGGTGGATGATTGAGTGTGGGGAAGCTGTCATGGTCAAAAGGCTGTTGCAGTCGGATCAGCTTGGTGACAGCCATGAGTATTGCCTTGTTACTTACAACAATGTCCAGGAGCTTAAGAAGAAGTCGGGATAGGAGTAGGTAGCATAAAATAAAGGAATTGGATGCTCTTGGCAAAGTCCTAGACAAGTGGTGGTGGAGATTTGCATAGACAAATAGGTTTTTCGAGAAGGATAATTGCTTCAAAATATGGAAAATTGGATAGGAGTTAGTCACAGGGTGGGAGAGGAGAGAGGTAACAACTCTTTCAAATGAAAGCCATCTCAAAGCTTGGAGACAAAAACAGAGGCATCCGTCAAATCTTCTAAGAGGCTGTGTTAGATTTCGTGTTGAAGGCAGTGAGAAAACTTGCTTTTGGTGAATATGTCTCTTGAGAATGTTTCCCTTGTTCCTAGGTTTTCCTACAGGATTAACACTCTTGTTAACGACTCCTATGAGCCTGAGGAAGGTACAACTAGGGCTGTACACGAACCGAGTTAGCTCGGTTAGCTCGCTTGACTCGACTCGAAAAAGCTCAATTCGACTCGGTTCGAAACTGAGTTCGAGCAGAGTCAACCTGATTTTTTGAGCTCAAAAAAATTTCAAACCAAGTTCGAGCTCGACTCGACTCGGATCGAACCCCAACTCGAATTGAACTCAGATTGAACCAGTTCGGTGACTTGGTTACTTTGATATTGATGTTGCTCACCAAGTGTTTGATGAAATGACTCAACGAAGTGTCGGCTAGTGGCAAGGAAGGCATGTATATGATACAAATACCCTTTTTTTCTTGATTTCGATGTTGCCTACAAGGAGTTTGATGAAATACCTATAAACAGTTGATGATGTTTTACAGACAGTAAGAAATTGAAAGTGCACTCCATGTGTTTGTGAAAATGCCGCACAGGCTCAATCTTGGCTCAAACTTGGCTCGAACTGGCCGAGCAGCTGACCGAACCGAGCTGAGCTGGCCAATCAGGCTCCAGGACCGAGCCGAGTTCGAGCTGGGGTCGGCTAGTGGCCGATCCGAGTCGAGTTGTGCCAAGCTCAACTCGGTTCGACTCGTGTAAACCTCTAGGTACAACAATTTGGTTGTTCCAGTTAAGTTGCATATTGTGGGATCATGGGATTGTTATGGTGGTGGAGATTCTTAATCTCACCAATGAAGCCACTCTTTGTACCTTCAAGGAGGATGAGCTTATCTCAGACACAAGCACTAACAGTGTCTTTTGGTGCGCATGTGCACATGACACTGCATGGATCCAAGGGTTTTGTTGGATGGCTAACATTAATAGGGCTTTAACAATAAATAATCTTCAAAAAAGGAATTGGTATCTTCCAAGTAGTCGCTTCATGGGTTGAAAGGACGTTGAATCAGTTGATTCCCTTTTCCTCAAGTTACGATGTGATGCTATATGTTTGGATCATCTTCTTTGGCCTCTTTGATATTAATTGGGTTCTCATAGATTCTATAATAGCTCTTATGGACAATTGGAGTAGTGAGCCTTTCAATCCACGGGGAAAGATACTTAGGCAAATGCTTTTGCATGATATTATGTAAGGGATTTGTAAAGGAAGGAAGAATAAAGTTTCTAAAAACAAATCCTCAAGCATCATTAAGAGGCAGCTAAAGTCAAGATGTCCTCGGTAAATTGGGGATTCACATCAAGAAATTTCAAAGGGATCTCTAAACCCAATGTTCTTAGAGATTGGAGGTTGGTCATTAATAGGGTCTGAAGCCAGTTCCGTCATCTGGTATATGGCCCAAGCTGTTGAGAGCGTAAAATGAATTCCAGCTCGACGAGATATCTCAAGGCATCCTGAGTCGGAGTTGTTTTGAGGGATGAGCATGAATCTCTTATTTTAAGGGATGAGCATGGATCTCTTTCTTTGTCTAGGATGGCTGGATCTTACACCCCGAATAGAGTTAAGATGCTGGCGATGAAGATGGGGGTTGTAAATCTTTGTTAATCATGTGCACAGATTGCTAATCATGGAAGTTGATTCTTCCAATGTAAATCTCTGAAGAAGATAGCAATGTACAATACTCAATTAACCAATTAAAATTTGGGACCATTGTTGCTAAGTCACAATCCCAAAATTAAATTGTTTAAACAATTTTCATCATTAATTTACAGACACTTGTGTTTTTGAAATATGACCATTTGATATTTTTCTGACGAGGGACAATTAACCACTTGCTCTAAAAGCTCGAATTGATAGAGCATGGCAAATCAATCCCTTTATCTCAAAGTCCAGGCCCCACATCCCATGGGTTAAGACCTCAGTTGAACCTCTCTCGTGGGACCCACTTCGCATGCGTTCCGCTTCACACGAGCCACCCGCCTCACAAAGGTAGAGACCACCTCACACGGGCCACCCACCCCAAGTGTGCCCCTACACCCCACAGGCCACCCCACTCAAGCCCGGTGTGAAAATGCCCCTGCATTAATCACTCCCGGTGAGGAATCCCAAACACGAGACCTCCGCTCTGATACCACTTTAATGCATGACAATTAACCACTTGCTCTAAAATCTCGAATTGATAGAGCATGGCGAATCAATCCATTTATCTCATAGCCAAGGCCCCACATCCCATGGGTTAGGACCTCAGCCAAAACCCCTCGTGGGCCCTAATTCACATGGGTTCCGCTTCGCATGAGCCACCCACCTCACATGGGCCACCCACCCCAACACCCCGGGTGTGCCCCTGCATCCCACAGGCCACCCCACTTGACCCCAGTGTGAAAATGCCCCTGCATTATTTTCATTCTTCACTATCTAATAAATGTCCACCAATCCATTAGTGGGATAAGTGCCAATAAATTGCATGAATTTAAGATTGATTTGGGGCATCGAATGGTCTCCCAAATCAGCCCCAAATTGGCAACATTATTTACTGAATCTAATTTTATTTTTTTCATAAGATTTATAGAAGTAAATGATATCAAATTGTTAGGTATATGAATTACATAACAGGACACAAAAGTCCCTAGACTCTATATATTAAAATGTGAGTCGCAGGGTACGTAATACACCAATACTATAAATAATAGTAAAACATGCAAATATGAGATGTTTTGGTATTACATTCATTATAATAAATTTATATTGATATTATATAGTTAGAAAATTAAATATAAAAGGTTTGTACTCAATTTCAAGTTGTCAGGTTCATAAATCCATCAGACGACCCGATATAGCATTCTCACCAAAGATCGGACCGTTACAGTACCATAAACATGTTCGAAATTATAAATGAATGCATATTTGGAATATTTACAATTTTTTAGATTTTCTGAATATTTTTCCAATTTTTTTGGAGCAAAATAAAAAACGACCGATACAGAGGCGTATCGCCCGTTACGCCCCCCGTATCGCCTGTTACGCCGATTCAACGTATCCTTAACGGCGGGCACCGTTATACCCATCATTACCGCTATGGAACACCTTTCATTTAAGGTATGGAAATATTGAAAAATTGACCAACCATCTCATATATGAAACCATAACCACTACGTCTGAAATCCATATTAATATCCTCCCATGGAGCATAAGATATTGGCAACTATATTATGCTTTCATCCTTTTCCTAACTAATAACCTAGGCACTACTTGATTATGATCAAAATGAACCATTTTCAACTAGATAAGTAAAAGCAATCTTCAACTAGCACATACAACACCCAAAATGACCTTCAAGTCCTTAATGTAACTCCCGAACAATAAATGCCCACAAAGAACTAGGAGGAAAGCCTTGTAAAATAAAATTTTGAGGGGAAACTTGGGTCGGGCTCAACCTGAGCCCGACTAACCCAACCTGACCAGAAAGTTTGGTCAGGTTGGGATGGGTTGGTTTGAGGTCTGGTTGGGCTTAGGTTGGAAATTCTCAACCCAACCAAAGGTCTAGTTGGGCTCAAGTTGAGGCTTCATCTCAACTCAAGCCCAACCCTATACTACTCATATAGTACAAATTATTCTATATAATGTATGTAATAAGATACTAAATAACCGATATAGTAGAAGATATTAAATATTTGGCCTAACCCAAGATGAGTTAGGGTTGAGGACATGGTGCACCAGGAAAGCTCAAGTTGGGTCAGGCCATGGGTTAACCCAATTTGACACCAAGTTGGGCTCAGGGTAACCATCAACACGAACCAACCTACCCAAGTTGCACACCTAATACAAATGGCACTCACCATGAAGAACACATTATATAGTCAATACTTGCCCTAAATAGAGAAGACCACAAAAATCTTGCCCCAATCATTGTCATTGGTGTAATCTCTCTTGATCTCATCATATCCTTCTACGAAAATGGAATCTTAATAACAAATGGGGCATCTGCTTCTTTACTCTCTACCATGCTTGATGTTTTAAATGGAATGAGAACTCTTCAATATGTATGCTCTATTTAGCATTCCACGAACTCAGCATCTTTTGAGAGTCAAGGTAACAAACAATATCTTGATTGGAATATAGCACGAACTCCCAATGCATGAGGCACGTATATGCTTCATCACCTACACAAGTACCACAACTAAATTCAATATCAAAAGTAGAATACCTTTTTTCTGAATGTCATTGAACTTTTCATACAAGAATAGGCATACTTAGTACACCAATGCCTATGTGGGAGGCATTACAAGCAACCTCAAACACCTTGTCCAAGTCCAAAAGTATACACCAACACCTACACGAGAGGCATCACAAGCAACCTCAAACACCTTATCAAAGACAAGAAGTCGAGATAAGAGATACAACCATCTTTATTTCAATGTCTTCAAAGCCTTGTTTGCCTCCATGATCCATTCAAAAGGACCAGAATACATGCACTCGATAGTGGGTACCATGATTTTACCAAAATTCTATGAACCTCCTATTGTACCTCACAAGACCATGGAAACTACACAGCTCATAAACACACCTCAAACCCCTTATTGACGTCAAGAAATCAGGATAAGAGCTACAACCATCATTCTTTCAATGTCTTGAAAGCCTTGGTCGCCTCCTTGGTCCTTTCAAAAGGACCAGATTCCATACACTCAACAATGGTTACCATGATTTTATTAAAATTCTAGATGAACCTCATGTTGTACCTCACAAGTCCATGGTGCACACCTCATAAACATTGGAAGGAATTGATCAATCGGTAATGGCTTTAATCCTCTGGGACCTCTCATGGTCAACGCAACAAGTTCAAGCTTTCACTTAGAAGCTTTGCCTACATGCATTATACATAGCCCTTTCTAAAAGAACATTGATTTCAATCTAAACACTAAAAGAACTCAAATGAAAGCATAACTCATAGCCTATTGTCCTCACTTGCATCACTTTGTGCATGCTCAAGAATTCCAGCTTTTATGACCAATGATTTTTTTTTTTCAAAGACAACGATAATATATTAAACGGAAACAGGAATACAAAAGATAAATCTGCTGAGATAGCAGAAGAAGAGAAGAAAAAAAACTAAAAACCTAAAAAAAGCAAATCACAAGTGTTGAACCCTTTGATGTAAACCACCCATTCTGTAATCATTTTTTTTTGCCCTTGCCCAAACTACCTGAACCGTATACTGATTATCATTAAAGCATCTTTCATTTCTTTATTCCCAAACGGACCACCAAACGGCAAGGATCGCCATCCTCCAAAGCCGAGTTTTGACTTTTCCAAGTTTAAAACCATGCCACGAAACCATCATATGGGAGCTGGAATTCGGAATACACCTGTTGACGTTGAATCTCTGGAAGAATTCAGCCCAAATCTGAGATATGAATGGGCAGTGAAGCAATAAATGATCCACCGACTCTTCATCCCGCATGCAGCAAAGACATATATTAACCAGTTGCATTCCCCTTTTTCTTAAGTTATCGACAGTTAGGATCCAGTTTTTGGCAGCCAGCCAAGCAAAACATATGTATTTGGGAGGAGCAGGATATTTCCAGATGAAAGGAAGGGCCGAAGAAGATGATATGGTAGGAGGGGTGAGGATGGAGTAAAAAGACCTGACTGAGAACACGTTAGATTTGTCTCTGTTCCAAATCAAACCATCAGCAGTAGAGGAGTCTGGCACCATCCTAGAGATGCATTCTAACGGATCCACGTATTCAGCAACCTCCCGATCGTGCAGGTTTCTGATGCACTTAACTTCCCAAACGATGCTGGAGGTCGTCCCAATGAAATAGCTGGCAACAGAGACGTGTTTATCAGGGGCGAGGCGATAGATACGGGGAAATCTGATTTTAAGGGGTTCCTCATCCACCCACCGGTCCTCCCAAAATCTAATAGCAGTTCCGTTGCCCAGACTGAAGCTGATATTGTCCGTCACTGCCTTCTTGGATCGCAGAATCCCTCTCCAGATGTAGGAGGCTCTGTATGCGGTGGAGTCCTCGGTCCACCAACCTCCAGGGGAGCTGCCATACTTGCCTTTAACGATGGAAGCCCATAAGGAGTTGCGTTCATTGCCCAACCTCCACGTCCACTTTCCAAAAAGAGCCCTATTCATAATTTTCGGACTCCTGATACTAGCGCCCCCTTCCTGAAAATGTTTACAAACTTGTTGCTAGTCCAGAAGATGCAGCTTCTTCTGGTTATCTTTTCCGCACCAAAAGAAATCTCAACGAAGATTATCGATTTTTTGCAACACCGATTGGGGACATTTGAAAAGCGTCATGAAGTAGACGGGGAGATTAGTGAGAGCTGATTTGATCAGAGTCAATCGACCTCCCATCGACAGATAATGACACTTCCATCTGGCTAAATACTTCTAAAATTTGCTGACGATCTTGTCCCACATGGATTTTGGAGGGGGGCCAATGGATAGGGGAAGGCCCGCAAAAGTGGAGGGGAAAACATCAGCCGAACATCCAAGGGAATCGACGAAGGATGTGAGCTCGTTGTCGGAGAGGTTTATACCGAATATTTTAGATTCGGCCAGATTTACTCTCAGCCCTGACACCGCCTCAAAACAGAGAAGAGTCGTGCGAAGATTTTCAATAAGAACCGGATCTGCTTCCTAGAAAATGAGAGTATCGTCAGCAAATTGGACGTGGGTAATAGGCGTATGCACTCCCGGCATTTTGATACCTTTAAGAATCCCCGCTGCCTAACCATGGAGCAACATCTGCAAAAGAGCCTCACCGATCAAAAGAAAGAGGAGGTGAGAGAGGATCACCCTGTTGAATGCCCCTGGAGCTATTGAAAAAACCTTTAGGGGTCTCGTTGAGTAAGATAGAAAAGTGTGCCGATCTAACACACTCAACAATCCAGCTCCTCCACTTCGCTCCAAATCCCATACGGCCCATCATATAGTGGAGGAAATTCCATTCCACATGATCGAATGCCTTTTCGATATCTAGTTTGCAGAAAATACTCTTCAGATTGTCTTTGTGACACGTATGGAGGCACTCGTTTGCGATCAGCGCACCATCCACGAACTGTCTTCCCCGAATGAACGCATTCTGATTTTTGGATATTAACTTCCCCATCACCTTTGATAACCTATACGCCAGGATTTTGGCGAGAATTTTATATGGACCCCCAATCAAGCTGATAGGCCGGAATTCGGCAAAAGAACTCGCACCAGCTACCTTCGGGATAAGGGCAATAAAAGATGCTCCAAGGCCTTTGGATAATATGCCCCTGAGATGAAATTCATGCAAAAAGTCCACGATATCTTAGCGGACGTTCTCCCAAAAGGTTTGAAAAAACACCATGGGGAAACCATCTAGGCCAGGGGAATTATCGCTTCCCAGCGAAGCCACAGCCTCTTTAGCTTCTTCTTCAGAAAACGGGACCTCGAGGAGACTCACCTCTGTATCTTCCAGCTGATTGAAAGAGATGTCGTGGTGGGTCTGCTCCAACCTTCAGAGGATAGAAGAGATTGTAAATGACGGATAGCTTGCTCGACCATTTCCTGTTTATCATCTATCTGAGTACCATCGACATTGATGCTTAAAATTATTTTGGCACGAGCTTGCATGTTGGCAATGCAGTGGAAATAACGGGTGTTCCTGTCTCCTTCTGAAATCCATCTGACCCTAGATTTCAGTTTCCAAAAGACTTCGTCCTCCAAAGCTCTGGCTGACAAGGATTGGATAATTTGAATGCGCCTGGACAATCTTTCAACAGATATGGAACCACCTTCGGCTTCCCCGTTGAGACTTTGGAGCTCAGAGAATAAAGCTTCAGTGTCAGCGTGACGCTTGTGAAGTTCCCCTTCTTTCCATTCCTTTAACCTTTCCTTGAGAAGTCTGAGCTTGCATATCAACTTATGCCCAGCAAAGCCATCGACTTGGAAGCTGGACCACCATTCCACAATTTTCTAATGAAATACGTCAATCTGGAGCCACGCCGAATTAAATCTGAAAGGCTTAGGACCCCAATTATCTTCTTCCGTGGATAACATAATCGGACAGTGATCCGACGTGGTCCTAGGAAGAGCCAGTTGAGAGGAGGTAGGGAAAGCCTCTAGCCAGTCCGTCGAAAGGAGGAATCTATCCAATCTCAATTGGATTTGATCCCTGCGCCCATTAGTCCAAGTATACATAGCTCCAGACAGGGGAAGTCTACCAGCTCCTGATTTTGGATCCAGTCCGAGAAGGCTTCCATAGCTACCGAAATTCTTCTACGGTGAGAATGTTCCGTAGCAAAATGGACCGCATTAAAATCGCCTACAAAACAACAAGGACCATTAAATGATTGTCTAGAAGCAAACAATTCATCCCAAAAGTCTGGTCTAATAGAATTCTCATTAGGACCATACACAGAGGAAATGAGAACACGGAAGTTAGAAGACTTATCTTGAAGGATAATTGTCACCGAAAAGTTCCCGATGAATGTCGCCTGGACGTCCCAATTAGACGATTTCCAGGCAATTAGAATTCCACCCGACGAGCCGGAGGCATCTAACGTAGCTCGCTCAGCATCGTTGGCTTCCCATAGCGAAGCTAGCAGTCTCTTCGTAAAAGTGGGAACTTTAGTTTCCTAGAGGCAAATGACGTCCGGATTTTTTCTCCCAATAGATTTCTTGATTAAGCACCTTTTCTGCTTCGATCCCACCCCCCCGCACGTTCCATGATAGGATTCTCATTGGGGCACTGAACTTCCCCGGTTCCCCTTACGACCTTGTTTAGCTCTGGAGGCTGCAAGGAGTCCAGGGCTCGGTTGTAGACTTTGGAGTTCCCGCCTTCTTAATAGATTCAGAAAACAATTGCTGATGACTATTCCAATCTGGACATTTCGTGCTATGATTGATTTTGAACGTCGAGTGAGAAGGGCCTCCCCATGTCGGGTGCAGAGGAGATAGGGACAGACAAAAAGTCCTTCATATGCCAGTGGTCAAAGCTCGGCAAAAGTTGTAGGCGGACGAGCGGCTAAGCTGCCTCTTCTGCACAAAAACAAAGGCGCCAGAATGAAGGTCGGATACTTTGAAAATCAGTCCACAACGAGTATTGACCCAAACTCCCCCACCTTTGGTAAAGCGCAAGAAAGAATCAATTGCTCGTTCCCTATGGAACATTATCTGCTTCCCTAGAAAGGGCAACTAGCTCAATCCAATAATCCCGTAACATGTCAGCCTCCCGTTCATACCTCGTAGCCTGAATTTGTAAGTAAAGAACCGAAACACGCTATTGCTCACTGATGCTCACTTGCCTTGCTAAGTGCTTCACTCGGGCATCTCTCTCAGGGAAAGCCCTACGCATTGCTTTCCAAATTTGAATCTAGTCACACAGTTGACCTTGAAAAGGGCCTCCCAAACAATGCTGTGGCGCCGGTCCAGTCCATACATAGGGAGAAGGATTATGATAGAGTGCCATTGAAATGTTCGATCTACCATGAATGTTGATATCCTTTTGTATTATATCTTTGAGTCTTCTTTCAGGGTCATTTCGTCTTTGATTCCCTTGTACATCTTGGAGTTGTCATGGAATGAGATCCTTTGGCTCTCTCCTTTTTCTCCGTTTCATACTAATCACATAGAAGTGGATTGCCAAAACATGCGCTAGGACTCATAAAAGTACACTTTCTTAAGCTGATTTAGAGCTTTTCTTAGCATAAAACTTGCATCGCTTTACGAATATGACTAAAAAATTTCTCATTTGAAAGTTATATACACAAGGATATCATCAAAACACACAAACAACAAACTTTTCCATAAAAGATAATAGGATTTGCGTCCTAATATGCATAAAAGTGATCGGGCCATTAGTTTTAATGGCATGGTTAACCACTCATATAATCCGTCCTTTGTCTTGAAAATGGTCTTTCATTCGCCAAATGGAAAGATAACAATATAATGATGGTTGCTTCATAGATTGGTTTTCGAGAAATATTATTGTGTTGAACATACATCCAACATATCATCCAATCTAGGGATAGGAAACCAATACTTCACATGTAATCTGGATAATGACTTCATAGTTGACATATCCTCTACTTGCCATCTTTCTTCGAAGGAGTCAAGAAAGGTGCAAGCCTAAGGCTCTCTCTATAAATCCTTTAATAGAATCGCTCCAGCTGATGCCGAAGCTCAATGAGCCTCGTAGGGTTCATACAATAGGCCCTAAAAATTTAGAAAAGAAGCTCATGGCACCAAATCTATTGCATTTTGGATATCATGCATATCTGGAAGTTAATCTGGCAGTTCCTTGTGATAAGGTCTTGGAAGCAACTTGTGTTATTGGCTTATAGCAAGTCAACAACACAAGTTGTGCCCATCTCTTCATAGGAAGGAGTGCAAAAAAGGTGAAAGACTAGGGCTCTCTCCATTAATCCTTTAATAGAATCCTTCCACCTGTTGTCGAAGCTCAGTGTGCCTTAGGTTCATATAATAGGCCGGAATATTCGGGAAAGAAACTCATGGCACCAAATCTATTGCATTTGGATATCCTGCATATCTAGAAGTTCATCCGGCATCTTTACAAAAAAAAAAAAAAAGGTTCCATCCGGCAGTTTCTAGCGAATAAGGCCTTGGAAATGTGAAAGCATCTTGTGTTATAGCAAGTCAATAACATGAGTTGTGCCCACCCTTTCCACCTACTAGAACTCATTGTCTCCCCTTCCGCTCCAACTCAACAAAGATATAAAGAGCATATGGCTCAATTTCTCCTTAATCACCCCCAAGCATGCAATCCATGACATCTTAATTTCACCCTACTAGGTCCAATACCTTTCCTTTTCCACATCATCATTAATAACCTTTCACCTACTCCCTCCCTAGAAGGCCAATACCCTCTCCTCCAGCTTCCACCTAGCTCGACCACAAGAAAAGATTTTTTTTTCTTCTATTCTTTCCTCCCATAATTCAACCATGGCTCCTGACAACCTTTTTATTGATTGACTATATTAGGCCAAGTTCAACCTTGACCCTTTCGCCCTTCATAGTGATGCTAATGTCAATCTTCCGCAAACACCTCTATTAGGAAGAAGGATCTCTTCCAAGAATATTACAACAAGGCTTTCTCTGGATACTTATAAAACTTCATTGGTTTTGACCTGAGACACGACAACAACTATGCAACGTAGAATTCTTTGTTGCATACTTTGCATCTCAAGAGTGAAGGAACCAAAAATTCTAACCCTTCTTTAAAACATTAACGAGAACCGGTATTAGTGAATAAGATAAATACGAAGTTCCCATAGGTATTTACCTCTGCCCCTCAATATATGGATTGCCTACTTTTCAATAAGAAGAAGGACAGGACAGACTGAGCCCACCTCAGGCACAACCAAGGTTCAAACTACATATCATAGGTATGCAACTATCCAGATTCACAATCTGGACCAGCCAACCATCAAGTATAGACCATGTCAAGGTCCAGATTGACCTGACTGATCATCTGGATCAGATCAAAGTCCTAACGGTTATGTTGGACCAAATGAAGGGCCAAGATGACTGATTTGGACTGATCCAGCAGTCTGATTGGAATGTGGGGACTATAATTCCATACAAATGGAATATTATGGATATGGATGATGAGATTCTTCATGAATAAAATTAGATTTTAGTTCCCCTATAATGAGATTCAAATAACTAGAAGAGTGGTTCTTCTAGAACCCTGGGGAGATGGAATCAATTATCACAAAAGCAGTACATACTCAGATCAACTGCTTCTAGTTTGATTTCATTTTTGGTGCTGCATTACAACACTATCCCCACTGCAACTTCCAGTCCCCTTATAGGCAAGTTGGTTAAGCTGCTCTCTTCTTCTTTGTAGGTCTCCCTTTTATCGAAAAAAATAGAACTTCTGTTGGACCACAATTTGCAATGTGAACTTTCCATCTCTTGATTCCAATTTCCTCTTATTGAAAATATTCCTGGCCTTTGGAATATCCTGCCTTTTGGGATGAAAAATACCCACCACCTGATATCTTGTGAAATGGGTCACAGATCAGTGGGAAAAGACCTTGGTACTATATTGAGGAGAGAGATTGTACAACTACCTCTACTTTCTGGAATTATTGCCTCGTATTCCATCATGACATTGTCTAAAATATTCACATAGCTGGACTATTTACTGCAGTGTTTCGTTCGTGGCGGGTGACTAAGCTTACAAAGGTAGTAGGCTCAGCATCTTAAACGTCCGAAATTATGAGCAAAGCTTTCAATCAAAGCAAGACCCTGCAATAAATGATGTTAAAATTAAGCTAGAAAGCCCAAGACTTCTACAAGTTAGGTCTTTGTATCAATACAATATGTTACAGCTGCCATATCTGATTCTCGTAGGGTATCATTTAACTATAGGTTCATTACTTAATAAACTCCTAGCAATTTCCTTGCTTTCTGTCATGTAATATTAAGAGTTACATTTAATTAATAGCACAGTCTGAAAGTAATAGTTAGACAGCTCAGATTTTGTCAGCAATGGTTAGATCTAAATCACTAAAATTAATAGAACAGTCAACAAATCTTTCATTCTTCTTCTCTTTGAATGATAAAATCTTTCAAATTGTAATCATAACTGAATACGAATAGCAAGTTATGGATGACAAAATATATATAACCATGTCCTGGATTTAGCAAGAAGCAGGTAACAATGTAACATCCCTGCTCCCCATTTCTGGGTTCTTAGTTCTTATCTTATGAAAGCATCGTTAGTAATATCCCATTTCCGTGCTATTATTTTATCAGGTACCATATATCAATAGTTCCAGAAGAAGACCTCATACATGATGGTGGCCTAACCCAAAATCTAGCATGTGGGCATGTTTTGGAGAATCCAAGTATAGGAGAGCAGCATGATTGTAAGTGTTTTTATTTCTTGGAAATTTAGAGAATTCCCCTCAATAAGAAGCTAACACTCACAGATGCTTCAGCAGTCCCATTTAAAGAAGGCATTGCATAAGGGCCGTATGGATGAGATCCCTGACATGGATGTATCAAACACACATATTAAATATATATATAAAAAAAAAACTCAGGTCAGCAATGCTCATATATGGACATAAATCCCAAATGAACACGTCATATAAGCAAGCAAAAAAGTAAACAAGATAGGCTGTGAAATACCGGTGGCATGGAGGGATGAGCATATAGTCCACCATGAGGATACATAGCAACATATGGAGGTGTCCCGTATGGAGGGATCATATGCTGCAGGAAGAGAAATGTCAGAGGCACTCCCAAATTATCAGTAAAAGGTATATCCAGTCAGGAGCTTAAAAAAGGTCAACGAATCAAGTTTTAAATGAACCATGCCCAGGACCTCTCAATGTTTTAAATATTGACGATATCGGCCTATATATCCCACGATATCTCTTGTATCCCACCTGTGCGATACGAAACGCACAGGTAGTGCCGATATATCCCACATGTTCGATCCGATGAGCTTTTTCAATTTCCGATCCCCTTTTTTGTTGAAATTATGTCAAATCAGTGTCAAATGGTTACAAATCTATTGGTTCTTCATATTTTGCATGAAAAATCATGGAGTTGGAACTCTAATTTCAATATTCATTGGTTCTTCATGTTCTCCATGCTTTTTTTCAAAATTTTCCTTCAACCAACTATTAATTGAGACTAATTTCAAAGTAATTAGAAGTATTTGATGAAATTAGCATCACATACATTCTAATTTCGAAATTTGAGTGTAAGTGGTCTGATTTGGGAAAATTTGGAAAATTTTTAAATTTTTCTCTAATTTATCCCAAATTACTTGCAATGTTGCACTCCAAACATGAAATCAAGCATGTATAAGGGCTAAGTCCTTATTAATTTTCGGACAATAAAAATCATTTTTAAATTAAAAATTTATTACAAAAATTTATTAAAATATTAATTTTTTTTTGAAATTACCAGCTGTCAATTGAGACTAATTTCAAAATATTTGGGATGTTTGATGAAATGACCATCACACACTAAATGTTATGCATTCAATTTGAATATAGTTGCATTAGTTCAATCAAACAGCGCATAGCTTAGGACCCTATACAAGAACCTACTATGTACACCTCTTTTTTGAGATGTTATGATTAAAAAGTGTGTATTGAGGTCTTTTTTAACAACCTCTGAAGTTTCATTAAAAAAATTAACAATTTTCCCAATGTTTCCCAAAAGGTGCGATAAATTACCCGATATAAACGATATATCCCGTGCGATAACCGATACGTATTTGTATCCCAAGGATGCGATATGTAACGTGATACCGATGTTTCGAACATTGCTCTCATTATCAAGTTTGACTATACCAGAATTGCTGCCAGCTACAACTAAGATGCGTACTCCAACTATAAAATCAAAAACAAGAACAGAACATGGAATACCTGTGCACCCCACATGTATGGATGAGCTTGAGGACTGGAGGGAACGGAAGAATGAAAAAACCCCGGAGGGGGCATAGGAGGGGTTCCAGCAGAGCTAAAATATGCCTGCATGTAAGTATGCAAAAAGATATATGTTTGTCCAACCCTTAAAAAGTTAAGGATGCAACTTCCCGTGCAAGGAAAAATAAAATTGCTAGAACCTGATATGAAGCCCAATCAGGAAAAACTGTCGCAGGGCTGCTTGGAGGAGGCTGCTCCTGCTGCTTAGTGAAAAACAAATAATGGAACTTCTTAGAGAAAATTGAACCAAAAAAGTTATTTTGGATAAAGAAGAAACTAGGTGTACGTGTATGACCTGTGCTGAAGATGTCTTTGGAGCCTTTGTTGGAGTATCGACCTCTCCATTGCCCATGATTCAACCCTTGCTGCATGCCCTCAAACCTCCCCTAATCCATTACTATCTTGGATGGAGCATAGAGCATATCTACATAACAAGTATAAGAGAAATGAGTCCAAAAAATATCTTCCGAACGAGATACCAGATACAGATATAGCCAACATAAGGAGACAATTTTTTTTTACCTTAAAAACCATTAAATAAAAAGTAAATCACCATTTCAAAATGGTTGAGTTTATTTCAACACAAAAGAATTTGGTGATGAACAACAAAACCATCTGCTTTTCTTTCCACTGTAAGCTAAAAGCTTTATAAATAAAAGAAGAAATGAGGACATAAAACAGAACTGCAAGCTTCCATCAAAGAGCAACATCCTCTACAGATTATACAATTCTTTTTTGCAATCATCTTGTCATTCTCTTTTAACTGTTTGCACGAATACCTGTCTCTGTCTGCGCCAAGGCTTAAAAACACGGAACTCAATGACCTAATGAAAGATCTTGGCCCAAAGTTGTGACTCGATCAACTCACTTGACTTCTCCAAGTTTCTGCCAGTGAAAGAGATACAATTAAGTACTCCGGAACTAATAAGAGAATAACACACTACATATTCAGCAACTAAATCAAACATAGACATGAATGCAATACTATCTGAATTTTAAGAGCTATGCTTTGGTATGTCACTAACTCATTATCCTTAGGACAACAGAAGCTATGGAAAACACGGAATAAATGCCAGAGTCTCAGATATAACGAGATTCACAACTACTTAAACTTGATAATCATAATCTGCAATCACAGTTCACAATTAACAAGATTCCTAAGTCATCAAAACTGAAACTGATACACATTTACCTATGTAAAATTTATAAAAAAAAAAAAAAACTGAGGATTGAGGACATGAAGACTTAGAACTATAAATAAATGACTCAATATCATTAAATATCTAACTCATAGTCCACATTGCAGATCCACATTATTCGAACAGCTACATCATATTGGCTAGAGTGTTGAGCAATTAGCCATTAGGAGGCAACATAAGACGATGATGAACATTACAATGATAAGGATATTGTGATGAATGTGTGGAAGGATAAAAGTATTGCCCCCAATAAGGGGGAAAGAGATACGTTTGTATTGCAGGCTCATAAATCAGGCAGATTCTCGGTTCGATCATTCTACAAACTGGTCAGGAAGCCAAGATCAGATGAAAAGTGGCCACATAACTGTTTATTTTAGTACTACGGTGCTCCTTCCAAAGTAGCAGCATTTGTTTAGCTGGCTGGTCGGAAGAGGGTACTCACAATCAACAACCGCATTAAATGAGTCATGGCCCTCCCCAACATATGCATTATGTGTATGGACGACGCTGAATCCCCCAATCATCTTTTTCTCCATTGCTTCTTTCGTAGGAAGGTGTGGGAAAGCTTCTTTTCCCTCTTGAATACACAATGGGTTGTTGCCAAGAACTATTGATGTGTTCATTACTGCGTGGCACAAAGGTGGAGTCGAAAAGGACGGAAAGGTGGTTTGGCAGCTTGTATTGATGACAATTTTTCGAGCCATTCGGGGAGAATGGAATAAGCCGATGCTTTAGAAATAAAAGCAGATTTGTGGGTGAGGTTAAAAGAAGGGTTAAGACTTTTGCGGTCAAATCGGTTTCCAGCTTCAAGGCTGTGGATGCTTGTAAGCTTATGCCCTTGGTTGGGTTGTAATCTTTTCCCGTCTTAGTTGTAATTTTTGACATCTTAGTTTTGCTAAGTTGGGCTCTCTTAGTAATTATTACTAACCAAAAAAATTTATATATATATATATATATATATATATAATTTTTTTAAAAAAAGGATAAAAATGACAATCAAGCATGAGGTCATCCATAGCAACCAAAGAGTAGCCCCAGCATAGGAGATAAAATGATTTAGAGCTAATTGAGATGGTTAGGCCATGTGCTACAAAAACTGGAGAAACCTACTCAGGGATGCTTTTTTTGTTCTTTTTTTTTTTAAGAAGTAATGAGGGAAATTCTATTAAGGTTGAAGGGCTTGAAATGAGGACATGAGGAATACCCAAGAGAACATTTTTTATCCTTTCTTTTTTTTCTTTTTTTGTTCTCTTTTTCTTTTCTTTTCTTTTTCCTTTTTTTTTTTTTCTGGAGAAGTAATGAGGAAACTTCTAGTAAGGTTGAAGGGCTTGAAATGAGGACGAGAGGAATACACAAAAGAACTTCGATCATGATAATCAAGTATAAGGCTTGGATAGGAATAATCAACAAAGAGGAATCTGCAACGCTGACACATAGTTACGACAAGGATAGAATGACGATGATTAGTAGATTAGAGATGTGAGTGGGTGCGGTTGTGCACTTGTGTTTTATTGCTAACACAAATAAAGCTCTTGTGTCTCCGTCTCTTTTTATGTATGTGAGCATATCCGAAGCTCAACTAGGCCACACGAACAGAACTAGTGTGGATGAAATTGCCAACCCTTGAAACTTTTTTAGGGACCCACCATGATGTTTATATGCCATCCAAACCGCTCTTAAGGTTAGTCCCACTAAGATGAATTGAATAAAAAATTTATCCAATAAAAAAAATATTTCGCCTTAAGAAGGTTTCAATGGTGAAACCTTAATAAGGTCATTCAATGTTTATATGCCATCCATCCAACATTTTGATTTTCTAACTTTAATTAGGCCATTAAACAAATCCATCAATTTAAAACATCAGTCTCGCTCTATAAAGGGAACTTTTCAACCAGACTATCACAAGCCTTCCTCACTGTTCTACAATTGTCCCATTTCACCACTAATGGCTCCCTTCCACTTCCTCAAAACTCCTCCAGCATTCCCACCACCCCATCTACTTCTTCGCCAAAAGAGGGAACATTTCTTCCTTCTTCCGCAACTCCTCTAGCAATATCAGAAAGAATATCTTCCAATAACATTGGTAATGCAGGGGCATTTTCACACCGGGCTCGAGTGGGGTCACCTGTGGGATGCAGGGGCACACTCAGGGTGAGTGAGGGCCACGAGGGAGGTCTCGTGTTCGAGACTCCTCACCGGGGGTGATTAATACGCATTTCACACCGGGCTCGAGTGGAGTAGCCTATGGGATCCGGGGACACACTCGGGGTGGGCAGCCCGTGTGAGGCGGTACCCATATGATTTGGGGCCCACGAGGGGGGTTCGGGCGAGGTCTCAACCCATGAGATGTGGGGCCTAGGCTATGAGATAAATGGATTAATTTGTCATACTCTAACAGTTCGAGCTTTTAGAGCAAGTGGTTAATTGTCCTACATCAAATTGGTATCAGAGCGGGAGGTCTAATGTTCGAGACTCCTCATCGGGGGTGATTAATGCAAGGGCATTTTCACACCGGGCTCGAGTGGAGTAGCACATGGGATGCGGGGACACACTCGGGGTGGGTGACCCATGTGATTTGGGGCCCACGAGGGAGGTCTCATGTTCGAAACTCCTCACCGGGGGTAATTAATACGCATTTCACACCGGGCTCGAGTGGGGTAGCATTAGGGATGCGGGGACACTGATGTAGGATACATGTAGGGATGTCATGTTTCACAGGGGATTATTTAAAGGACAATTCAAAGTATACAGATCCTAGGACCTGTGGGTTATGGGCCAAGCCCACTAAACAATAATTTTGGCAAAACAGTTCACCAAACAGTAATTTCAGCAAGCTAAAGTTCATGTCATTTAATTAGAAATCATCCCCACATGCACACAATCATATAAAAATTAAATCGCTGGATGTCAAGGTTGTTAAAACAACCCCTTAGCACAGAATATCAACAAAATACTCATGGGCAGATTCATACACACATAGAATTTACCATACTCATTCACTACATAAACTATGTTTAGAGGAGATGAAGATCACGTGGGATATGGGGTGGGATAAATCTGTAATTTGGGAATTGAGGGTTGTGGGAGGAAATTGGGAGAGGGTCTATGGTAGGTTTTATGTGGGAGGCAGGGACATAGGGTGTCGAGGTTTTGGGCGCAATGGATTGAAGGATTTAGGCTAGATAGGATCAAAGAGGTTTTTTCAAAGGAGTACAGGGAGAAGGAAATACCATACCTTGCAAAAGATAAACACGTGAGCAAGTCGCACGCCCACAAAAAGATGGAATCTCACCACCTCTTCCAAGCCGCATGGAAGAAAGAAAGGCTTCTCTTTAGAAAACAAACGTGTACTCTCATATGTACAGATGGTATGGGGTGTGTAGGCTGAGAGGAGGGCTCAGGTATAGGCCATGGGTCAGGGGACTGATCAATGGGAGGCTCAAGGTATGGATTATGAGGTGGGCCACTAAATGGCACGAGATCTTCCACGTTGAATGTAGAGCTGATATTCAATGTAGGTGGAAGCTCGAGAACATACGCATTGGGACTCATACGGTTTTAAATTTTATATGGTCCTGCGCTGCGGGCATGTAATTTCTTAGCGGCACTAAGTGGTATCCGCTCTGGCCTAATACGGACCATGCCCTCATCACCCGCTTGAAATTCCCTGAATCGACGTTGTATCAGCTTGAAATTTATAATTTATATTACTTGAATTAATCCTTTGTTTAATCTCTCTGTATAAATCATGCACGTAATGCGCAAAGGACTCAGCAGACTCGGAAGGACAACGTGACACAGACATAAGAATAAAATCTATAGGTCTCCTAGGCTTATAACCAAGAACAATCTCAAACGGACTCTTACCCGTAGACCTATTTATTGAACTATTATATGCGAACTCTGCAGTTGGCAAGACTGCGTCCCAAGTCCTAATATGATCACCAACCAGACATCTCAACAAGTCGCCTAGGCTCCTATTGAGAACAAACCCGTGGATGCCCTTAGTCGTAGGGTTGTACTCTCCATTCTCTGAGAGTAGAAGTTACGGGTTTTGAGCGATTAAAAGACGAATATCCTGAGTGTCCGGACTTTAGAGAGAGATATGTGTCACTTCTAGAGGATCCCACGAGGACAAACAGTGAGTTTGTCATTCATGATTATTACCTATTTTATGGAGATCGGCTCTGCATTCTTCGCACGTCCCTACGGGATTTCCTGATATAGGAGCTACATGCAGGTGGTGTAGCCGGCCATTTTGGAAGGGATAAAACGATAACCCTTGTTGATGACCGATTTTACTGGCCAAGTCTCAGGCGAGATGTGGCTAGAATTGTAGGGCAATGTCATACATGTCAGCTGGCAAAGCAAAAGAAACAGGACACAGGATTGTATGCTCCTTTGCCTGTGCCATATGCCCCTTGGGACGATCTTAGTATGGATTTCGTGTTGGGGCTTCCCAAGACTATCAAGAAGCATGATTCCACATTTGTCGTGGTGAACCGTTTTTCCAAAATGGCCCACTTCATTGCGTGCTCTAAGACGTTGGACGCCTCAGACATTGCTCGGATCTTCTTTGATGAAGTTGTTCGATTACATGGTTTGCCAAAAACCATAATGTCTAACCGGGATGTCAAGTTTATGAGCTATTTTTGGAAGACATTGTGGCATATTATGGGAACTCGTCTGCAGTTTTCTTTGGCATACCATCCTCAGACTGATGGCCAGACTGAGGTGGTGAATAGGAGCCTAGGCGACTTGTTGAGATGTCTAGTTGGTGATCATATTAGGACTTGGGACGCAATCTTGCCAACTGCAGAGTTTGCATATAGTAGTTCAATAAATAGGTCTACGGGTAAGAGTCCGTTTGAGATTGTTCTTGGTTATAAGCCTAAGAGACCTATAGATTTGATTCACATGTCTGTGTCATGTCGTCCTTCTGAGTCTACTGAGTCCTTTGCACATTACATGCATGATTTACACAGGGTGATTAGACAAAGGATTAATTCAAGTAATATAGATTATAAACTTCAAGCAGACATGCACCGTCGATTCAGGGAATTTCAAGTGGGTGATGAGGTCATAGTCCGTATTAGGCCAGAGCGGATACCACTTGGTGTTGCTAAGAAATTACATGCCTGCAGCACAAGACCATATAAAATTTTAAACCGTATGGGTCCCAATGCGTATATGTTCTCGAGTTTCCACCTACATTGAATATCAGCTCTACATTCAACGTGGAATATCTCGTGCCATTTAGAGGCCCACCTCATGATCCACACCTTGAGCCTCCCACTGATTAGTCCCCTGACCCATGGCCTATACTTGAGCCCTCCTCTCAGCCAGCACCCCCCACACCATCTGTACATATGAGAGTACACGTTTGTTTTCTAAAGAGAAGCCTTTCTTTCTTCCATGCGGTTTGGAAGAACCCTCCATGAGACTTGGAGCAAGGTGGTGAGATTCCATCTTTTTGTGGGCATGCGACTCGCTCACATGTTTATCTTTTGCAAGGTATGGACTTTCCTTTTCCTTCTACTCCTTATTATAAAAAATAAAAAAATATAATTTATAAAAAAAAAAAAAAAACACCCTATTTAATCCTATCTAGCCTAAATCTTTCAATCCATTGCGCCCAAAACCTTAAAACCCTATGTCCCTGCCTCCCACATAAAACCTACCCTATACCCTCTCCCAATTTCCTCCCACGACCCTCAATTCCCAAATTACAGATTTATCCCACCCCATAGTTTATGTGGTGAATGAGTATGGTAAATTTTATGTGTGTATGAATCTGCCCATGAGTATTTTGTTGATATTCTGTGCTAAGGGGTTGTTCCAACAACCTTGACATCCTACGATTTAATCTTTATATGATTGTGTGCATGTGGGGATGATTTCTAATGAAACGACATGAACTTTTGCTTGCTAAAATTACTGTTTGGTGAACTGTTCTGCTGAAATTATTGTTTAGTGGGCTTGGCCTATAACCCACAGGTCCTAGGATCTGTATGCTTTGAATTGTCCTTTGAATAATCCCCTGTGAAACATGACATCCCTACATATATCCTACATCAGACACACTCAGGGTAGGTGAACCATGTGATTTGGGGCCCATGAGGGGGGTTCGGCCGAGGTCCTAACCCGTGCAATGTGGGGCCTTGGCTATGAGATAAAAGGATTAATTCGTCATGCTCTAACAGTTCGAACTTTTAGAGCAAGTGGTTAATTGTCCTGCATCAATTGGCAACCTTTCCTGCCTCATAAATATCCGACGGATGAGCTCGTGGATCCGATGCTCCAAAGTTCCCCTTCTTAAAATGGAAAGAGGTTTGTACTCTCTATGCGGAAGGGGGAGCGAATATAAGGACCTTCTCATAGTTAACAAGGCTCTTTTAGGAAAATGGGTTTGGAGGTTTGGAAATGAGAGCAAAAGTCTTTGACACCAAATCATTGCTGCGAAATATGGCCTCAAACTCCAAGGATAGTGGACCAAATAGACTCATCCCTCTACCGTGCATCCTTTCTGTGGAAAGGAATAGCTAGGGCAGGGCCTGTTTCTTTAACGAGGGAGGGGGAGGTCTTCGGCTACCCTCCTTTCCACAGAAACCTATTAGATTTTGAGATAAAGGAGCTTACTCTTCTTTTATCTCGCCTGCAGGATTTTCATCCATCCCCTCTTTTGGGCGACTCGTTCCGTTGGATGCTATCAAGGATAGGGATTTTCTCTGTTCGATCATTCTGCATCATCATCTTCTTCTTCTTATTGTCACACCGAACCTTTGTGATCTTACAGAGTGCCTCCAAAGGTAGCAGCTATGTTTGGATGGTTGGTGGGCTGAAACAGAGTTTTGACGGTTGACAATCTATAAAAATAAAAATTAAAAATAAATAAATAAATAAGGAATGCCCATCCCAATGTATATCTTCTTTGCTTTGGGGTTAGAGAATCAGTCAATCATCTTTTTATACACTGCTCCTCCGATATTTGGTGGAGCGTCCCAAAGCTTGTTGGAGTTTTGTGGGTTATGCCAAAGTCAATAGACAATCTCCTCTGTGGTTGGCATGCGGATTTGGGAGGTGCAATTGAAAAAGGAAGTAGAGAATCCTTCTCCTGGCAATTCTAAGGGTTGTGTGGGCCGAAAGGAACAATCATTGCTTCAGGAATATTAGGGTCTCTTTGGCTGGGGTGTTTTCGAGAGTTTTAGTTCTTTTCAGGGACTGGCACCTTGGGTTTTTTTTATCCTCGTGTTGTCAAGGGACAGCCTATTGTATTTTTTCCTACTTTATTTTTTTTAGTCTTTCTTTGTTCCTTATTTTCGCAGCTTAATAAAATTCTCTTCTTTCAAGAGAGAGAGGGAGAGAGAGAGAGAGAGAGAGAGAGAGAGAGAGAAGCAAATCTACTACAAGGGGGACCCTCAACACTCGAATCATCTTCCCAAAATCTGCTAATCTACCTACAGTGTACCTTTAATTGCATTCTTTCAATAATTGGTTCCCATAAGCTTTTTTATGGTAAACTTTTTTACGGTTTTCCAATGCATAGAGGATACCAAGATGAAGTGGTTGGAAGGACCCCAACCTTACATCCTAACACCATTGCCAACTCTTCTACGAACCTCGCAATCCTCAAGATTGACACCCATAATCTTGCTTTTTGCTAGATTAATTTTGAGACGTAAGACTGCCTCAATCCATCTTAAGACGTATGTCAGACTTAACTGCCAGTTGAGGATTTGCATTAAACTTGTTGAGGACTAGTATTGAATATAATTAAAGGATCATCAACAAACGAGAAATATTGAGATTGACTCACCTTGAAGCCCCTTATTAGACCTTCCATTCTAGCCTTTTTCAACATTTTACTCGAGGAATCTGCCAGCACTGCAAAGAGAATGGAAAAGGGTCCTTTTTTAAAACCATTCAATGAGACTAAAACTTCGCATTTTGGCAGAAGACATGCATTTTTTCCCATCCAACCCCACCATCTTATGCCAAATCTCATCCTTCTGAGCATGTATTCTAGACAATCCCAATCCGCATTATCATAAGCTTTAAACATTTGGTTGAAGACACGCATTTCTTCATCCAACCCACCATCTCATGCCACATCTCATCCTTCTAAGCATTTAATCTAGACAACGCCCATCCACATTATCATAAGCATTCTCTAAGTGAACTTTGCATAGCACACCTAGGCACTTCAATTTATGACGTGAATCTACACATTCACGTGCAATCAATACACTATCCAAAATTTTACACCCCTTTATGAATGCCCTTGTGAAGGCGAAATAATGGATCCCAACACACACACCCGAGTCTAGAAGCTAGCACGCTCTTTCCTTGGAATTTGGACAATGAAAGATGCTCCCATCTCTTTTGAAAAATATCGATCCCATGGAAGAAACATTTATAAATACCATCAAACATCTCTAATCTCCTCGCGGAATGTCTTGAAAAGCACCAACGCAAACCATTTGGTCTCGATGCCTTGTCTTAACCGAAGCGCTCAATTGCTTCCTAAACTTCTTTGACATCTATCAGCCTTTTAAAGGAACATGCATTTAGTGTTGTCATTATCATACGATATATGATTCATATCATATCATATGATCGTACAATTTAGATCATACATACCAATTGCATTTACAAGTGAATCGTACGATTCCGATCTAAAATCTGAAACGTACGATCAAATTATGAATCATACGATTAGACAATCGCATTTCAAAATCGACAGCGCCTTATCAAAAAATTGATTTTTTTTTTCCTTTTATTTTTTCTTTTTCTTTTTTTGCAATTTTTTTAGAGATTTCTGTTTTAAAGTGTATTGAGGCCCCAACCTTAATAGAAAAACATATCTTTTGCAACTTTTTATAGATTTTAGGGACTTTTGGAGCTTGTGGGCCATAAGAAACCTAGAGAAAGAAAATAGGATATCTTTTTCGTTGCTCAATGGAATCAAACGTCACTTCTTGCATTCGATTTCTACGTTGAAATAGGTAAGAATACATGTAAAATATTTAGTTATTACTTTCTATTTCATTCTTTCGTATATTGGTGGAAATATGGGTTTTTCGAAAAAGAAAATTAAAATATTTCATTTTTTTTCGGTTTTTTGCAATTCGTTTTAAGGGTTTTTGTGTTTAAAAGTTATTTATGCCCCACATACATTATAATATCACTTCTTTTCTTTCTTCGGAGAGATAGTGGTGAGATTTGGAGTTTATGTGAGCCTGAATAGCTTTTTTTCAAGAGTTTTCTCATTTATTTCAAATAGAAACTAGTTTTCTCTCATTTTTAATCAATTTATAATCTTCTATTTTTGTGTGGGGCCTAAATAGTTTTTTCCTTAATATATATGTAGGCTTAGCTTGTCACTTGTGTGTTGTCGACTTACCATGTTGGTTCGTTTTAAGCATTGAAGAAGGGAAAGAAATCGTAAACGAAAGACAATGATCTTATGTGGGAGTGTTGGAACAATAATCTCCACCTAAGATGCAATTTTTGTGGTAAGGCAAATTGGGGAGGAGTGTTTCAAATGAAACATCACCTAGCCCGAACAAAGAATAATGTTGCGACATGTCCCCAAGTGGGTGATGAGGTAGCAGAAAAATTCAAGAAATTATTGGATGGTAATGTTAGCGAGAAGAAGCAACAAGAAGAGATGGCATATGATGTTGGAAGAGTTCCTATAATTGATGATGTCAATGAAATGGGTGGTGGAAAAAGAAAGAGAACAATTGATGATTTTATAGTAAAGTGTGGGCCAAAAGATAAACAACAAGCTAATCTGAATAATGTTGCGACATGTCCCCAAGTGGGTGATGATAGGGGTGCACGTTTAACCGTTGGAACCGTGTAACCGGACCAGAACTGTTGGATCAGTCTGTTTTGGTCCGGTTCCGGGGTGCTAACGGTCCGGTTCCGGTTCCCAAATTTTCTGAACCGTTGATTACGAATCGGTTCTGGTTTAGGGTCCTGTGAAACCGAACCAAACCGTTAATCTGAACCGTTAACTGAATCGTTGATCCGAACCGTAGAACCGATCCGTGACAGGAACCGTAGATCCGATGTATTTAAAACCAAAAAAAAAAAAACCATAATGCCTAAGTCGTTTAACGCCCTGCCCTCTCTCACGCCGCACTCCCTGCCTTCTGCCCTCTCTCGCCGCACTCTCTACCCTCCCTCAGTCCCTCTGCCCTCTCTCTCTCTCTCTCTCTCTCTCTCTCTCTCTCTCTCTCTCGCCGTCCGCCCGTCCCAACTCCCAATCACCAGCAAAAAATCAATTATCTTTTCTGCAATCTCTCTGCAATTCCAAGAAAACGAACATCACTGTATACTCAGGTACCATTTTCCTGCCATTTTCTCCACAAACCCATTAAAATATATCAGTCAAAAAATAGAAGAAGAAAAAAACCATTTTTTAGCAATCTCTCTGCGATTAAAACAAGGCCAATGCCAGTTCTGCCATTTTTTCCCAATCCATGCAAAACCCATTGTCCAAAACTTCAATATTTTTCAGCAATCTATTTACAATTCCAAGAAAATTGTCATCACTGTATATTGAAATGCCATTTTCCCACAAACCCATCAAAACCCATCATTCAAAGCTCAAATCCATTCTCAACATTCTCTCTACTACAACAGGAAGGCCACCATCACCATCTCTCTCTCCCATTTTTTTTCCCAATTCCTGCAAAACCCATCATCCAAAACTTCAATATCTTTTCAGCAATCTTTCACCAGCTCCAAAAATCACCACCACCATCTACTCTGATCTCATTTCCTCTGTCATCTTTCTCCCAAATCCATGAAAACCAAGCTACCAAGAATCACCATCTATTCCAATCTCATTTCCACTACTATTTTCTCCAAATCCATGAAAAACCCATCAACCAAAATTCTATCTTTTCTCAGCAATCCCCCTGCAACCTGAAGAAAACCATCACCAGTTCCCAAAAAAAATCATGTAATTTTTCTCCTTTATCAATGGAAGAAATTCAACTGCCAAAAAACCTCTTCTTTTTTTTTGCCTTTCTTCTCTAACAATGCATTAAAACCAATCAGCCCCAATACTACTTTTTCAGCCGTTGGATCAAAGCTCTCTGTAATTCCATAAGCTGGGCTGGATTTTTAAAAGCCCAGAACCATGGATCCAATCCGGGACCGAACCGTTCTTCACGGTCCAGTTCTGGTTTGATTCTAGGGTGCTAACGGTCCGGTTCCGATTGCAATAATTGCAGAACCGTTAGGAACGGTTCGGTTCCGGTTTCACCCCAAAACCAGATTGAACCGACCCGTGTGCACCCCTAGGTGATGAGGTAGCAGAAAAATTCAAGAAATTATTGGATGGTAATGTTAGCGAGAAGAAGCAACAAGAAGAGATGGCATATGATGTTGGACGGGTTCCTATAATTGATGATGTCGATGAAATGGGTGGTGGAAAAAGAAAGAGAACAATTGATGATTTTATCGTAAAGTGTGGGCCAAAAGATAAACAACAAGCTAATCTAAACAAAATCTGGAAGAAGGGAGATAGAGATAATGTGTGCCTATATATTTTGTGTTTCCTATATGCGAATGCTCTACCATTCAACCTTGTAAAGAGCCCATTCTTTGCACCAATGATGGAAGCAGTTGCTGCATTTGGGCCAGGATTGAAGCTTCCATCATATCATGAAGTGATGAATAAATTTTTGCAAATGGAGGTTAAGTCGATAGAGAAATCTATTGATGTATATAAGAATGAATGGGAGAAGACTAGATGCATGACTATATCGAATGGGTGGACTGATGGAGTGAATCGGTCAATTACAAAAAAAATTTAAAAAAATTAAAAATCAAAATTGTTAATAGTCCAAGTGGTACGGTATTTTTAAGATATGTTGATATGTCCGATATTTCAAAAAAATGCAAACAATTTGCTAGGGTTGCTCGAATCAGTGATTGATGAAGTGGGTAAGAACGTTGTGCAGGTAATTACGGATAGTGCATCCACCTATGTGAAGGCGGGTTACTTGTTAATGGAGAAAAGGAAGACATTGTTTTGGTCTCCATGTGCGGCCCGTTGCATACACCTAATACTTGCAGACATTGGAAAGCTACAAGTTCATTTAGAGACCGTCACGAAAGCAAGGGCCATAACGGTCTAAATTTACAAACATTGTTGGATCTTGAATTTCATAAGAAAGCACGGAAAGGAGGAGTTGACTCGACCAGCCGTAACACGGTTTGCTACATGTTACTTAACTTTAAAAAGCATTCATGAAAATAGAATTGGCCTGAGCTCAATGTTTACCTCCAAAGAATGGGAAGTAGCTGCTTCTCCAAGGCCATAAAAGGGAAGCATGTTCAAGACATAGTTTTGGCCGATGTAGATTTTTTGTCCATCTATCAAGTTTTGCTTAAAGACCACTCTCCCATTGGTCAAGGTGCTACGACTAGTTGATTTAGATGAGAGGCTAGCCATGAGATATATTTATGAAGCGATGGAACGAGCGAAAGAGGCTATAACAAAAAACTTGAGAGAGGTGAAGAAACAATATTCGGATATATGGGAAATCAAAGACCAGTGGTGGAATCTTCAATTGCATAGGCCCCTTAAATGCAGTGGCAGCTTATTTCTTAGATTTCAATATGATGACAACTTTCGTCCAAATTTAGATATTAAAACCAACCTGCGTGACTGTATTGAAATAATGGTCTCTGATTAAAGGCGGGGGGTCATCATTGATGAGAAGATTGATAAGTTCAAGAAGGCTTATGGTTTATTTGGAAGAGAGGCGGCAAAATTAACCAGAACGACAAAGCAACCGGATAATTTTACTTACAATTATTTTGCTTCTTTGAGTTCAACTGTATGCCTATTGTTTATATAAATTATATATGATTATGTTTTAGGTCTATGGTGGGAGAGTTACAGAGACGAGTATCCGGAATTGCAAAAGCTGGCTATTCATATTTTAAGTTTGACATGTAGTGCTACTAGTTGTAAGCACAACTAGAGCACTTTCGAGTGGGTGACAACGAGACACCATTGAATTCATTAATCAACTTATGAATTTACAATGTAGACTGGGACCAGTGTTCGAGTTGTCAGTATCGCTACAAGTTTCGCTGGGCAGAGATAAAGATATAATATTGTTATCGCCAAGAATATCGCTGATAACCGGAAATGCAGGGAAAATGGTGGAAACATGGAGAAAATGGTAGAATTTTTCAGTGAAACTTCAGGACATGCCTGAATACACATATTTACATATTGAGGAATTAAAAAATTACAAAAAGAATGCATTAAATGATAAGTTTCCATTTAATAGGGGCCAAAAGGATGTCCAAAGCTCAAGTGGACCACATGATGGATGGATTGGATCTCATCTCAATTTGCCATGCTGGTACATATAATGCCATTTGAGCTCCTTAATGTACACAAATTACAGATGGAAGTGCATAGATCCAGTTGATCATAATTGTTTGATTTTGCCCATTGAATTTGTACTTTTGACCAATTTTCAGATTTTATTTTATTTTTCTTTCAGTTTGTAATTGTATGGTGTCCCATGATTCGGTGATCCAAACTGTTTATATGATGGGCCTCAGCACCGATGCTTCATGCACCAAAACTCACCCACATCAAAATTTATGTGAACCCCAAAAAGGTATCAATGGCAGGGCGTTCAATCCTCCACTGCTTTTTACAGTGTGGTACACTTGATTTTTGGATTTGTTTTATTTTTCAGATCAAGACTTACGAAGAGCTCACCAAGTGGAAGGACGGTTTGGATATAACTCATACCTTATGATGGGACCCACAGAACTTGGTGACGTCAACACACTGGTATGTGTTACACCAGCCAATCCACTTCGGAAGTGGATTGCGTACCGAGTAACTTAGTACGCTAGGGGTACTGAATAAACTCTGTGGGGCCCACCGTCATTCATGCACGGTATCAACGCCGTCCATCCGTTTTATCATATAAATTTATATCTTTAAACCAAATATTAAGAATATCCAAATCTCAAGTGGAACACACCATCAGAAACAGTGTGAATTGAATTCTACCGTTGAAAAGTTCTTGGTGGTTACATAAGTTTTACATAAATATGATATTTGTGTTTTCCTTTCATCCATATCTTTTTGATGTTATTAACAGTTTGGATGAAAAATAAACATCATTGGGAGCCTTAGAAAGGTTTCAACAGTGGAAATCAATACTTCTACTATTTCCTGTGGCATGGTCTACTTAAGCTTTTGATATACTTCAATTTTGGCCTCAACCCCTAAAATGATCTGTAAAAATGTATGGATGGTGTGGATAAACCACATGAATTCACAGTGGGGCCAAAAGAGTTTACTCAGTACCATAGTCCATACGATGGTACTGAGTAACTCAATACGCAATCCGCTTTCATCCGAGTCCAGGATCTCACTGTATCCCACGCGCGCGGAGGATCCGATGGCCACTGAAAGGCCACCGTGATGTATGAAATTTATCCGCACCGTCCATTCATTTCTTCATATTATTTTATAACATTATCCAACAAATATGTAATATCTAAATCTCAAATGGGCCACACGGTGGTTATTAAATTAATACCGTTGGAAAATTCTTAGGGGCCACAGACGTTTTAGATCAAGATTATATTTGTTTTTTTCTCTCCATCCAGGTGTATATTATCATATCAAGGGGTTTTACGTAAAATAAACAATACAGTGGGCCCTAGGAAGGTTTCAACGGTGGGCGTCCTTAGCATCATTGCTTCCTATGGTGTGGTCCACTTGAGCCTTTGATATGCTTTATTTTTGGTCTAGTACTCTAGAATGATATGAAATGATGGATGGAGGATGTGGTAAAGATTCATACATCACAGTGGTCCCTCAGTGGCCCTTGGATCCCCCCTTGTACCAAGCTCCGAACGGATCGGGTGGTACCTGATCTACGCCCATCCGCTGAAACAGATTGGCTACTGCCACTGGCGGATGGCTGGTGGTCGGTGCTCTGTGGGCCCCACCACAATTTGTGTTTCATCGATGTCGTCTATCTATTTTTATAGATAATTTTATGGTATGATAAAAAAATGAGGTATATACTAATCTCAATTGGACCACATTACGGGAAACAGTGTTGAATGAACTTAGACCATTAAAAACTTTTTGGGGGCCATAAAAGTTTTAGATCAAGATGATCTTTGTTTTTTCCCTTCATTTGGGTCTGTATGGCATAATTAACAAATTGGATGTCAAATAAACAATACAGTGGGCCTTAGGAGGATTGAAATGGTGGATATCCAATCACTATTATTTTCTTGTGGTGTGATCCACCTGAGATTCGTATCCCTCTCGATTTTGGCATAAAGCCCTAAAATGATCCGTAAAAATGGAAGAACATAATGGATAAAATACATACATCATGGTGGGGCCTAGAAAGGTTTCAACGGTTGAAATCATTATACCCACCATTTCGTATGGTATGATCCACTTGATCTTTGGATTTGCTTCAATTTTGGGCTCAACCCCTTAAAGTGGATGGAAAAACAGATGGATGGCGTAGATAGACCACATACATCCAAGGTGGGCCCAACTGAGTTTAGTCAGTACGATAAGAGCATACTCAGTAACCGATTTCCCACGAAAACCTTAGAAAAGGCCAGTGCGACTGCGAGAGGGTTTTTCGCTGGAGGGAAAAACCAAAAAAAAAAAACCCTAAAGAGGGTTTTGCGGGGAGACGGTGAGATGCGAAGGGTTTTGCAGGAGATTTCAAATCTCTAAATCTATACCAACTCTGTCGATCGAGATTCGAGAAGATCCTCCTGTTCCGACTTTCGATTAACCAAGTACGTAAATCACTCTCAATTTTTACGTATTCACGCAAGTTCAGCCCCGACATTCCGATTTTTCTTCCGATTTATTCACGCAGCCCCAATAATATCGCCCGTATTTCGATAATATCGCCCTATGAAAAAAATCGCCGATATTTAGCCGACAACTAGGAGAGACGAAAAAAGGGGTTTTCAGTGTCACAGGGCTGGCGACACCGATAATATCGTCGATATTATCGACTTTTCGCCGACAATTTGAACACTGACTGTGACCAATAGCCTTATATTATCACATTCTTGGGCTTGCAGATATATTCAAAGAAGATGGATAGAGTTGAGCAACAAAAATTGAATGCGCTCGTCTTCGTAAAATATTATCTCCAGCTCGAAATCCGCCATGCAAAGAGAGAGGACCAAGGGCTTGATCCCATATGCTTATCAGATATGGAATCTAATGATGAAATAAGGTGTTCTGTAACGGTAACGGTGGCCGCAACGGCCACCACCGTTACCTTTACAATACGGGTCGTAACGGCTGTTATGGCCCTCGTAACGGCCGTTACAATCTCTTTTTTTATTGAAAAAAAAAACATCCTGAAAAACATGTACTTGCCCCGTAATGTTGATTGAAAAGTATGGAAAACTTGTATTTGTCCCATAACAGACAATTACAGGGCTGTTATGGCCTTTATAGGGGACGTAACGTACCGTTAACAGCACTTACGAGTCATTTTTTTCATAACGGCTGTTACGGCCATTACGACCTCGTAACGTGTAACAGTTGTCACCGTTACCTTTACGTAACAACCTTTACGGCCCCGTAACGGCCTTTACGGCACACCATGTGATGAATGGATCACGGAGAACGAGGATCCTGCACTTCCTACAGGTAACGCTTGGATGGACAAAGGTGAATGCTTTGCTAAAGGCTTGGAAGATATGCAGGGTGCAGGCGGATCCACATCAAGACCAGATGGGCGACGTGGTATGACTCATATAGTCATATTCTTATTGTTTAGTCTTGTAGCCTTATAGTTATTAATTAATAGTCTTACTCTTATATTATAATGAATTTTGCAACAACTATTTTGTAGGTCCTAGAAATTTTGATATTCAAAGCAAGGCGAAGGGAAAAGTGAAAGTGGTAGAAGTATAGGAGGAATATGAGTTTATTTCGACATCAAATTCTAAAGATGAAGATGATGTTGATAATGTCATTGGTGATGAGGAGGAGGATGGTGGCACAACCGATGAAGAATAGATTTATTTGGACATTTTATTTCCTTTTTGAATTATAGAAACAATTGAATAGAGATTATACATGTAAATGGGAATGGGGAAAATGTTATTTTTTGAATCGTATAGAAAACTTAGATGTAGATGGGATGGGAAAAGGGATTGTTGTTTGAACTTGATTATGACATGACGATATATACATGATACATCTTTTTCTTTTTTTTTAAAGACACAGGGTGTCCCCACCTCTTTTTGAAGTGAAACTAATCCATGCAGATACACGCAATCACCCACAACCACGTGTATTGGGTAAAGCCAAGGAGGGGAATCGAACCCTCACTTGTAGGGAGCAAACCTACATGATACATCTTTTTTTTACATATTGATGACAAAATGGATGGTTGATGTGTTTTTCTTTTGTTTTTTTTTTTAAGTTATATACAATTTTTTTGTTTTTTTTTATGATATGGTTTGTGAAAATCTGAAAAAATCTTAAGATTTATGATACGATACGATACGATTCAGACCCCTTTACGATTTACAATACGATAACGATTATGACAACATTGCCTCCATTTTCTTTGAATACACAGTCAAATTCAAGATAGTCAATAAGTGGTCTTCTACACTTCTATCTTTTAAGCAACTTTTGATAGAGTCTAAAATCACAACATGAATATCCTTTCATTTATACAATGCCACATTGTTTGCCTCCAATTTTTGGATATTGTTAACCCATCTTCCAGCACTAGCCAATGGTGGAAAAAGGTTAAATGTTCCTGTCCCCATCTTGTAAGCCAAAGGGCTCTAGACTTTTGCCCCCACATAATTTCTTCCTCCTCCACTTTTCACTTGTATTCAACATGGAGTTCATTTCCACGATACCTATTGTTGTAAGGCACCATTCATTGTTCTTCTTTCCTATCGATATTTTGGATCTCAAAAGGAATTTTAGCAATCACTTCTTCCACTTTCCCAAAGTTATTCATGTTCCATTTTGTGTGCATTACTCCCTCTTCTTCTTCTTTTGAGAAGTCATTTTGTGTGCATTTCTGATCATGAAAAAAGGGAATTTTTATATTTTTTAATGGATAATTAAGACCCCATTTGGAAAGTGTGAAAATCCCCATGTCATGCTATTTAAACTGCATTACTGCTGCTTTGAAATTGGGTTTAATCCGGGAAGTGTCGAAACTCCATTCCGCATTGAGCTGAATGTAGAAAGAACAGAAAACTAACACCAAATAGCGAGCTTAATGAGGCAAAGAATTAAACTGAGCTCAATGGCCATTTTTCTCAATTGAAGTATGGTAATTTCCAAAAACATCCGAAGTTCATACAGATTTTAGGGGCAGAATGTTAACTATGTTGGTTACCTAGAATTATGATGAACATATACCTATTTTCTTTGAGAGGAGAGCTCTGAATCAACAGATAAATGCTTAAACAGACACATGATAAACCATTACATGCAAAGTGAAGATCCCCACATATTACAGTCTGACAGATACAGACCCTTGATCGAAAGACCAGACAGCCAAGGATCCAAGACCATAACCCAACATAAGCACACATTTAAAGCATAGAAACGGAATCCCCCTTCTGAACAAATGCTAGAAATATAAAGCATGTATGTAAAACCAGCATGCTTTCCCTTTGTCTAGCAGTCGTATGCACCCAATAAGTCCCCTGAATATAGAACTCATAACATAGCAGTACAGAACATAAGGGTCCCTTGGAAAGTTCAAAGTTACCAAGGCACACAAAACTCGCATTTGATAAAAAGTTAGGACTTTGCTATACATACCCTACTGATTTGGGGCAGAAAAGGCACGAAAATGGAAGCCCACTTAACATGAGTACTGCATCCTGTGCCATCCTAAACACAAACCACCCATTTGGCACTGCATCCCAACACTAAATAAACCAACATGCAGCATATGATTCCAAACCCTCGTGAATTTGTAACAATGTCGATTCTTCGTGAATCCAATCTCATAATTACAATTCGAAACATCAAGCACCAAAAAGAGCGTCACTCTAATAATTCTCCAGCTGAATCCAACCACCACGGAAAAAAAAAAAGTCACCACCAACTCGATTCCCATTCTACTTCTCTCCTTCCAAATCCAATCAAAATCAAAACACATCAAACACAAAGACGAAGCCCTAGAAACCAAATCCATTCCGGTAACCAAACATAGATCAGAGCGACCAACATAGCATGCAAAAAAAAAATCATCTCGAAATCAAAAGAGCGCATCATGCGGAATCCAGATATTAATCACACTCTTCAACACTAATCATTTGCATCAAAATTCACAAAGCAGAAGAAAACATCAAAATCTACAACTTGAAACAGCGATAGATATTCAAAAAAGCAAGAGAGAGAAAGAGAGAAGAATCATACCAGAGAGTGTGAGTGACTGAAAAGCGTCTGTTTGCTTCTTCAGGATAGAGAAAGGGAGAGAAGAAACCCTAGGAAAGGGGAGGGAGAGAGAGAAAGGGAGGAATGAAAGGGACTTCTAGGGATTTTGGAAAGACAGATAGGAAATATCAATATGACTGAAACTACAAAGGGGGTTTTTAGCCTCTCTCTCTCTTCTCTCTCTCTCTCTAATTTCTATAGATGTAATGTGATGAAGTATAGATCGATCGATTTCTCCCTCTCTCCCTCTCTCTAACTGCTTTCAACCCAACTCCTGCGAGGCAGCAGCAGCTCTCTCTCTCTCTCTCTCTCTCTCTCCCTCCCTCTCTGGGCAACAAACATGAATAAGATGATACTCGAGTCCGGAGGATATATGCACTGCACTCGGGTTTTTGTTTCGGGGCCTGCGGCTACTGTTGCAGGGTGCCCGAGCAACAAAGAGTCGATGTGGGACCCACGGTGATGTCTGTCTTACACCTACTCCGTTCCACTTGCCTGGATTGCGTACTAAGTAACTCTGCGTGTAAACTGTGGGGTCCACCGTGATGTATGTGTCTTATCCATGCCGTTCATCCATTTTACCAACTCATTTTAGATCAGGAACCCAAAATCGAAGCCTATCAAAAGCTCATGTGCGGCACGACATAAGAGAAACTAGGAGTTGAACATCTACAGTTGAAAACTTCTTGAGGGCCACGGAAGTTTTGGATCAAGCTGATATTTGTGTTTACCGTTGGTCCGTGGATGTGTGGCCTTATCAACGGTTGGATGACAAATAAACATTATTATGTGCCCTAGGAAGGATTCAATGGTGGGTATTATTACCTTCCCTTTTACTTGCGGTGTGGCTCACTTAATACCTGGCATGCTTTAATTTTGAGTCATAGAATGGCCGATTTGTAGGGCCCACAACTATGTTTGTGTTATATCCCATCATTATATCTGTTTTATCTGTTTTGCCATTTTAAGACATGCTGCCTACTAAAAATGAGGGAGACCCAAAGCTAGAGCAGGCCAAACATCATGAGAAACAGTGTGGATTGAAAGTGGACTAGTGAAACCTTCCTATGGGCCAAAGAAGTATTGAATTAGGATGATTTTTTTAATTAAAAAAAAAAAACCCTCGACGTAGTAGATGAGAATCACATTGCAAATGGGCTGGACGTAGGCATTTCCATCTCTACTTTTTCTCAGAGTTTGACCTACTTGAGTTTTAGATCTACCTTGTGCAGAGGCTTCCATCTAAAAACAAGCCAGTAAAATGAATTTAACACAAATTACATTCTCCCTTAGTCGGAAAGTTCTATTTCCACCAGATGTATGGTCCATCAAGATATTCATTTGGAGTCCACTCTGTCCATTAGTTAATCATCAGCTTATGTTAAGGTGAGGCCACAAAATTGAGCTGCCACTTTAGCAGATCTTACGATCGACGGAGGTGGGTGGGATCCTTGACCGTAGGGCTTATTGTGATTTATGTACCTTATATCTATACCATCTATCCATTTTGAAAACTCATTATTAGGCATGATCCCAGAGATGAAGCAAGTCCAAATTCAAGGGAGACAATAATATAAGAAACAGTGGTAATTGGCATTAAAAACTTTTAATAAGTCACGGAAGTTTTGGATGAAGCCGATATTTATGTGGTCTCTTCATCCAGGTCTTTTTGACCTTATCAGCAAGTTGGATGGTAAATAAATATTCCGCTGGCCCCCATGAAGTTTTCAATAGTGAGGATTCAATTATTACTATTTTCTGTGGTATAATCCACCTAAGATTTAGATCTGCTTCCTTTTTTTGGATCATGCCTGGAAATGGGCTTTCAAAATAGATGGACAGTGTGGTTGTTAGTCAAATGTATCACATTGGGCCCTGCAATTAGGGATCCACCCACATCCGGATGGATATGGGATCCACCTAAACCATGCCCCTTAAAATGAGGCAGATTCAAGACCCAACTAAACCACACCACTAAAATAAGTAAGGATTAAATGCATGCCCTTGAAACATTTAAAGCTACGTGAATTATGGATGAAAACTAATATTTGTGTTTCCCCTTCATCTGGGTGAGAGTTGGCCCGAGAGTTACCTCCATCAACGGGCTTGGTGGTGTATGAACATGAAGGCGAGGTCAGGAAGGCTTTTAATGGTGAGTGTTTTTCAACCACATTTGTTTCTTATGTCATGGCCTACTTAAGTCCAAGGTTTGCAACATGTGTTTGGCTCTCGGTTAATAGTGGCCGGATGAGAGTGGATTCCACCCAGGCAATGAGATGGGCTCCACCAAGCATGTAATCAATGGGCTCCACTGAGCATGATTACAGGGATTTGGATTGCATGAGGGAGCACGCAACACTAACTTGGTATAGTGTGCAGCTAAGAAAGCTATGTGGACCACATTATAGGAAATAGTGGTGATTGAACTCCTACCATTAAAAACTTATCAGTGGCTACAAATGTTTTGGATAAGTTGATATTTATGCCATCCCTTCATCCAAGTTTGTGTGACCAAATCAACAAGTTGGATGGTAAATAAACATTAATGCGGTTAGAGCTCGGCACAGGACGAGTGGACTCGGCAAATCAGCTCCTTTGACTTGTTCAAACCCGACTCGACCCCAATTGAGTGGGTGAGTTAATCCTTCAACATTAAGGACCAAACAACAACAACCTCCTACAAGATAACATAATGCCGAAGTAAGCAGGAGTACATAGACATAAACCATGTAATAAATCATTAAAATTTCTTTAAAATCCCACTGCATTATATAAGTAATTGTGAATCCTATACAAATCGTATGATAAAATAAGGTTAAAAAAACTTGTTAAACACATGAATCAGGGCGATAGAAATGCACCACCAACATTCATTTCGGAAGAGATAAACAACTATCTTTTAAATACCTTCAACCTTGACTCAGCTCAAAGTTCTCTTGTAATTCAAGCAGTAAAAAAGATAGATGAATGATAATTTTGACAACGAAGGTAGATGAATGAGTTACTATTATAAACAATGTTACTTGGTATACACGCAACAAAAGGCATTAATTATACAAAGAATATTAATCGATGGAATGATTTGTATGTGCAACTTCATCCAAATATATTTTTAAGTTTTCACAATATTTATTTACTTCGTTTTTTTTTCCATTACAACTTATTTTGATAATGTTTATTCCAAACAACTCAACTCAAATACACTACCTAAATCAAGATACAAACAAGAAGAAACTGTCATATAAGAAAAAAATCAACTCAACATGACTCACTGTTGACTTGACCGACTCAATCCGGGTTAGTCAAAGTTAGACCATGGGGCCTAGTTGAGTTCGCGTCAATTGTATTTCAAAACCACATCAAGCCAGGTCAGCCCTAACTTAGTATGAGTCAACTCAATGCTAAGTTTTTAATGATGCACCTTCAAACACCACTGTTTCTTTAGTGTGGTCCACCTGAGATTTAGATCTACCTAATTTCTAAGATAATGTAATTAAATGAGCTAGAAAATGAATGGACTTCGTTGACGAAATACATAGATCATTGTCGCCCAAGGAGCTTTTTCAACGTGTCGTACAACGTCGGTGATGCGTGCTATGCTACACCATCCGGTCCAGAATTCAGCTAAATTCCCGCAATGAGTGAAAGAGGAAACTCGTTCCAACAGCTTAAGTAAGGAGTTAAACCCATGAATCGAGCAATCTAAAAGTGGGCCACACCATACTAAAAATTGAATACGAGGATACCCCACTGTGGAAATCTTCCTACGACCTCTGCCATGTTTATACAATATCGAACCCGTTCAATGGTGTACATCCCTGTGCTGCTGTTTCCTGTGGTGTGGTCCTCTTTAGTTTTGTATATAATTGATTTTTCGTAACACACTCCAACATTATCCGGAGCAGCTGATGGACGGAATGGATGCCACAAAGACACTATTGTGGGCCCCACAGAGCTTTTTGTTGATGCGGCTCCCTACAACGTGCGTGGTACAATGGCGATCGAGAGCATTTGTTTCCTGGGATGGACCGCCCAGCAATCACGAAAGAGGAAATCTTTTGATACTCTGTCAGAATGTGATAGATGATACGCAGGCCCTGCTATATCGAAAAAAGAAAAAAGAAAAAAAGGCCCTGATATATCGTGCACGTGGCACATATGTATTTCAAATCGAACTGCATCCGGATTAAAATTTGTCCCAGAATGGTTTATATATTGCTTTTGGATTGGTGGACATTTATCGGTAGGTGAAATAATAATAATAATAATCCAATGGTCATGATTCAGCAAACAAGTGTTCACGAATAAGTGGTTAGGTATCGTTAAATCAGTTGTATTTTGAGATTCTGACTTAGTTAAGTGGGCTCCACAATTTATACAATATCTTCATGAATGCCACGCGTGGAATTTTTAAGTGCATGTGTATCAAGCATCGTAGGGCGCAAGAGTATCAAATAGCTCCCCATCACTGAACATTGACAGGATGGTAAGAAGAGCCGCGCTTTCATGCCTCGCTGTAATTTCACGCGCGTTTTCACCAGATCCACACCGTCCATCAAATATGCTGCCTTAAATTCACCCTTGAACCCAAATATCATCATGATCCACAACCTAGGCCACACTTTTAAAAAAAAAAAAAAGTTGAGATGGGACGCACATCATTACTTTCGTGCAAGAACCGTCATTGTATTTTTATGCCATCCATTCCATTCATCTGATGTGCCCAAGAGGGATGAAAGAGCTGCCCAAAATTCACGGTATTCCAAAACTCAGGGGACCATATCAAGTGAATTTAGAAGTTTAAGCCACTAACTACGAGGTGGCCCACCTGATTGTTGAATCATCATGATCCTTGGGTCAGGCCAAACAAGGGGCGTGTATCCGATGAACGGTGTGGATTTCATGCGCGTTTAGTCGTGACCCTATGGGGGAGGTACGCACGCGTTTTCCCTCTAAGAAGCTATCCACAGAACCAACCCTTTTGAAGGTTATTTCGGTCAAACCAAACGGGGACCTTGTATTTCCGTTATCGGCCGTCTATATGTAGGCCACATATCGGACGGTTATGGATTGTACTGTTGAGGAAACTTTTTTGGTTAGGGTCCATCCACGCTTGCATGCATCTGACCGGTGATCCGGATTAACGAATCATGGGCTCCACTTGGTAGATTTGAAAAGCCGCGTAGAATGTGCAAACGCAGGGACCGGTTATCTTATTACTACTCGTCGTTAGATACTCGAGCTGAAGTGTGCACTGTATACTCGGGTTTTCATTTCCTATAAGTGTGGCCCACGGATCAGTGCGTTGGATTCCAGGCCCTAATTTGGATTGACCATGCTCAGGAAGATGAACGGATCGGATGATGCTAGCCATCAATCTCGGGTCTCTTTCAGTTGAATGTGGAGGGTTGTTGTTGCAATTGTTTGCTTGACCGTCTATTTGCAGCCGACAGAATGAAAGGTCAAGATTGCCCCGTCGAGGATAGTATTTTGAGAGGGCCGTCCATGCTTAAGTGGACGAGAAACACGAGCATTTTTTGTATATCTCGTTCAGTTCGCATGAAAGGACGTGTCATTGTCGGACCGTGTGTTTGTAGTTTGTACAATTCGAGCCATTTCAATGATCTAAACCACTGATCTGAGAGGCCCACTGTTGATAGACGGTGGTATAAAAATCTAACAAAATTAATGATTCCAACCCATCCAATATACGACATTTTCTCAAATTAATAAAGACCGTTGCAATTTTCCCCATCCATTTGCACGCTGGGATTGTACCATCTTATAGATTTTAGTAGCCATGGTCCATCCGTTTCAGGGGTCATCAATTCAACGACCAGGATCACCTAATACTATGCTAGCCTGTACAAATTCGCGGCTAAGGATACCGTACATTCATCCTCCGGCCCGCGACTGAGCGATTCCACCCCTTCAGACAGACGCCCCACGCGCCACGCGCACGGACGCGTATTAGGCGAGGCAGGGGTAAACTGCTTAGTGGGCGAGGCCCTGCCGTGGGTCCCACTTATATGTTTATTTTGTATATCCACGCCGTTCATCGGTTTTTACAGATCATTTTACATAATTTTATAAACAATGAGGCAGATCCAACTCTTACGGGGACCACACAGTTTGAATTGAATTCACACCGTTAAAAACTTCTTACGTGCCACAAAAGTTTTGGAACAAGACGATACTTGTGTTGTCCATCCATCCACCTCTAAATGACCTTATCAGCAGGTTGGATGACAGATAAACATTACAGTAGACCATAGGAAGTTTTTAATGGTGACCCTTTTTTCGGTTAGTGTGGTCCACATGAGATCTAGATATAATTCATTTTTGATAATTTACCTTAAAATGATATGAAAAAACGTATGGACAGAATGGATATAAAACACATACATCGAAGTAGGCCCCACGGTTGGGGACTCGGCGACTAAGCTGTTACCCCTGCCTCACCTAACTCCCGTTCCACGCGGACCGTGATGAAGGAGAAATTGACCATGGTAGATGCCACCTTTTTACCCAGCGTCTTTTCAACACGCTCCGAAACTTTACTTTCCCAAAGTAAATCATGTCCGTAAAAGTAAACCATTTTGTACGGACATAGGAGACGAAAGTACTTCACAACCTATGGCTACGAATTATAACCGTAGCCATAGGTGTTAGCCACCGTGAATGGTTTACCTTGGGAGCGTTTTGAAAAGACGACGGGTAAAAGGTGGCGTCAACAGTGGTCAATTTCTCGAGTGGGAGGTACAATAGTCTGCTGGACCACTCGAAATTGTAGTTCTCGAAACTTCATACCTGTGATTAGAACCGTTCATCCGTTAGAATACCATTTTTCAATTGGAATACACCATCGATTTTATCTTCGGGACATGTGGGGTACGTTGATGGATAGTGGGTCACTGAAGATGTGGCTTATATACAATGGAGATCCTGCAAACTGCTAGTTTATATACTCTGGTGCAGCGTTTTGCTTTTCTGCATTTTACCAAACTACCCTTAGTATCTCTCATTATTCCGTGCTGTCCAAAATGCTACCGCGCACGATTCCATACACGTGGGCCATCGTTCAGAGATCTACGCCGTCCATCCGATGGAACCTACTAAATATAGGGTATTCTGCTAAAACGAGCCAGATCCAAAACCCTAACCCTTCAATTCATGGATTACAAACAGAAAGTAAAAGTAATAAAAGCAACGGTCTGTATTCAATGTAGGAAAGTACGAAATTTTGACTAGGTCATTAGAATCTATGAAAGTTTGTGAAATCTTCATCCACGGTGGGCCACATTAGATTGACGGTCTGGATTACCAAACCGTCAACCCACGTGATTGCAAAGCGTACTTTTGCCGCAAGCAGGACACTGTAGTTCTCTTTCTACCTTTCTTACTTCTGTTACCGTGAAGGGACACGAGCGGCACGGACGTGTCAGTAAGTGCCAGTTGGATGTCACGGATTATTAAGGGGCACACCCATCTTCATGTGGCCAAGTGCAGATTGATCCGGGCCGTCTATCTAATGTCCAATCTCTAGTTTGTATGCCCCAGACGAATGGATGCTCAAGAACCTCGAGGGTGTGAGCTCGGCCTGCAAACGACCCTGCCTGACCAGACCCGGATGTTGAACTGGTGGGGCCTACCTATCGAAAGTAATGATTTTGCCTGATCGAGCCCTGACCCATACTCTAGGGGTGCACCTTGGGCTGGGCTCGACCTAAACCCAGTTGCTCATGGGGTCAGACCAGGTTGAAATTTGGGCCGGGCTTAAGCAGGTTCCAAAAGTTGAAATTGGACGTGATGGATATGTCACGTTACTTGAAATGCCGAGGTAGAATGATCAAACAGGTGGTAGTTGCATAGGGCCCATTGTTATGTGTAAGTGCCATCTAAACCGTCCAGTAGATGCATCTCCCTGTTTTAGGTATGTATTCTAAAACCCCAATTGATTTTTAATTCAGGTGGGCCGCACTGGAAATTAGGATTTTATCAATGGTGGGAGTTCAATCTCGATTTTTTTCTTTGGTGTGGCCCACTTGAGTTTTGGATCTGCTTAATTATATCTTGTATTAATATGAGCTACATCAAAATGGGCCATACAGGTTCCTAACCACGTTGTTGTAGGAATTTTGCATTCCACGAGCAAACATCAATTTGTATATTCGGCGTAGCTCTATACTTAATGGGCCCACCATATACATAGGGAATGCACACGGAGGTGTGGATGTAAACCGAGTAACTAACATAAGTACCTGCATGACCCCGTGATTTGATGGGATGATAGATTGTTGTGAGAAATGAGGACAGTGAGGTAGCAACTTTGAATATATTTAACGTGGGCCTATTATCTAATAGCGACCTGCGGTCTAATCAAATCCCATATATTTCCCGCGGGGCTATTCTCTAATAGCAACCTGCGATCTAATCAACTCCCATGAATTTCACATGGGCTTGATATCAACTTGTAGTTCAATCAAATCACATATACTTTAGGTGGGTATATTCTCTGATAGCAGCCTGTAGTCTAATTAAATTCCACCATATTATGCTTATGCCAGCACGCTTGTACATGAGGGTAGTACTCAATCCACATCTTCCAAGTACGAAGATGGTAATGTAACACCCCGGGTTTTCAGGGGCCGTGTAGGAACTTGGCCTCCAAATTCCCAAGTGTCGCTTATATCCTAATTATGGTGATTTGTACATAAATCAATTTAGATGAGCAATAAAGGAATCGGCTGTAACATAAACCACAACCACAACTAATTTACTGAATTAAATGCGACTAAGAAATATAAGTCTATAGGAATATTAAACGAGTCGCACAAGGCGTCGTCCAAAAAAAATTATAAAATAAATGTCCAAAAGGAAAAGTGCGCTAGATCTACAACTCAACAACCCATAATCAACTCGCACATTCTACGGTGATCTACTCATAAGCTGGAAGTAGGAAAGCTCATCCCTATCCATGCTCACCTCGCTCGACTCGTCGAGCTCCGCCTCGCCTGCATCTAGTAAAGGGTCTGGTTGGTGTTTTAAAAAACTATCCCAAAGTGAGAGTGAGTAGCTAACTCAGTGGGTGCCATCAGCCATAAGTTATATCAAATATCAATTATATGATGAATTTAATGAAAATCATACATTCACATAACTCTGACTAAACTTATTAATGCATACGCATGAATTATAGTACGATGCATATCCTTGCAACAAATACTCCCTCGAGCAACTTCGTCTTGCGATCGCGTATGACCAACACTCCCTCATTGTAACCTCAACTGTCGAGTCGCTAATCTAATTAATGCAATGCGATCGTGAACATGTTAGCTGAGTTTTTAGTTAAGTCCGTTCGTTCAGCAGGTTGAGGAAACTATTACACCCGACGATATCAATGCCCTCATCCGTTTGTGAGGCCATGACCTTTCAATGTGCTAAGCCAGGACCCCACGATCCTTGATCCCATCAGGTTCCTCACCCCCAATTTGAAAGCACGTGAGGAGTGTTGGGAAGTGGGATCACTCGCAGATCACTACGGAGAGGCTCGTCACCCCAACGTAGATCGACAGCACGGACATAATATCTCATTCCACCATGCCCAGCTCACGAGGCTGTGGATCAGTTTACTAACCGTTATCAATGGGTGTCAGTGGGCAAGGGGTGTTTCAGGTTCCAACAGGCGTGAGCAAACATGGTTAACAAACACGGTGAGTCAGTTGGTGGACCCAACCGCCTAAACTTAGGCGAGCATGTATCGCACGACATCAGGTGAAAGCAACCCATGTAGTCTCACTACTGTCATACATACGAGTTCGTCCAAATTGGTCAGTCTAGTCTCGGGACGGCTTAACTGATAGGGCTGCCCTCATAATTTATAGGTTCCTGACCAACCTAGACAAAAAGGGCTTCAATTCTTAACGTATTAAGATAGTCATGATTTCTCATTAAGTATTCATAGAATATAAAACACAAGCAGTCAAGACATACTATTCAGAATATCAAAATGAATGCAAACTACCCCTAACAACAAAAATTATACACGCATGTACATGGAATTGGATTTTTTTCTTTCTAAGAGACAAAAATTTCATACGTCATTCACAATGCAGGAAATGCAGACATACGAAAGTATAGAAAATCATGCTGGAAATCAAATGCAAGGGTGAACATGCAGCAAAATTTCTAAGCCTAAACACCATTTCAGATTGATCAAACACCAATTTATCTTTATATGCATGTTAGACATATACACCAAACTGGTTCCTAGATAGAATCTCCTAAAATCTATACATGCATATCAATCTAGCATCCAAAATCATAAAGTTCATCATAGAATTGGTAATTTGTCACCTAAGGATAATAGTCCGCACCTTGTGACGAACCGCTCGATTCACGGCGCTCGTAGCGTTAGGGTGTTAGGAAATCATCGTTGAAATGCCTAAATAAGCATACAAGCTTATGAGAATGGGAAGGAATTAAACACAAGACCTAGACCTACAAACATAACTCAATACTTACCTTCAATCGTCGCTGAATCGACACCAATTAAGAACAATGTTGCTATAAAGGAGATGAGAGGGTGAAGGTGCACAAACCCTCATGCTTTCAAGCCCTCCCTCTCTCTTTCTTCTCTTTTCTCCTCTTTCTTTTCTCCCTTTCTCCATTTCTTTCTTCTATGGTAAATTCATATGGGGAGAGGGGTGCCTAAATGAAACCATTAGATAATATCAAATTTGGTGTAAATGGCCCCAAGGGGTAGGTTTTTACTATACTAACCCTAAAGGAGGGTCTTTCTAACTCCTAGGGCCCACTATGGGGCGTACATATTGATATACACCGTATGATAGTTAGTCCTAACGATGATCTACGTATGGATATGATCGGTCCGCCATTTGGATGCGCCGATCGACAGATATGATTAGAAGTCTGTTTAACGGTCACCGATGGTCGATTGAGGTCGCGGCTATATGGATATGAGCAGAAAAATATCCTTACTCCACGTGTGAAGTTTGGTCGTAAATCGACGGTCCGAAATCCTCAACTTTGCATAAGAGTGGACGACCCAATTCACTTAAGTTTCAGCTTCTTCCTTTAGGGTATTTACACTTCTCATGCACTCGTCCTTTGGCTCAACTTGAGTGGTTCTAGATAGTACCCAAGTCCGACTCCCGCGATGGACGTCGAGCCCAGTAAGACGGACATTATTCTATAGTTTTGGAACTAATGACCCACCAACGAGCGGTCTAGAGCTTGTTCGAAAAATCAAAGCATTTTTGGAATGAATTAGGTAAAGATTTCTCGTGGACAATGATTAGGGTTTGAATTTATTATATTCATAGTGTGGTCTATTTATAACTAGTGAAAGTGGAGATTTGGTCATGATTATTCTAAAACTAGGTGAAAAGAGTAACAAGTTTGATTTGGTCTATTAGTCAAGATTCGGGCCTTATCCGACTCGGCTTCGGTTAGATCTTTAATTTAGTTATGATTGTCTTGATTAGTTAGCAATGAGTCGATTAGATTTGGGTCCCATGTGAGTAAATCATGGGGTTAAACTTGATGTTCAAGTGATCGGGCGGATTCGTTGGCTTCCCACGGTTGATTAATCGGACTTGTGCGGTTCTTTACTGGTACCACCAGTGTATAAACTAACATTGAGTGCTAATGGTCAGTAAGTGATATTATAAGTTAATTAAAAAAAATTCAAGAATTTTTAGAAATCGAAAATAGTGAAATTTTAGGACGTTACAAGTAACTTGTAAATCAAGACTATTTTATGATATAACAACTATCTACACTCAACATAGACATCAAAATATTAATATTGTACATCATATAAGGGCACGGAGAACATGCCTCGATGCACATGCCACTCATACAAGAGCTATATCTTGTTAACATGTGTCGTTCCTTTTTATAGGGAGGCGATATGGTGGGCCCTCTTATGTGCATAGGTAGAGTCATTGCTACCTGGTTCGAGTTGCTGGCATACACAATGGGGTCATAAAAACTAAAAACAATGGGCCGACCTAAGGATGAGAGGGCGGACTGGCGAAGCGAATTGGGTGGTACCCAATATCATCGAATATCCCTAGTGTCAACGTAGGGCCTATCATGATGTATATGATTTATCCAAGTTGTCCATCTATTAGCCAGCTCATTTTAGATCATGAGCCTTAATTGGAAGCAAATCCAAGATCAAGTGGACCAACCATAAGAAATGTTGATGCAGAACACCCCAACATTTGGCCGAGCTCGACCTCAACAAATAAGCTGCGCCCGACCCCAATGTTTGGCTGAGCTTGACTTCAATGGATAAGCCGCACTCGACCCCAACGTTAGCCCATGCTCGAACTAACTGACATTTAGTCGGCCTGCGATCCGCGCCAGAGATCATGGAAACTATCTCCAATGTGGTTCTCCTTGCTGAAGATTTAGAAGAATTCCCGCCACGCGTAAACTCAAAATCCTAGTAGGATTTTGTCCCTGCCAAAATAGGGACGATCGCACCCTTCGCCACCGGCTCTTCCCACTTATAAATAAGGTGATCCCTATAGGGGAGAGGTACGTACACTCTCTAGCCCTATACCCAGGGGCCAAACTAGACCTAAATTCCTGACTTTGGCATTGGAGGGTCCCCAGTACGAGCCAGGGTCTTCTTTGTTCGTTCTTTATGCAGGTTTACCGTGGGAGGGGGCTAACTAGATTTTTACATTAACAAGAAATAAAGGGGATTGAATACCTACAATTGAAAGCTTCCCAAGGGCTATAAAAGTTTTTGGTCAAGATGATAGATTTATTTCTCCGATATTTATTTGCCATGAAACCTTTTTTAAGGTCACAAGACCTTTGGGGCTAACTAAATTTCTGCATCAACAGGAAATAATGGGGATTGAATACCTATAATTGAAAGCTTCCTAGGGGCTATAAAAGCTTTTGGTCAAGATAATATATTTATTTGCCACGCAACTTTTTTTAAGGTCACAAGACCTTTGGGGCTAACTAGATTCTGCATCAAGGATTGAATGCTTTTAGTTGAAAGCTTCCTAGGGGCTATAGAAGTTTTCGGTCAAGATGGTATATTTATTTCTCCTTTGCCCAGGTCTTGTGACCTTAAAAAAGGTTGCATGGCAAATAAATATTGGAGAAATCATTAGGAAGGTTTCAATGGATGCCATTATTTGCACTGTGTTTGTGGTGTAGTCCACCTAAGCTTTGGATGTGCTTCAATTTTAAGATCATGCCCTAAAATGAATCCGAATAACATATGGATGGCTTGGATAAAACACATACATTATGGTGGGCCATACAAAGTCCAGTGACAAGAGATGGTCATTCATGGTGTTGGGGTCACCTCGCATTTGGCTTGGGATTTGGATGGTTCAGATTTGATCACTTTAGTTCCCCGAATTCATTTCCTTAATAAACTCTAGCCAGACTATCAAAGTATTTCTCTTTAAAAAAATTGCTTTGGGACCGTTTGGCTAGTCGGATTGGAAGGGACTGGATGGTATTGGAAGTTAAATCCAGGATTGGCCGGGCGTGCCAAACAGAGTCGGTGATCTGATCCCAATCCCATGGATCTTAAGACAATCCACTGACAACACCATCATTACCTTTAAATCCCATCCAATCCACCCTAATCCATTCAAATTTGCCTGGATGTGTTTGGTTGGAGGGATTGGAAGGGTTGGGAAGGTTTAATCCCGGGTTTGGCCGGGCGTGCCAAATAGACTGGATATAGCAATCCCATGGATCTCAAGACAATCCACTGACAACACCATCATTACCTAGAAATCCATGCCATCCACCCTAATACCATTCAATCCCTTCCAATCGACCGGCCAAACGGGCCCTTAGAGTTATTTCATAATCTGGCCATGCATGCAATGAAAAATGAGATACATGCAGCTGTAAAATCGACTAAATTATATAGCCCACTGCTTCAAAGTTACGGTCCCAATAAAAAATTTATTCAACAATCCTAACCTTTGATTTGCTTTCTTGTTGAAATTGGACCGTTGCATGGTGATGGTGAGTAACCCTCCTCACATGTGGCACTTAAATACAATTAATCAATCCATTTAAATTGCAGGAAACTTCGTTGATGGAACATACTTCTAAGATGAAAGTGATCAAGACATCCTAAATATTAGATTAAGATGAGCCCCACATTGGGACCAATGTACAATTTCTCCTAAAATCTCGAACTTCACCCCCATGTGGCCCATCTAAGTATTAGATCCCTTACTATGACTTCATGCCATGGATCAACGTAAAATTGCACCTGAAACCTCTGATTTCACACGGTGTGGCCCACCCGGGTATTAGATCGGTATTTCCCTTCATCATGATGAGTGATACCTCTTGAACGGTTGGATGCAATATGCAAACCATGCTAGTCTCACACAGAAACCTATAGTTGGAGTCCCATACCTATTATTACATGTGGTGTGGCCCACTGAGCTATGGATCAGGTTGATTTTTTACTACATTACTGAGATTTAAGGGGCATGCCTTACGGATGGAGTGGATGTCCTAAGACAACATGATGGGCCCATAAAACTTAGGTGTTTGATAGGTTGCATAAGCTCTTGTTACGAGCGACTCCGGTCCTGACACATCGGATTGCTTGCTGATCAGGGCTGAAAGCCGGGTGGGTTCAACCCGACCGACTCGATATTGGGTTGGGCTTGGGCAGGATGTATTGGGTTCGGTATTAAGCTTAGATTATACAAATATCAACTCGATGAATCTTGAGTCAGGCTTGGGTTGCTTGACCCAACGTGAACCTGATTGATCTATAAGTTACTTATAAGTTATAATTGAGCGTGCATCATTTGTGTCTCAAGCTAACAAGATATGTCAGATTTCTCTCTTTCAAATATATTGCATTCACTTTTTAAAGAAGTAGTCTTGTATTTTAACTCGTTTGTTTAGAAAAAAATAAAGTTCTTTATATTTATAATTTATAAGATTATAGGTACAAAAAATAAGACATGTATTGAAAATATAATAGACTAATGTAATAATAAAAATATTAACATGTATTCACTTGACCAACCTAATTGAGCCGATTAAGTTGAGCTTGGGTTGAGAATTGCCAACCCAAGGTTGGGTTAGGTTAAGGTAGAGGAACCTTGGGTTGGGTTAGGGTTGAGCACCAACCTAACCCAGCCTGCCCGACTTTCAGCCCTATTGTTGATTGTACCAACATCGAGTTGGCTATTGGACTGTGCTCTATGGGCCCTACCGTAATTATGTGTTTTACCATGTTCATCTATTTTTTCAAAATAATCTTAGGGCATGAACCAAAATTGAGACATATCCAAATCTCAAGTGGACCAAGGCATGGGAAAAAGAGTGCTGATTGAACACTCAGTATTGAAAACTTTCCAAGGCCCACCGTAACATTCATTTTCCATCCAACCCGTTGATTAGATAACACAGGCATAGATGAAGGGAAACACAAATATCAGCTTCATCCAAAACCTTTGTCGCCTCATAGAGTTTTTAATGGCAGGTGTTAAAACACCACTGTTTCTTATTATGTGGTGCACATGTAATTTAAATCTGCCTCATTTTTTAGACTACTGCCTAAAATGATATGGAAAAATGATTGGACAATGTCAATAAAATACATGCATCATAGTGGGCCCATACTTTAATGGGAATCAGTGCCCACTGAATCACAACTATCAAATGGGGTAGGTTTTCCCCACGATTGCATCTTATACAATGATCTAAACCGTTCATATCTGGCATTCTATGCTCAGTGTCTATCAAAACATTTGTTGAAAAAAAATGACTTTGTATAAAGATAAATTGGAACATTAGAAAATAAAGCCTCAACCCCTCATATCTAAAGGCAAGAATGAAAGGTTAGGATCATCAATGAAGCATGGCCGCAGGATCTATAAGAAAACAACGAGAACATGAACGGTTCAGATCATCATCTGAGATGCAATTCAGGGTGCCTTGACTGAAGAACGACGACATTCAGTACCAAAGACAAGCAGACCAACGGCTAAGATTTGAAGTAGCAATGGACCATAGCGGATCAGGCCTAAAACTTAATAGATCCCCACCATAGCTGGACCTGGCCCATTGAGTAGGCCTGACAATGGTGCTGGTTCAGGCCTAGATTTTGAATTGGTGGGGCCACACCCATTCGAAATATTAGATTTTCCTGGCCTAAGCTCAGTCCATTCCCAGCCCTACGATCGATGTGTGCACTGATCTTGAATCAAACCCTTTAATGGATGATGTAGGTTGGGCTTGGGCATTAATGACAGGTTGGATTAGTAAAATAGATCCTAACCTTTAATGGAGTTGAAGATGTGGGACCCACTAGTTTTATTTTAGTGATCTAGACCATTGAATTTGTGGTCCCCATCATGGTGGGCCATTCTCAAAGAATCTCCAAAAGTGGCCTGGCAGAACGGTGCAATAGCCAAATCATCCATTAGCTGGATCCAACCGTGTAGATGTTCTTTCCCAAGATTAATATGGTCCACTAAGCAGGTGGGCCCTGATCATCTAAATAGCTTGATGGGTTAGAAAACTGTGGCCAACTTTCTGGCAGCCGTATATTTATTTGATAGTGTGGCCACTTGAGAAGTGTACCAACCTGATTAATACGTGACATGTTGGCACACGTGTGGCATGTATACAAGACACCTCGTGGAGTCGAGCTGAGTTGACTCAGTCCAGCTTCGAGTTCTACTCCTGGAGTTTTTAAATAAGGGTTTGAACAGTATTAGTATCTAGTAGCTGGAGTTTTGAGTTTGTACAAGATGGTACTTAGTTCTGTGACTCCACTATCTATATGGTGGACCCCATTGTGGATGGGCCATGGATCAAAATCTAAGCCGTTAAGAAACAAAATGAAGCAATGATTCATATTCGACTAAGAAAACTGAATTCAATCAATGGCTAGGATTTTTTGGTTTGGATGGTTTTTGGTGGATGGGCTGTCAACAGCACTGGGAATAGTTCAGATCATCCACTTGTTATAAACAGAATTTTTTTACTTTCTTACATTGTGATTGGTTTACATTATCATTTATGTTAACAACACTACTACTTTAAATGCTATACGTAATGATGTAGCCCAACAACACTGCAATGAATGGACATATTAGAAAATAGGTCTGCATTCCACTAGGAAATGAAACCATGGGCCCACATTTACAAATTGAAGAATCAAGCATTATAGGAATACAAAATACGAGTCAGCTTTGACATACCTGAGTTTTTATTATGGCAAGCAAGTTCCATGGATCGATAATCCAGACCTTTAATTAATCTGTTGCACCCCTTCGTGGATGAATTGTGTCCCAATAATCACTTTGATAGGATAATTTGAAACTTTCAATTTGTGGCCTAAAATAGACGGTTTAGAAGAAAAATACAATAGTGGTCCAGTCTCAACTAGAAAAAGTTCCAAAATTGCTTTTTTGATTTTCCAATCTGGAGATTTTTTTGGCAAAGGTCTATCCGCGGTTGGTGGATCCGGTGAAGCACGAGGTTGGAGAATCAGTGACTGTAGGCCTACAGTGATGTACGTGTACTATATCCACTTGGTTTATCCGTTTTGACCCTTCATTCTCATGTGGACCACATCATAGGAAATAATGGTGATTGAATGCTCACCGAAAAAACTTAATGGGGCCACAAAAGTTTTGGATGAAGCTGGTATTTGTGTTTTCTCCTCATCAAGGTCTGTGTGGCCTTATAAACTGGTTAGATGGCAAGGCCAAAGGATGTTTTTAATGGTGGATATTCAATTGCTGTAGTTTCCTGTGGTGTGGTCCACCTGAGATGTGAATCTGCTTCATTTTTTGTTCCATGCCTTAAAATGTTTAGGAAAAACAGATAGGCAGCCTGGACCAAAAACATATATATCATGGTGGGCCCCACCATGAGGTATGTGTTTTGTATATATACCATCAGCATCAGCTCAAAAAAAAGCAGAACAAAATCTAAGGTGGACCACATCATAGGAAGCAGTGGTGGTTGAATACCCACCATTAAAAACTTCAGGTAGGCCTGTGCGACGTTATCAAAAAATTACTGTGGGCCTTAGGAAGTTTTCAATGGTGGGCGTTCAATCACCACTGTTCCTTGTAGTATGGTCTACCTGAGATTTGAATCTGCTTCCTTTTTGGGTCATGCCTAAAATGAGCTGGGAAAACAGATGGACGGTGTGGATATAAAACACATATAAGGTAGTGGGCCCCACAGTCACAGATCCACCAAATCTTCGTCCATTAAGGTAGAAATAAATGTTTGGAATGGTGGACCACTTGACAACACAAAGGGAAAGTTTTTTAATTGTGCAGTTGGAATGTCTGATCGGCCATTATTTTCATCCATGGTAGGGCCATCAAATGAATGGCTCAGATCTCATACACGTGCTCAATGTGGTCAGGTTACGTACACAATTTCAAGCCCAGCATCCATAACTCCTGCTGTGCTATGTTCCTCAGAAAGAAGCCAAGATAACTAGGGAAGGGACCAACGGCTTCGGCCCAGTCCACCTCATCGGGCCCACCGTACGAACGGTCTGAATTTCGTACATGTGTGTCACAATCCGTAACTAATGTCTCATTAAGAGAGAGTTAGGGTCTGAATTCGGTACATCGTAGTGCAGTTTAAGCAACTATCCATATTGCATGTCAATCGTCCAAATTGTGGGCCACTTTTTCGATGGGGCCCAGAGAAAGTGACCTTTTAAGAAATCTTAACCATCTAATTTTAGTCATTGAATTTGGACGGTTAATGTTAACCGCTTTCTTTCTAATCGTTCATCATCAATTGGACGGTGAGGATCATATGGTCAATGCGATGTACCGCAAATTTGTAACAACGGTCGTGTCCAACATACACGAGGCCGGTTCCTCTACAGCAGCAGTAGAATAACAGACGTCCACAACTGTTGCACGTGGGGCCCACCAAGGTGTCTGTACGGCATGTAACCCGTCCATTTGGGTTATCCCATCATGAAATGGGACGTCCCAAAAATCAGGCCGATCAACCCCACCATCTGTATTTGGAGAGTCCTGGGTGGCCGTACATTGTTTTCTATGGTGTGGACCACCTGACGATGGGAACGGCATGATTTTTTAGCACTCATATTCTCATCCTAGGGACGAATCTGCTAAACGGGTTGGATGTCACATACACATCCAGGTGGGCCCCACATGCAACAGTTGTAGAGAAGGGTTCTTGTGGAGGAACACGTTATCCATGAAATCAGTAAGCGTTCCGTAATGGTGGGGCTCACCTTACAATGATCAGGGCCGTTCATCTGATAGATACCACCATGAGTGAAAGACGTTGCCAAAAAAAATCTATCGATGGTGATCTAGCATTGTACCAAAAAGAATTGCTTGAAAAAATGTAGAAACCAACGGTTCGCATCCATAAGCAGATATTTTAGTGATTGGACGGTTTGGATTGTTCACTACAACGGAAAGGGATTGTTGGTCCAAACTAATCAACGGCGTGGGATCATCTGATACGCATCCCTAAAACATGGGCCCACCACGTGCATGTGTGGCCCACATAAATTATCAGTTGGCATTCTCGATTTCCTTAGGACAGCTGTCCGGAAAACCCTTCACGCGATGAGTGGTCTAAAATCCAAGGAAGGGGATTAGGTGGTGTTTCTCCCTCACCAACCCCAGCAGTGACATGGTGATGTGTTGGGCGCTGTGGGGCCCCTCTTGATGTATTTGTTTTATATCCACGCCGTCCATCCGTTTTGGCAGCTCATTTTAGAGCTTTATCCAGAAAATGAAACGGATCCAAAGCTCAAGTGAGCCACGCCACAGGAAAAACTGGCTGATAATTACACCCACCGTTGAAACCTTCCTAGGGCCCACCTTAATGTTTATTTGTCATCCAACCCGTTGATAAGACCAAAAGATCTGGATGGATGAAGGAAGACACAATTATCAACTTAATCCAAAACTTTTATGCTCCCACGAAAATTTTAATGGCGGGAGTTCAATCACCACGGTTTCCTTCGGTGTGGTCCACCTTAGATTCGTATTCTATTTCATTTTTGGGTTCATGCCCTAAAATAAGCGGGTAAAACGGATGGACGGCGTGGATAGAAAGAAAATACATTAAGGTGGCCCAACAGCGCCCAAAACATCACCACCGTACACGTGCGTTACGTTCCCACGTGTCACGAACAGCCAGAGCACTTCTCGAGTTGGTGCGGGACAGCGAAGCGAGGACCTGGACCAGCACGTCCAGATGCGGAAAACCAGCTTGGTTTGTCGTTTTTCTTCACTTGCCCTCCAAACCGGAGATGGTACCGTAGGCCTGCCGAACCGTAATACGGTATAGCCATCTCTCTACAGTAACCGTTGCAGGCTCATGATCGAATCCGGTCTGTCCATATGATGGGACATAGCATGGACGGTTTATGTATTAAAAATTAATCATTTTAAATGATCATATATATCTGATCTGTTACCTTTAATATAACGGTAGAAAATTAACGGTCAAATATGTAGTTAGATCAACAGGAGAAAAAACTAATGGTTAGGATTTTATGATGGGTTTTTTTTAAAAAAAATAAAATGCAAGCCATCCATTTGGTATTAGTATATGGGTGGGCCCGATGGATATATCACCCTGACACGTGTCCTGTGGAGAGATGGAATCTACCATATTACAGGTTCTTCCGCTCTACCACCGTATCATTTCCCTACTACACTTGCCCGCCAATCTCTCCGCTCTCGCTTCCTCCGATAACATGTGACAAACCTAGCTCATGGATACGTGTCGCTATCATGATGAGGGCCCTGATTGTGGGTCCTACGTTGATATATTTATTGTATATCCACGCCGTTCATCTGTTTTTAAATTTCATTTTAGCCACAATATCAATAAATCATGCAGATCTAAATCTCAAGTGGACAGTATCACATCAAAAAGTTGTGATTGAACATTAAAAAAATTTTGTGGGCCACAAAATTTTTCGATCAAGATTTTAATTTTTTATCGCTTCATCTAGATATTGGTGACCTTATAAACAGGTTGGATGGAAAAAAAACATTACGGTGGGGATTGTGGGCATTAAGAATTTTTAATGGTGGGAGTTCAATTATCACATTTTCCTATGGTGTGGTCCATATGAGATTTATATGTAGTTTATTTTTTGGCTACTTACCTAAAATATGATGAAAAAACGGATGGACAGCGTGGATATACAATTCATACATCAAGGTGGGCCGCACCGTTTCGGCGGCACCGTTGGGTGAGGCCGGGGCCGCACCAAATACGCTCCCTGTCACGATTCACGAGTTAATTGTTACTCTATCTGTGCATGGTGGATCATACTCTGGCACATGTATTTGTACACTTGGCATGTATGTAAACAAAATTAAACTGTAAAAATAATGGAAATAATATGCTTATAGTTTCAAAAGAAAAATAGAAATAATTGGATGATTGTAATATCTGATTTAAATAACTTTGTTTGTTGAATGAAGACCGTTCATTTCTTCTCGTGTTGACTATTTATATTAGAGACAAACTAGTTGACCAGATAAGGTATGGTTACAGAATATTATAGTTTCATAAGCAATATTAATCAGGGCCCACTATTTGGACGGTTTTCATTTGAGTTATATTTTTATTTGATGTGACCAGTTTCCATGTGAAGGAGTATCATCCATGGCGCTCACCAGATCGTCTCCTTTGTTAGTTCTACACCTGAGATGCTCTTCAAACTTCTCTTATTTTTATAACACACGCACACACTCACGCCGTAGCCGTAGTGGGCTTTCACCACCTATGGATACTCGAACCCTTGACCCTTGACCAGGTGTTGAAACTCCTGAGAGTCTACCACCCGTGCAAGAGCAAGGATCCAATACCCGTCAAACTTACATATGAGGTAATTGTACATAAATCAAGACCGTCCAACTTGATGTTGTGCATGAAGTATAACCCAAACATTTCTCTTAGAAAATGATATGAACCGTCTTATTTTTTTCCTTTTGATTCATTTTAGTGGTTCATTTAATAGCCATTAATTAGATGGTTCGGATTTCTTGATCAACGTGACAACAATTTGGTGGCTTGGATAGCGTACAAAAGTGGATATGAGAAAGAAGACTTATTTAAAATGCCCTAAGAACTCCAAAACTGATGGAGAAAAATGCTAGTACCACTCTAAAAATAATCAGAAATTACAAGTGAGGCATAAAGGTAATTAGAGTTGTCAGCCGCTAACCTTAGCTCAAACTTGGTTCGGTCTGATTCTCAGCCCAACTAGCTAGGTCGACTCAATTCAATCAAGTAGCTTGGGCCAATTCAAGTTGAGTTCAAGCCTATGTGACATTTTCTTAAACACATAAAATATATTTTCAAATTTTCACACAATGTAAAATAGTAATAATAATTTATAAATATTTTATCAAATACTCAGTGGGCAACATCAAAATCATAATTTGAAAGTAGTTTCAATAATATGAAGTTTTTTGTTTTTATAGTGATTTGCTCCATATGTATTTCTTTTTCGCCACCAGCCAATCCCATGGAAAATGTATGCACCCAAAACAACATTTTATTAAGTCATTTCATAAAACACTTGGATAGCAACATCAATAACAAATAACAGAGTCATTGAGGCAATTCGATCCGAGTGGATCAGAGTTAACATTGAATCGAAATTGAGTCAAGCCAATCACAACTTCAAACCAAGTTGAAGCGAGCTTTTTCGAATAGAGTCGAGCCAGTTAACCAAGCTAACTCGGTTGGTGTGTACAGCTCCACAGGTAATCTAATTAAACTATCCAAATTATGTTGTAGTTTAGATGTATCATGAATTAAAAATTAATTTTATTTAACTATTTGACGTTTGAAGATTATTATTAGATTGGTGGATATTTATTTGACAGTTGAAAATAAAAATCAATGGCTGCATTTCAACGAACAAGTGTCCACTGATTAGAGACAGGACCGTTATCAAACACGGTGCGTGTCTACAATTTCCTCTGTATATTCTTGTCTTTTTGGTAGAAATAAAATATCCCTGTTTTCACAGTATAGTTCATGGGGTCTAACACACACCACATTAACAATGGTGGCCCACAAATGAATTTTGTAACGATTGCATAGATGTAGATATATGTGATCTGGATCGCAGCTGTGTTGTGGCATATGATTAGTGGTCCACTTCCATGTATGGATACAGTGACTTAGGATGACAATATATGATGATAGACACCCAAAATTAGCACGCTTATGTTAATGGATGGATTTATTATCATTATTATTACTATTGGGCCTTCCATCAATGAATGCGTTTCATTTGAGTGGGTAGGACACGTGTCAGAGATCAGGACCATTCATCAGTTGGTGCTCACTGCTAACAAGGATGTGACAATATATGAGGTTAGTACATTCATCAGGTGGGCCAGACATGCATGTTGAATCTGGACTGTTAGATTTTTTTTTTCTCTAGCTTCGTTTTTCTAATGCAAGTTTTACCTGCTGATCAGCGGGCCAACTTTACTTTGGGTCCATGAAATGTTCTCAAAGTGCATTACATGATTAATGGCCCAGATCTCTGACACGTGTACTAGGCCGGTATATCTAACACGTGACTCGCCCCTGTTGGGTGCCCCGTACATGGGTTTAAGAACTGTAACGTTCATCTAGAGGGCCTTAAATGCATGCAAAGCAATACAAACCGTCCGAATCATTGGCTCCAGTGTAGGTAGGTACATGCCCAAATCAGATTGACTTTAAAATCCCAACTACCAGGTAACGGATTTGTTAGTTTACTTTGAACCATTGACTTCTCAAATGAACCGTCTGTTTTTATGGCCACCAATTGGACGGTTAGGATGGTCTGTTGTAGGTTATTTTTGTGTTATGTGCTATCCATATCCGGTCCTGTGATTTGGACCTTTCGGATTATGGTAGATATGTGCCACGTGTCCATTTGTTGTTTTCATGATCCATTGCCAGATCATCAAATAACTGCTCTTGCTCAGCATGCTAGAATGGGAACAGCATGCCCTTTAATTAAGTTATAATTATGAAGAGAAAAACTTTGATACTCCGGCAGTGCGTGATTGATGATGCACAGGCACTTAAAGTTTACTTACAAATTGCATATAATTAATTCAAATAAAACGGTCCAAATTTTGGATGCTAGTTTAGATATATCATGAATAAAAAAATAATAGTATTTAATTATTTGACTATCAGATTTGAAGAAGTTTATTGACGGTTAAAAACGAAAATCCAACGGTCATCTTTCAACAAACAACTGTCCAAGAAAATCAAAGGTTAAATTGTCAAACCAATCTGATTTTCGGTTGAAACTCATGGAAATTGGTTTCCACGATGTAGTTGGATTAATTCTAATTGATATATATGCCACGTGTACCATTTATAAGTGCCTGAGTATTAAGCTCGTAGCAGCCAGAGTATCAAATGGCTCACCACCATGCAAATCATGGTTTAGCGTTGTTAACGGAGGGATTACAGGGGGGCGCGCATCTCCAGACTGATTTCTGTGGGCCCCATAGTTTCTTTAATCAATCTATTGATATGATGGGCCCCACCTGTGATGAGGGTGTCTCGAAAAATTTTCAAACTACAAGATTCCGATCTTTGGACTATTTTCAGTTGAACGTTGACCGTCGTATATTTTTCTCCTCAACTCCTTATTCATCGGTACTAATCAAAGGGTGAGACGATTTTTGATGTGTCTCTATACAGAGGGGGCCCACTGGATGAATGGTTAGGATCACTAAGAGTAGGCCCCAGACGTACCAAATTGCATGTTCGCCCATAGCATTTTGGTGCCGAGAAAAAAAACATCCAATTATATATATATATACACGGTAAAAGGTACTAAATCTCATCATATATGTGTGTGTGTGATGAGATTTAGTACCTTTTCCCATATATATATATATATATATTCTCTACATTCAGTTTCGCGTGGAGTTATCAACAGGTTGAATGACAAAATAAGCTTTATCGGAGAATTACAGTGGCTGGTAATAGGAGAGCGTTCAATCACCTGTGTTTGCTTATAGTATTTATCTACATGTTTACTTTACTTTCATGTTTATATTACTTTTTCTATTCTAGGTCTCTACTTCTTAACGACTTTTACTATATTAGGTTTATCTTATTAGCATATTAACTATCCACAATCTTAAGTTGGAAGATCCTTATGCCCATTTGAGTTCCAGTTTAGTTATTTATACCCTCGTTGTATCTTGCTGACTACTCATCTCGATCTCCTTTTTTAATAGGCACGTTAGGTCTTTATCTTTTGCTTTGATTAAAAAATACCACATTAAAGCACTGTTGAGATAAAAAGTCCTTAAATTGGTTGATTCCGTACTTGTTGGTACAAGACAAAAAGAACTCATTCACATGGGTTAACTCATTCCTTTGCTCAAATTGCCTGAGTATGGAGCACACTTCTAAATGATCAGTTGATGATTGAGAGGACTTCGGGTGCCAATCCACTCTCTAATTTGCTCGTCTCACGCGCAATCATACATGCACACATACGTTTGATCCAGCCCTCTGTCACACAAGTCACCTTGACTGATTGAATTGGGAGTAACATGTCCTTCCTGGCACGCTCGGCAGGACACAATGGCGTGAGTATTTCTCAATCAAAAAGAGATACCACCAAAATATAAAATGACTAGCTCCATGGCCAATGTTGTATAGGAATAGTAAGACCCAATTCAGGATTATGAGTATTTGGTCGATGTTGGCGTAGGAACATCTTTACAATACACCCCATACGACTTTGCTACATTCCTCGAACAAATGACGAAGTGCATGCAACAAATTATTAGGGATACTAAGTCACAAGTAGAAATAGGTGAAAGAAACGCCGAGAGCCATCTTCGGAGACTCGAAGCGCTTGAAAGACATTCTCCCATCCTCCATCTTGACGGACATAAAGTAGAACCATCAACCGAGTTCTCAAATAGAGCCGGCCAAAATGAGCCAGAAGGCTAGCCTCTATCGCCCTCCTTGCCAGTAAAGGAAGAGCAAAATGACGGTGACCTTAACTAACTAGAGAGCCTTAATCGACAAAATTACAACATTTCTGGGAGTCATGCCCCAATCGAATCAAGTAGCCCTATTGGCCAGACGACCGAGGTGCCGTTATTGCATGGCCCAACAATCAGTCACCTTGGGGGTAACCTTAGTATGGATTGACCTACTACAATGAAGCCCAAAGGGTCCTGTACCCCCAGGGATCAACTCAGGATATGCAAGCCTTTTATCAAGGGCAAAGTAGGGCGCAAGGGTTTGTAAAGTGACCTTTGGCTATTCCCCATCTGTATAGCGGATCATATAGGACCGAAACACTTAGGGGGCAACTCTTGGTCGTGACTCCGATCTACCATGAACTATATTGAACTCCTACGCTCAGGAGGTAACCCTCATTCAAAGTTCTGGTGTATTCAGGATTCAGGACCTCATAGGAGAGAGGCGTCTGACGGGCAACCCTATATACCACCTATGCCCCACAACGGTCATCAAACGCGTGAGGTGCCCGACGGACAACCACTTATGGCACTAACGCATATACCCATACCTTGCACGACACAAGATTTTGATCCCGGCTAGCCACAAAGGTATCAGGCCTTACAGCGACAACAAGTCTCCTAATGGTCAATTGGCCGAGAAGATGTGATTGGACTCATTTAGGAATATGGTGCTAACCCAAACGGTCGACGATTGCCCCAATTGACCTATAGAAAATCATATCCTGATTGGGTCAACTTATATTATGAATTTTTCAGAGATTTCAAAATTTCAGAGTTCACCCTATTTTCGGGGTATAATGGAACTTCTACCATCAAACATGTAGGTCGGTTCACTATGCAATGTGGATAGGTTTTCCGAAATGATTTCTTAAAAGTCTATTTGTTAGGGAATTCGCTAACGGAAACCGCGTTCACATGCTATAGTACGTTTGCTAGGAGTGGAGTAGGTAAGTAGTTGAAACACTATATATGCTTGTGTTTGTGATTTTCATTTGAACACATTTATATTCATTCTTATGAGTTTGTTTGGTTGAATTATATGAATGCTTGAATGGATTGGATGCTAAACATTTAATTGATCACACACATACAAAAGATAACTATCTTTCTTATAAATTAGTTGCTAACGTTGTTGTATCCTTTGTAGTCTATGTCAATGGACTCACTTGGCTTGTAAGCCTAAGTGTTGCTTTCCTTCTTAGTTTAAATTGATAAATCCTTTTAATTAGCTAAGAATTTTTAAGAGGTCCTATTCACCCATCATATAGGACTTAGCTATAATTTTAAGCTCTGTCAAGCTTTCGAATGTCATGGTAGACAATCCACGCAATTTCAGAGGATTCATGGTCCTCTAGAATTGAAAAAGTTGGACGCAATTGAATATCCCGAGGGCCTGCCATTTCTTTTCAAAGGCAAATTCTACATGATCCAACCAGGAGACCAAATATGGAGAAGGAGAATGCCGCAACCGATGGCGAGATCTAGAGAGACTCCATTGCGACAATTCAAGGAAGGGGCCCGCAAAAGGAGATTCTTTTTCGGGTATAATGGAAAGAAGGAAAAAATAGAAGAAAAATCCTCAATTGGGATGGGCGAAAACACTAGACCTAAAATGTATTGGTCTGATAGCCCATTCTTATAACAAGTAAGAGTACTTGAAAAAGTATAGTCGATCAATCCATCTACAATAGAGTTAATAACTTTCGAAATATGAGCCTCCATGACTACAGGACCAAGTTTATATGATAAATTTTGAGCGAAAAGGGAATGTAAAAAGTAGGGAATCAGGCAAAAGAGAAACAAGAAGATGGCTTGCAATAGAGACATAGCTATATAAAAGAAAATCCAAACATCGCAACTTGTGTTTGCATTAATCCCACTAATCATGCTGAGAGAATTCTGCCATTTAGATTCATATACATGACGGCCGAGCGTAAACCCTGTGCTAACATATGTTAGGAAACCAAGTGGCCACCGAAAACCCAAATGTTGAACGTCCCCTCACATCTCCCGATGCAAAGGGACATGGGGGCATTGTTTATACCTATTTTTGGTGCCTTGACATGGACAAATGGTAAAATGCTACATGGAGACACTACATGTTTAACACAGTCAGAATCGTACTTACGCCCGAAGGAGATTTGCATATGATTTTCCTTCGGCATTACACATTTTGTCATTATTACGATGGTATAAACTTGTAACGGCCTGAAAATTGAGTGTCGAGTATATAGACTTTGGTCTCGAGTTCCCTGGTATTAACTTAATAAAATGCAGATGTGTCATCATGCATATTCACATTTGTTCAACGTACTAATAATTAGAGTCGCATAATTCAATTTAGCGGAATCAAAACGAGGTAGAGATAACAAAAATCAACAAATATAGGTCAAACAGTCAAAGTACAATTAAAAAGTGGTGTCCGTCCAAATGAAGATTATACAAGCCACAATATACATACCCAAGATGGTTAAAGTTTAGAATTTTCAGTTTACGTCAAATCCTCCAAATAATAAAGATGGTAGCATAAGACAACCTAAGCCTACCTATCTGAGGTCTCACTAGTACCTCCATCAATGATATGCCTGGTTGGTATTTTAAAACACCATCCCAAGTGAGAGTGAGTAGCTAACTCAGTGGTTCCATTAGTTTTAAGTCACACATGTTATCGACTCATTCAATGCAGTTAATGATAAAATAAGAAATCAATTACTTCCTAAATACTCTTGTTAAATGCATGAGGGAGATTATTAAATGATGCATGCACCTCACAATCCAACACTCCCTCACAAGTGACTTCAATGCATATTTCACAAATGCCAATACTCCCTAATCACGTGACTCCAACGCAAAATCCGTATATCTTATCTAATGCAATGCGATTAATGTATATGTTAGCTGAGTAATTATTAAGTTCCATTCATCCAGCATATTGGCAAAGCTAGGATACCGATGTTATACCATGAGTCCTTATCTGGATCACGTATTCATTACGGCACGTAGTGACTCCTCACCAGTGTCCCTTGATCCAACTTTAGGTATCACCCGTTTATCTCACCAATCAGATACATAAAGATAATAGGATCAACCTGGTATGTGTCGTCATCCGAATACCGAGTATGATCACTCAATTTTGAGGTGCGGGCGTATCACATAAAATAAAATCATCATAAAAGAAAAGGGCTTATCACCCAATTCCATTCATGCCAGAGTCATTAGAATGGTACTTTGATATGCAACCATCGGCCAGGTAATTTGACGGGAGTTGTTCGAACAATGATCTATCACCTCCATTAGTACCACTAGTCACTACGGGGAGACTCGTTACCTCAGCGTAGGCCGACAACGGACACAATATCCCATACCACCATGTCCGGCTCATGAGTCTTAGTGGGATTGTATCATATTAACGGTTATGAATGGACTCATCCATTGGGAACAGGGTATTTTAGATTTTATTTAGTCATGTCACACATTTTGAACATACATGATCAGTCAACTAGTAGATAATTCGATTGACCTCAGAGAACCCCGACGCAATCGGCATTTGGTGCAAGCATCCCGTATAGTGCAGCTACTGTTGGTCGTCCATGTTCAACCCGGGTCGATCGAATAAGCCTAGAGTGGTCTCCCTAACTCGGGCCACCTCTTTAGTTCGGGCGGTTAGCCAATTGACCCAACATCGGAGCAATTCTAAGTATCGCTATGGACTAAATAACACATCACACAATTATAGCATATGTTTTACTACACAACCACTTAGACATTTTATCGAACATGTAAGCATATATAGGAGACTACATTCATTAAGGCATTAAATCAAACACGTGAGCATGCATAAAGTAATACAATTACCTAAAAATTAATTCAAACACATGACTATTGACAAAGCAACATGTTCCACAATTCAGGCATTTCATCAAACATGTGAGCATCCATATCCAACATATATTATAACAAAATTAATATGTTAACATATTAGTATTCACAAATTTATCTATAAGCAACTAATCATTAACTGAGACCCTTAAGGGTCGATAAAAGATAACTTAAAGACAATGGTCCGCACTTTGTGACGATCTGCTCGACTCACGGCTCTCGTAGGGTTAGAGTGTTAGGAAAATATCATTGAAAAACCTAAATAAGTATACAAGCTTGTGAGATTAGAGACAAACACATATTAAAGCCCTAAATTACAAGTAAGATTAAACACTTACCTCTAATCGTTACTAAAAAAGCTCCGACGATAGCTTCGATTATGGCTAGGCAACTAGAAATGGGATAAGAGGGTCGAGGTGCACTAACAATCACACCCTAAGCTCTCCCTCTTCTCCTTTCTCCTCTTTCTATTCTCCCTTTCTCCCTTTTTTTTTTCTCTTTCTTTCTAAGATAAAATTCGTATGGGGAGAGGGGGTGCCCAAATGAGGGCTTTATATAGTGTCAGAAAGTGTACAAATGACCCCAAGGGCCATTTGTTCATTATTCTAATACTAAGAGAGGTTATTTCCCACTAATAGGATCCGACAGAAGGCGTATAGGTCAATCTAAACCATAGAATAGGTGTCCAATAATGTGATCTTTATTTGGGCTTGTCGATCAACCGGAAAGACGTTAACTTAGGTCAACAGTCACCGATGATCAATTGGGGCCGTGACTATACGAATATGTGTGGAGAAATGTCTTTAGTCAGCACCTCGAATTTGATTGTGAATCGACGGTTCAAAAGTTACAACTTTATGAAGAATAAATGGACTAATTTCACTTAAGTTACAGATTTTCATATAAGGTATTCGCACAACTCAAGCACTCGCCTTGTGAGTCTAAGTTAAACAATTCGAGACACGATCTCAGCTCGATGTCCCGCGATGGATGTCAAGCCCACTAAGGCGAACGTATTTCTATAGCCTCGAGTTTAGTGGCCCATTAACGAGTGATTTAGAGCTTGTTTAGATAATCATGGCATTTTTGGAATAAATTGTGTAGCGAAATTTCTTGTGCACAATAGTTAGGGTTTGGATTAGCCAAGTTCATAATGTGGCATATTCGCAACTAGCAGAAATGACGATTTGGTTATAATCACCCTAAGTCGTTGGTTCTTAGACTAAAAGGATAAGTGCGTTAGTTTAATTTGTTAATTAAGATATGACCATTAGTTATCTCAAATTTTAGTAGCTCTTTATTTAGTTGTGCTTATTTTAATTAGCTAGTAATAGGTCAGCTAGATTTGGGCTAGGTGTGAGCAAATCACGTACCTAAACTCGATGTTTAAGTGATTGGCCGGATTTGTTAGCTTCCTATGGTTGATTAATCAGATTTATGCGGTTCTTTATTGGTACCACCCGCGTATAGGCTAACATCGAGTATTAATGATTAGTAAGTGACAACGTAAGTTAATTATAATAAAAAAAATTCAAGGTTTTTTGAAAATTTAAAATATCAAAAATCCAGGATGTTACAAAACTCATATCAGACACTTTTAGGAGGACGAACCCTCATATGCCATATCACCACGATGAACATGTCCATTAGATGATGGACATTCGTAACACAATTATAAAAGAATTGTCGCGTGAATGTATCCTATCTCACAACTGGATATTATATCATCCAAAGGGTCATCTTCTACACACCTTCCAAAATGGGAGGATTCCCCAGAGACGTTCGGAGAACTAGCAATGATTCAAAGGAATCTAAAGATCCATATATCGGGTCAATCTATGTACGAACCTATCATAGGATTAATCCACGATTGAGAGGAATAGAAACATTATCTTGATTGGGTCAGTAACCATGAACCCATCGGGATCAAGAGAACGGGGGAACTAGATCCAACCTAGTCCAATAAGAGATCGGTATCATGTGTCAAATCTCGCTCCCACCAAGGATTGGGTGACCTGCATCAGATTGCCATGATAAATGGCTATGATTAAGCGAAATATGCTCCCTTGATTGAACTGAGAGTCCTATAGGGGAGTATCTATGTGTCAGAGTGAAAATTTGAGATCTAGCCCCTAGTAACATTTTGGATATCTTCCTGGTTGAGAGACTCTATATCCGCAAAGGAAGAGATTGCGTGCTCGGAAAGCCCTCATGAAGAATCTTGAAATCTAAGGAGGGGCTTCCACCACCTCGAGAAAGGTATAAAATGAACATTTGAAGAAGGGCTTGAGGCCCCATGCCAAACACATCTAAATATATGTTTACTTTACTTTCATATCTATTTTACTTTTCCTAACTTACTTCACTACTACCCATCGGCTCCCTTTATAGTTGTTTACCTTAGGAGTATATGAAATATCTGCAACCTTAAGTTGCCAGATCCCTATGTCTATTTGAGTTCCGATTTAGTTGTTCATATTCTAGTAATATCCTGATGACCACTTGCCTCGATCGCCTGTTCCGATAAGCGCATAATATATTTATCTTTATTTTCTTTTCGCTTTAATATTAAGAGTGTGAGGCATGACGATTGTAACATGACCAATATATTAATAAAGATCGATTGTGTTTATGCTAGTCTTTACTATGTTATGCATGAATATTTTATTTTGATTGAGAAATACCACGTTAAAGCACTGGTAAGATAAAAATTCTTTAAACCAACCAATTCCGTAATAGTTGGTGCAAGGTAAAAAGAACTCATTCATAAGGGTTAACCCCTTTACTCAAATCGCCTGAGTACAATGCACACTTCTAAATCAATTAATGATCAAGAGGACTTTGCGTTCCGATCTAGTCTCCAATATGTCAGTCTTGAAATAGGGGTACCAACCAATTCAGACAATACCTATGAGTCAAGTACACTATGGTACACCCGCACAATCATACACGCACACGTACTTTCAATTCAGGCATTCGGTCGTATGAGTGACCTTGACCAATTGAATTGGGGGTAACAATATGGTCTACTTGAGATTTGGATCTTCTTCATTCTTTGGTTCATGTCCTAAAATGATCTTGCTAAATGGATGGACAACATCGATATAGAATACATACATCAAGGTGGACCTGACAATAAAGGTCTCATCGTCATGGTTGAGGTTAGGGCCACACTTATTAGCTTCTATTTTGATGATTCGAACTTGAGAAGAGCTATAAGACTTTTATTTGGTGGCCCTCACATAATCAAGAATTTAGATAATATAACTGTTGGATATTTGGTCTAAGCATAGGTGGGCCTATAATAGTTGTGATTAATTTAGATAGTATTGTGCTTGTACTCTATCAAATATGTAGAGTAGTTGTGAAATAGTCTCAGGCATGGACATGAACTCTCAAACTTATTCCAAGGAGTGTAGTTGTGATGGATTTAACTATATATATATAGGGAAAAGGTACTATGCGCTCGACCTCATGATAAGCTCCCGTGAGGTCGAGCTGTGTGGGCCCTACCGTGATGCGTGTCAACCATCAACACCGTGCATTTGATGGGTCCCCTCTAAATTATAGGATATCCCAAAAATCAACTGTATACGGAACTCAGGTGGCCCATATCATCTAAAATCATGTGAAGACACCGTTAAAACATATAAAAGCACTTGGTGGGGCCCACCTGAGTTTTTAATGTTGCTGAAACTTGGTCTGAACCCTCATCCAAGTGGGACACACATAATGGATGGGCCCTCATCCAAGTGGGACACACATAATGGATGGGATAGATTTGCAAACCACATCTCGGTGGGCCCAAAAAACTGATTATGAATGTTTTAATTGTGCACGGCCCCTCCCCACTTCTGTATGTGGTGTGGCCCACACAAGTCACGGATTGACTTGATTTTTGAGACCTAGGCCCACAATGGAATGGTGCATCTGACTGATGGGATAGATTTTCGAAACGCATCACGGTGGGGCCCACACAGCTCGACCTCATGGGATGGACTCGTGAGGTCGAGCGTATAGTACCTTTTCCCATACACACACACACACACACACACACACGGAAACGCTCACCTGCGAACCAGTCCGTACGTACTACATAAGAACTTTTTTGAGAACCTATCATACGTGATGTGGATCCAAAATCTGAACCATTCATGTGAAGCAGCACCTCGTGAAACCTCCTGGGACCAAGTTTTACTTTGATCTAAAACTTTGATGGGCCATGAAAAATGAAAAAAAATTTCCTCCCTTGATTTGCATTTCTCTTTGCTATGGCCCACCAGAATTTTAGATCAAGGTGAAAATTTGTCATGTGAGGTTTCATGGGATTCCGCATCACATGGACCGTTTAGATTAGACACCCATGACACTTGTGCAAAGGTGTGCAGGGGAGCATGACTCTCTCTCTCTCTCTCTCTCTCTCTCTCTCTCTCTCTCTCTCTCTCTCTCTCTCTCTCTCTCTATATATATATATATATATATATATATATATATATATATATATATATATATTCCAATTTTCATCACATGATTTCTAAGAAATCTCTAGTTATGGAAGAAAAAAGTTCAAAAAGAAAAACCCAAACATCATATGGAGGAATAGCTTTCCATTTAAGTATTAATTTTAAATTTAGTTCTCAAGTCTCCAATATGGTGCAAAGATTTATATATTATTTTCCAATTTTAGTTTAATAGATTTACCATATATGAACCATGCAACAAAAATCTCTTGGATCGATTGGACAACTCCAACCATCATGTTTTTTTAGAAGATTAATCAGCATCAATGATGGCTTGCAAATCCCGAAATGGATTCCATACATATAAAATAAAGACCAAAAATTGAATGCTAAGATCTTCTAATCTTCGATATTTCTGGCCCCATTGATCCATCTGATCTTCTAGAATCAGATCAACGGTCTGGATCAACGAATCATAAGTCCCACTTTTATTGATTCGAGGTTAACTAGTCAAGGAACTCACATATCCTCAGGTCGAGCCTAATCACGGTTGTACACTTTTTGAGTCCAAATGGTGGGCCATAATCCAGGTCGTCCAAGACCAGAGCCATTGAGTGATTCCAACCATCCATTTCACAGCCATAGGTTGGACAGCTAGAATTGCCTGACTTGGTCTGATTTTTATACCGGGGGACATACACAATCAGGCCATTAAAAAAGAGTAAGCACCATGTGGCCACGTACATTTAGTGGGACCCACCTGATGAACAGCCTGGATCATGCACACGTGGATGTTGGCCAGCGAGGCGACTTGCAAGGAAATCCTTGGTTCCTGGCCTTAGCATCTTTTCCAGGTGGGATAGGCGAATCATTAGTTCATCACACACATGCCAAAGTCGAACACGTGTACAAGATCCAGGCCATGTACTAGATGGACCCGAAATCCAGGCTAGCCCAGCTCCAGCCGTCAGGCGGGCTACGGTGACCGTTGGATAGAGGCCTTTACAAGCGGACTCGGATTGGTAGGTACTGTGCTGTTTGGCTCCATGTTTAATCCACGCCGTCTACCCAGTTTCTCGGATCGTTTCATGGCATGATTCAAAAAATAAAGCGGATCCAAATTTCAGGTGGACCACACCACAGGAAACAGTGGTGATTGAATGCTCAACGTTAAAAGCTTCCTAGGGCCCACTGTAATGTTTACTTGCCATCCTACCTGTTGATTAGGTCTCACATACCTGTACGAAGAGAAAACAAAAATATGAGCTTGATCCAAAACTTGTGTAGGCCCCAAGAAGTTTTTAATGGTGGGTGTTCAATCAACGCTCTTTCCTGTGGTGTGGTCCACCTGAGGTTTGGATCTGCCTCACTTTTTTTTAATTATACAATGAAATGATCTGAAAATTTTGATAGACGGCACGGATAAAATAAATACATCATGGTGGCCCACAGAGCTTTTCCAGCAGCACAGTATCCACCTCGTGCTGTGTGCTACACTAGGCAATCCGAATCCGTTATAAGCATGGCCGGCGTGATGAGTGGATTGGCCTGACTTTCAAGCTAGGTAATCTTCACGGCCCACATGTCGTTTTTGGCATTTTTTAAGGGTTGCGATTAAATGAGGGCCCCCACACATGAGAGGTTGTAACAAGTGTCGAGATCCCAGTGAACCGTCCACATGTTATAGATACCAAAAATTTGAGCCGATATGGAGTCAAGTCCGACTGAGTTAAGGCTGACCTGACTCAATCTGGTGGTGAAATAGGTATGACTCGAACTCAACTTGACTCGGCTCCGTACCGAGTCCAGCATGACTAAACCGATTTGAATTCGGGTCTATCCTGAACTAATCTGGACCAAGTTCGACCCAATAAAAATTACCAAGCCGGTTTGAGCTGACATCAATTCGGACTGAGAGATGAGGGAGGGAGTGGAGAGGAGAGAGAGAGAGAGGAGGGTGGTGGTGGTGGGCCTGGAAGAGGAGAGAGAGAGAGAGAGAGGTGATGAAGGTGGGTGGTTGCCATGATTGGAAGAGGATGATAAGGGAGGAAGAAAGAGTTTTGAATTAGACTGAAATTTCACACACACACATACACACACACACACACACACACACCTGAATCTAAGTTGAGTTTGATTAGTTCGAGCCCGATTGAGTTAATGGGTAATGTTATGGGAAGATCCGAGCCCCTTATAATCCCGAGGGCTAACGTCATGCTGACTCGATCGGGCGGATGACTACCAGCTCGACTCGGACTATATAAGTATGGACACTGTTCGACGAAGGCTTATAACCACTCTGATTGAGACCTTATCTGCCAGAAGGTCCGAGCCGAGGCTAGGGGGAAACGTGGGCTGAACTTAGAAACTAACATAAGAGGACGTGACCGATTACTCCGCCCGCAGATACGCATGATGCAATGCACGATCCTTGGATCGCGCATGATATCTCCATGATCCGAAAATCTTCCTGATTGAGCGAATCGTGCCGAGATTAACGGACCCAGACCATCCTACAGTCAGGTATAAATATGGTGAGACCCTATTGCTACAGGGACGCAAGATCTTGCATTCTCCCGCTACTCTTCAACTTAGACCCAGATTCCCTTGTCTTGACTTAGGCATCGGAGGGTACCCCGGCTTAGCCAGGGTCTCCTTTGCTAACCTTTCTGCGCAGGACTAGGGTTCCTCGGAGGTACGTCGTGCGGAGTGGAGGGTGGTCCAAATTTTGTCATCAACATTTTTGGCGCCGTCTGTGGGAAACTGATACAAAAGGTCGGTTCCTATTATCAAGGATAATGGCTAGAAGGAAGAAGAAAGCGGTAGCTGCCGAACCAGAGCCGAATGAGCAAACTCGTTCCTCCTCACTATTTCATGCAGAATCAACCCCGGGGCCTTCCTAGCATTCTCGCAATCAGGCAAGTAAATATCGCGTCATGCAGGGCGAGATACAAGCCCTACGTGACGAGGTGAATAGGATGAAGCAACAACAGGAGCCACAACCACGCCTAGCTCAGGAGAATCCTGTTCCTGAAGCAGTCGATCTGGTCGTAAAAACTCACTCTGTGCCGGGAAGTATGAGACCCGAGGCGCCTCAACACCCTCAGATGCAGGTTTCGGGGCAGAATCCTCTTCCGACCCAAATCCGAGACTCGGCTCGGAACGATGCCACTCGAGCTCCAACCAACGCTTCAGTCACTTCAGCCCTGGCGCCGACGGATCTCCGCCATCGGCTAGAACAGAGGAGGGGAATGAGAACTCCGGAGACAAAACACCCAAGAAATCATAGCAGAAAACAAGGACCTATGGGAGAAACGGTTCGTGGAGCTCAACGACAAATTCCTAGCCCTGGAAAAGAAACAACAGCCGACATCAGTCCCTGCCGCTATTCAAGTAATGATGGAAGAGACCGAGCCTCCCTTCACCTCGGAAATCATGAGCGAGGTGATGCCCCAGAGGTTCCGTATACCTCCCGTCATCCACTATTCTGGGTCTGGAGACCCATCCGAGCATGTGGAAGCCTATCGCTCATGGATGCAGATCCAGACAGCGACGGACGCCATGATGTGCCGGGGGTTCTCGATCACGCTTACAGGTTCCGCTCGGAGTTGGTACCGGCAGCTTAAACCAAATTCCATCAGTTCCTTCACGAAGTTGAGCCGACTATTCCTTACCCAATTCATAAGTGGTAAGAGAAGTCGGAAGCCCAACACTCATCTGTTCGCTATCAAACAAGAGCCGAAGGAGTCATTGAAAGACTACATCGCCCGTTTTAACGAGGAAGCACTGTTGATAGAAGATTACGACGACAAAATGGCGCTTGCTGCTGTGTTCAGTAGGCTAAGAGAAGGGAAATTCACTTTCTCCATTGGAAAGAACCCGCCGAAGACACTGGTTGAAATAGTCGCCCGAGCTCAAAAATATACCAATGCGGAAGAATTCTCTAATGCTCGTAAAAATGTCCAAGTGCCAAAGATGAATGATAAAGGGAAGAGGCCTAGGAATGGGGAAGCCCAGCTGTCCAGTAAGGGGATCAACGACCGCGCCCCTCGTGATCGTCGTCCGAATAGAAAGCCAAAAGGAGAATTTCGTTCCTATACCCCCCTTAACACGTCTGTTGAACAGATTCTAGTAGACATCTGGGGAGAAAAATAGCTAAATTGGCCTGTTTATATGAGGGCCAACCCAGATCACCGAGACAAGCGTAAGTACTGCCAGTTCCACCGAGATCACGACCACAATACGGCCGATTGTGTGGATCTCAAGGATGAGATCGAAGCCCTTATTCGGAAGGGTACACTAAAGAGGAAAAAGCCACTCGGAAAGAAGGAAGAGAGCAAGAACGGCCAAATAATATCATGAAAGATCCCGCTGAAATCTGTACCATCTTCGGAGGTTCGTCTGGTGGAGGAGACTCAAATAAGGCGCGAAAAATCCATTCCCGGAAGCCTAACCTGGAACATTACGTTCATTTAACCGAGTGACCCAGTAAGGAACTCCTCATCAGCTCATGCGCTCTAACCTTCACGAAAGAAGACGCACGCAGAATCCAGCACCCACACGACGATGCCCTAGTGTTTACTATGACCATAGCGAACTATAAGGTATACCGCATCTTGGTTGACACCGGGAGCTCAGCCAACGTGATTTATTCCGAAGCCTTTGAAAGAATGGTGATTCCGAGGTCTTATCTTAGGCCTGTAAAGACCTTACTGCACGGCTTTGCCGGGGAAAGAGTGATCTCCGAAGGAGCCATCTCCCTCCCGGTGACTGCGGGAGAAGGATAGCATCAAGTCACACTCATGATGGACTTCCTAATTGTCAATGTACCATCATTACACAACGTCATTCTAGGCAGACCTCTTAACGCGATGAGAGCAGTCATCTCCACGTATCATCTGATAATGAAATTCCCCACTAAGGGCGAATAGGCTACCTCCGAGGCAATCAGCGAGAAGCTTGGAGATGTTATGCAATGGCAGTAAAGAAATGTTCAATTAAACAAGCACTCACCATCAATATACTGGACCCCAGAGGGCCTGCGGAAGGCTCATCCGTGGAAGACCTAGAGAAGGTACCACTTGATGAAGCCGATCCGAGCAGAACCGTTCAACTCGGGACAGCATTGAACTCTGAACAACGGCTCGGAATACTAGCCTTCCTACGACAACATAGGGATGTCTTCGCATGGTCCCACCAAGATATGTCCGGAATTTCTCCGGATGTCATAGTGCACAGGCTGAACGTGGATTCGAATCACAGACCTGTCAAGCAGAAGAGAAGGCCATTCGACATCGAACAATATGAAGAATAGCTGACGAGGTCTTTGTTCTGCTCGACGCCGGATTCATAGAAGAAGTACATTATCCCAACTGGATCGCGAATGTGGTCTTTGTGAAGAAAACCAACGGGAAGTGGCGGGTCTACGGGGATTACTCAGATTTGAACAAAGCTTGTTCGAAAGATAGTTTCCCGTTGCCTCGGATCGATCAGCTAGTGGATAGCACGGCCGGTCATGAATTACTCTCTTTTCTGGATGCATACTCCGGGTATAACCAAATTGCGATGCATCCCCCAGACAAGCAGAAAACTACCTTTGTCACAAACAAGAGACTCTACTGCTACCGGGTCATGCCATTTGGCCTGAAAAATGCTTGGGCTATGTATCAAAGACTGGTCAATCAAATGTTCTCCAAATAGATCGGGCGCACAATGAAAGTGTACGTTGATTATATGTTGGTAAAAAGCATTAAGGCAGCTGATCACCTGAGGGATCTCGGAGAAACGTTCATTGTCCTCCGAGAATACTAGATGAAGCTGAATCCCACGAAGTGCGCTTTTGAAGTCGGCTCAGGAAAATTCTTTGGGTTTCAAGTTAGTCAGAGAGGCATTGAGGCGAACCCCGATAAGATCAAGGCCCTCCTCCACATGAGTTCACCTCGGACTCTAAAGGAAATACAATGCCTCTTAGGGCGAGTTGCGGAGCTTGGACGCTTCATATCCAGAGCTACAGATAAATGCCTCCCTTTTTTCCAACAGTTGAGGGGTAATAAGAAGGCAGAGTGGACATCGGGGTGCGAACAAGCCTTCCAACAACTGAAGCAGCATCTGGGATCACCCCCATTACTATCCAAACCTGAAGAAGGTGAACCACTGTTCCTCTACCTCGCAGTCTCGGCCTCGGTAGTCAGCTCGGCCCTGATTAGGGAGGTCGGGGGCAAGCAACACCCTGTATATTACGTGAGCAAGGTTATGGTACCTGCAGAGATGAGATATTCACCCCCGAAAAAGCTGGCGCTCAGCCTCATTGTTTCAGCTCGGAGGTTACGTCTATATTTCCAAGCTCATTCCGTAGTTGTGTTGACAGACTCCCCTCTCAGACAAGTTCTTTAGAGGCCCGAGGTGTCAGGTCGGATGACCAAGTGGGTCATCGAACTTGGTGAGTTCGACATCCAGTTTCGTCCGAAGACAACAATCAAGGGCCAAGCGGTGGCCGACTTCATTGTTAAATTCACCACTCCGAGCACGGGAGAGATTAATGCAGAGGTCGAAATAAGTCCACATATCCCCCCAAGAGACCAAAAGGAGGTATCGAACCCGAAATGGGTCCTCTATGTGGACGAGTCGTCCAATATCAATGGGGCCGGCACCGGAATCGTCCTGATCGCGCTTGATTCCACGACTATCCAATATGCGATCAGGCTCGGATTCAAGGCCTTAAACAATGTGGCTGAATACGAGGCTTTGCTAGCCGGACTCAGGCTGGCGGCGAGTCTGGGTGTTCAATCTCTTCAGGTCTGATGCGACTCTCAGTTGGTAGTAAACCACATTTCCACCGAGTATGAAGCTAAAGAAACAAGGATGATCGCTTATCTTGACGAGGTAAAGAAATTGATCAAAAGATTTTGGAGTTGCACTGTCTGTCAAATTCCGAGAGCGAAAAATTCATGGGCCGACGCCCTAGCACGGCTCGCCTTGGCCGCGGAAGGGAAGATCCCATAAGTCATCCTCGTTGAATTCATAGATCACCCAAGCATCGACAAGGCTGAGAAAAAGGAGGTCAATCTGAGTCATGCCAATCCGAGCTGGATGGACCGAATCTTCAATTACCTCACGACTGGTGAAGTCCCCTCAGATAAGTTGGAAGCCAGGCAATTAAGAGTCCGAGCAGCTCGATATACCATCTTGGATGGTATCCTATATAAAAAAGGGCATTCTCAGCCTTACCTTAGGTGTCTCCGACCCGATGAGGCTGAATATGGCATTCGAGAGGTTCACGAAGGAATCTGCGGGAACCATTCTGGCAGCCAAGTATTGGCTTTGAAAATACTCCGACAAGGATATTTTTGGCCGACCATCAAAGAGGACACTAAAGACTATGTTCAGAAATGTGACAAATGTCAGCGTTTTGCAGCCTTGCCGAGACAACCCACAGAAGAAATGACTCCCATGAGCGGTCCCTGACATTCGCCCAGTGGGGAGTCGACATCATCGGCCCTTTGCCCATAGGGAAAGGACAAGTCAAGTTTGCCATTGTTAGGCCGAGCCTGTCGCCAAGATCACAGAACAGAAGGTGATTAACTTTGTCTGGAAAAATATTATCTGCCGGTTCGAAATTTCACGCACCATCGTATCAGACAATGGCCGGCAATTTGACAACGACAAATTTCAAAGCATGTGTCAAGGACTCGACATCACAAATGCATACTCTTCTCCTCGACATTCTCAGTCCAATGGATAGGTGGAAGCAGTTAATAAAGTTATCAAGCACCATCTTAAGACGAAGTTGGAGAAAGCGAAAGACAACTGGGCCGAGGAACTTCTATTCGTTCTCTGGGCCTACAGGACCACGGCTCAGTCCTCAATAGGAGAAACTCCGTTCTCACTCTCTTACGGCTCAGAGGCGATGATGCCAGTCGAAATCAGTCTCCCTACAGCTCGGGTTAAAAATTATCATGAAAATCAAAATTCCGAGCAGATCGCGGCCAATCTGGATTTGCTCGAAGAAATCAGGGATATCTCAAGGCTCCAAGTCGCAGCTCATCATCAACAAGTTGTGCGATTCTACAATTTAAAAGTTAAGACCAGGCGGTTTCGTCCGGGGGACTTGGTCCTTCGCCAGGTGTTTTAGAACACCGCTGAGCCGGGGGATGAAGCACTTGGGCCTAACTGGGAAGGGCCTTACCATGTTGTCCGATCGACCAAACTAGGTTCTTACCACTTAGAAGATCTCGAGGGACGTCCGCTCCACCACCCTTGGAATGCCGAGCATCTGAAGATTTACTACCCGTGACAAGATAACCTTTAAGGCCCTCAATAAATATGTGCTTCTAAGCGACAAGCCTTTAAGGCTTTCAACAAGTGTACGCCTCCGAGCGACTAGCCCTTAAGGCTCTTAATGAAATTCACTGTTTCCTTTCTACTTAATCAGACTAGAGAAAAGTTGCATCTCACATGCAGAGGTAGACTCAACGAGCTGATCCCTTAGAGAAGGGGTTAGAGCGTTATCTCACGAAAACTCGACAAGGCATCCCCTCTTAAGTCAAGGGAAAAGCTAAAAGATCACCCGACTCCCTAGACGTTCGGTCTTTAATGATCATGCCATAAAGGCTTAAAAATTCTACGAGATGGCATTGGAAGGGGCTGACCCGTCAAAGGGTCGGTCATGCCTAGAAGTAAACCGACCTATCAGCGAATGAGTTCGGCAATCAACAAACAACAGTCATCATCCGAATGCCCTTTCCAAAGGGTCAAAAATTATTATCATCCAAAAAATCCATACACAGGAAAAAGTTTTAAGTCCAAGGAAAAAATACTAAAGATTATACAGTTGGAGGTGCTTGGGAGTCGGGGGCTTGGTCCGGGTTGACATCTTCAGCAGGTACCTCTCCGATGTCTTCAGATAATAAGGGTTCGATGTTGAGGTCCAGGTATAAATCCTGGACCGCCTCAATATAAGCATCGAAACCACAGTTGTAAAACTTGGTGGCTACGGTGTCCCTTTCCTTTGAGGTCTTGAAGACATCTACTGCCGCGGCCACTACTTCAGCTAGGGAGGCCTCATCCTAGGCCCGTTAGGCCTCCATTGCTTGGGAGATAGCTCGGCTCCGTTCTTTTGTCGCTTCGGCTCTAGTCTGATCTAGGACTTCGCCTAGTCGAGTAATCTCCTTAGCCAATGAATCCACATGAGCCCTAGCTCGTGCCAGCTCAGCCGCCGCCGCACCGCAACAGGCCTCAAGATCACTCACGACCCCTTGCAGCTGGAGCTCTCTAGCCTGCCCATCCCACTCTTTAGCCTTCCCTTCCTCAAGCTGCCGACGCAGCTTGCCCTGCTCAAGTCGGAGGAAATTGGCTTCGTCCCGCAAGATCCACACTTCAGTCTTGAGGGCCTCCGCCTCGACCTCTCTCTTTTCCAACTCCCCGCGCCCTCTCCCGAGCCGAAAGGAGCTTTGGGACAGACTGAATGAAAACAGAGATATAAACATACGGGTGTGAAAGAAATGGAAACTAAGAAGCAGAAAGGTGACGAAAAATATCGTGTAAAAAACGAAAGCCATGTCATTCAAAAAGGAGCTATCCGATCTGTTGAGAAGGCGGACTATATCCTCCTCTGGGGCATGTTTGGCAGCCCAAGGCGTCAGGCAAGACAGGTGGTAGCTTGGTTCAAACCTTCCCCCGCTCCTCCCCACCTGGACTGAGCCCATGACATCCTCAGCTCCGGTCTGACTACCTGTCGAGACTTGTACCTCAGCCCTGAGATCATTCCCGTCATCGGGATAAGAAAGCATGTCGTCAGCTATCCGGATAGCCTCCTCCTGCTCGGAGGAAGAAGGGACAACAATACAAGGCTCGGGGGCTGGAAGAGGAACCTCCACGGCAGGGGGGTTGCGGTAGGTAGAGTTATAGTCACTGGAGTCGGAACAATGATTGCTGGAACTTGGGGCTCAGCAGACGTTGCGACTGGTGTCGCAGCAGGAATCAGAGCAGTAGCTGGAGCTGCAAAAACGGGAGCAGGGCCAGAGGGAGGAATGACCTGCCTCTTTCGATCGGTGGTCTTCGCCTGGAACTCGGATCTCAACATTTCTTCAGCCGTCGGAGCGGCTTTCCTCCTCCGAGAACCAGATGTCTCGGCCATACCTGTCAAAAGCGATGGGTCAAATAATCAGGTCTGAGAGTTCAATCCCTGCCGAAAAATAAAAAAAAAGTTACTAAAAGACGTCGGAAGAGGTTGAGACTTGCACAGCCCGCACCAATGAAGGCTGGTGGCGGTGATCAGGTCCGACCAGGAACGAAGCTCTCTCGATCGCACCCTGGCCTTAGCTATGCGATTCTTCTGGGCCGAATCAAGGAGAAGTGTGCCCCTTGAAAAATCTACAAAGATAAATATAGCTTCAGTCTGACCAGCATAATAAAGAAGAGTATGAAGAAAGGAGAGAATAATTGGTCCGACTTGGTTTTGAAAATGGGATGGGAACCCATGTTGTCAAGGTTTTGAGCTCAGTCACCGGCACCTCCCATTCGTTCGTAGCCCAAAACCATTTATTCTTCTAGTCCTTATTGGAGGACGAAAGATTCATCACGAGTCCCGACCCCTTGCTGCATCGGGTCGCGAAGTAGTACCATGGTTCTTGACTGTCGTGCTTGACCAGGTACAAACTTATCAACTCTTCAGGGGTCAACTCTAGGTTCCCGACTTGACGCCGGATAATATAAGAAGAAATTAGCACCCTCCAAGCATTGTGGGTGAAATGCCCGAGAGCTAAGCCAAGATAGGTTGTCACGACTCGAATGAAGGGATACAGAGGAAGTCGGAGCCCGCATTGCAGCACATAGGAAAATGACAACCTCTCCCTCAGCAGGCGCACCAGCGGTGTCGAGGGGCCCTGGGGCTCTTATCTGGACAGAGTAGGGGATTTGAAACTCCGAGCGGATCCATTCCATTTGAGACTCAGAGAGCACGGAACCTCCTGTGACTACCTTCAAGGCCCATCCACTTGCCAGCATCCCTGTGGCCTCAATAGTTGTAACCCGGGGGGGTCGAGCAGCCTTCTTAACAACCCTTCGAGTCCGAGCCCCTGGTTATTTCTGTCTTTGGGGTGGAGGGAATAGGGGTACAGCTTCATAGGGACCTTCAGAGACCCCTCTCTTATCATCAGAACTCCCCGACTCGGAATCATCATCATAATCCCGAACGATCTCCAGGTCGGACGACATCTTAAAGGGAAGGTACGCAAAGAAGCACAAGGAGACTCATCGGACGATTACCAGGAATCGCTTTTGCCGAAAATGCCTGATCGGTCGGAATCGCCTGTCAGAAAACCTTGACCGGTCGGAATCGCCCTTGCCGAAAATCGCCTCCTCCGGTAACAACTCAAACACAAAGTGCAGAAGTAAAACAGAAGTCTCCAAAAGAGGCTTATATAGACCTTGACAAAGCTCTGCATTAATGACAAGAAATGATGGTCGCAACCGAATCATTGTGAGCCGACTTCGGAGCTTACGTGGCCGCACACTATTGGCCCAGGATCTGTCGAGCACTACGCCTCTGACATCGTGCAGCATGCGCCGGATAAATGAAACAACGCCCGAGTAATGAAAGCTCGGTCCGAAACATTGATCAGAGTGTACGTGGCAATATGCCATAGGCAGACGACGATTCGAAATCTTAATTGTGTAACACATGGGCGGGAAACATTGATCAGGGTGTACGCTGAATATTAGCCCATGGGCGGGAAACCCTGAGGGCGCGTCGCTTCAAAATTTTGAGATCAGGATAATATCGGCACGCATGGAAGGTTCAGCAGACGAGGCGGTTGATTTTCCGAATGCTTACTCTCTGAGTCCGTAACTGACCTCGAAGAGTAGGGGGCTTCTGTTATGGGAAGATCCGAGCCCCTTATAATCCCGAGGGCTAACGTCATGCTGACTCGATCGGGCGGATGACTACCAGCTCGACTCGGACTATAAGTGCGGACACTGTTCGACGAAGGCTTATAACCATTCTGATTGAGACCTTATCTGCCAGAAAGTCCAAGCCGAGGCTAGGGGGAAACGTGGCCTGAACTTAGAAACTACCATAAGAGGACGTGACCGATTACTCCGCCCGCAGATACGCATGATGCAATGCACGATCCTTGGATCGCGCATGATATCCCCATGATCTGAAAATCTTCCTGATTGAGCGAATCATGCCGAGATTAACGGACCCAGACCATCCTATAGTCAGGTATAAATATGGTGAGACCCTATTGCTACAGGGACGCAAGATCTTGCATTCTCCCGCTACTCTTCAACTTAAACCCAGATTCCCTTATCCTGACTTAGGCATCGGAGGGTCCCCCGGCTTAGCCAGGGTGTCCTTTGCTAACCTTTCTGTGCAAGACCAGGGTTCCTCGGAGGTACGTCGTGCGGAGTGGAGGGTGGTCCAAATTTTGTCATCAACAGGTAACTTAATCTGAGTTGAGTTTGATTGGATCAAGCCCGATTGAGTTAATGGATAACTTAAACTCGATTTGTTTGAGTTTGGAATTGGGTGATGTTCGGATGAACTCACCCAACCGGCTCGGGAGGAGTCAAGTTAGGCGAGTAGAGTTATCCCTTGCTCAGCTCTACCAAAAATCAGACAGCACACTCATCAAGGGAGCCACGTACATCCGTTGAATCTGAACCATTGGACTTCTTTTCATAACCACTCACTTTTCTTTTCTAAGTTTTACTTGCCCGATTAGCGGATCAACATTACTTTTGGTCCATAACCTGTTCACAGTGTTCCCTATCTAATGAATGGCCCGGATTTCGTACGCGTGTTCGCATGTGCCCCCTCGTTCAATCACGGCCCTTACTCGGGTCCTTTTACTCCGGTGGTAGACTCTTGGGAGTTTCAACACCTGGTTGAGGGTTCGAGTACCCACAGGTGGTGAAATCCCACCATGGCGTGAGTGCGCGGTGGTGTGTGTGCGTGTGTACGAAAAAAAATAAATAAATAAATCACGGCCCTTTTCAACACAGCTCAGATAGGCAGTGCCCGTTACAACAGACGTTATGACGTTGTCAGAAACCCTGGTTTACCCGTGAATGTAGGTCCCACCTGCCATTTTATTTAGTCAATGATCTGGATTGCACATGGGGATTGAGGCCATGATTTGAACGGTGGAGGGCCCTATCGTACGGCGCCAATGAAAATCATCAATATCGTTTTCTGTTATACACCTCCGACCGAATCATTCCCCACTTGAAAAGCGACGCAGGCTTTTTTACCCTTTGGTTCAGTTCAGCTGTGGGGTGGGCGCTCTGCAACCATCAGGGGCTCGGACCCATGGTGGGTCCCACTTCCATATTCTGTCAGGGTGTGATGGTTGATCTGAATCTTTATAAGTTTTGCTCATTTGAACTGTCCAAAAAGTGGGGCCCACTTTAATCAGCCATATATCAGAGATTACACATAACCTAAGGCCCTAAGATTGTGGACATCTAATGGACGGTTATATTGGAAAGTAATCAATGGATCAGATTCAACAACCAAATGTTAAGGGTGTGTTTGGTGCTGGATATGGGATAACGCCTTTTTAAGAGGGTTATACTGTTTACATCTCATTCCCTTTTCTGTTGGGGACAGCTGGTTAAAAACCATTCCACCGCGCCCTCGTTGACGGCAATTCTGCCAAATCTTGAGATATAAGTTTTCACCGAGGCCCACCAAAATATCAATGAGATATCTACCAATATTTTCATCTGCCTACATTCAGCTATAAAATTATTTTGAAGCAGCTATAAAGCAATGAGTAGGGCACACCGTAAGAAGCAGTGGAGATGCAAACCCATCCATTTATAACCATCCAAACACCCCCTGGATGGGATATCTGCAATCAACGGACAAACACTGACACCATTATTTTTACCTTAAAAACCATTCCTTCCTACCTAATCCCATGGGATCGGTCCGGCCTAACACTGCCCAAGTAATCAGAGGACATGACCATCCAATATCTACAGCGGGTCTCGTCATTTTCAATTTTTGTAACATGTATGTCACGTGTACAATCGCTACAGGCCTATGAATCATCAGATTATGTCGGAGTATCAAATAACTCCAAGGACTCTGACAGCAACGGTGGTAGCATAAGGACACATGATAAAAACGTACGGGGATACTGCTAGTAATCTTAACCGTTGAAGTTGTGGGCCCATTATAGACTGGGCATGTTCTCGAAATCAGACTTTGTAAGTGATGGAAAACATGGCCACATGCATTGATGGCGTTCACGCGCCTTTACTGCAGTGTGCCACGCCGTGAAAATTGACACTTAAGTACGGATACTCTGATTTAGAGTTTTTAGAGGTGAATCTAACGAAAAGTATCCAGGGTTTTTAGAGGTGAATCCACCGTTGAAACCTTCCCATGGCCCACAACGACATTTATTTGTCATCAAACCTGTTTATAGGATCAGACAAACATGGATGAATGGAAAATACAAATATCGAATTTATCCAAAACTTCTGTGGCCCCCAATAAGTTTTCAATGGCAGACGTTCAACTTACACTGTTTCCTGTGGTGTGGTCCACTGTAGCTTTTGATCTGCTTTAATTTCGGGCTCAAGACCTAATATTATCCGGTAAAATGGATGGACGGACTGGATGAAATACATAAATCACGGTGGGCCCCACAGAGTTTACTCAGTAGGCAATCCGCTTCCGAAAATAAAATGGACGGTTAAGGAAAATTAAGCAGTGTTCCAATAAAAACGTGTGGCACGTATGACAATCTGACCAACCTGAATTTCTGAACAAGGGATCAACCTGGTAGAGTCCGCCGGACGAGTGGCAAGAGTCTTGCACACGTGTGTTACATTGCCACCCGTGAGAGGTGAGTACGGAAATCGTGTGCTTGATAACTCACTTAGCATTGTCAACCGGGCCCACTAACATGGGCGTTTCAGATCGAATCTGTTTACATCTTTGATGGGCCACTATCGCCATAAAACTGGCAGTGGGCCCCACCTGAAAGAATGTACGATGTGTTCTTGCCTTTTGAACAATTCCAGCAATTTACGAACATTGGGTTCTGGCACAAGGGCTGCATATGTGGCAGTCTCTGCTCCCAATGTTTATTACCTATTTTGAAAAATTCACAAACAAAATCTCCTAACTAAAATATAAAATTTACATTTCAATGCCTTTTAAAAAATGTACCTCGTTAATCGATATAAATGTCATTTCACTGCCTCTCTTCCTTGCTGCATTACAATTTACTTCTGTGAGCAAATGGGTCATTGCTCAGGTGGCCCTACCATAATGTTTATCTAAACTCCACCCTTTCTATCAGGTGTATCATCTCATGTTAGGCCAAATGTTGAAAAATTAACTCTATTCATGATTCAAGTGGACCACATTAAAAATAAATAAAAAATGGACCAAATGATTAGAAATAGTGTATACGGCAATGCTTGCCCTCCAAATTATTTTCATTAGTGGGGCCCACGTGAATTAAAGTTGGGTATGACTTGTTGACGAAAGGCTTACACTTTTGTGTGGAATCTAATGGTTGGAGTAGATTTTATAATATCATAGTGGGCTTAGCAAAAATTATGGGTGGATGTTTCTCCTAAATGTTTTCCGTAGCTCGGGGCATTGCAATCACAAGTCATCCTAATTTATTATTATTTTTTTTCTTTTTCAAATTTGTGGACAAATATGGAAGTGAATATCTAATAGTCGAAGTGGATCTTACACAAATATCGTATTGGCCTCCTTAAAATCAAGAGGGGGACCTATGCAATTTCCTTTTTTTTTTTTTTTCCAACCAAATCCTATATGAATTGATGCCAGGACTTTTATTTTTTGTGAGGCCACCATGAAGTGCATGCAAAATCCATTTTTACTATTAGATTTGTATTTCAATTTATGCTCGGAGGGTAAAAACAAAAAGGGTAACTTGTGATTTAAGTGGGCCACACCAAAGAAAAATTGCGAGAGAAATGTCTTCTCTTGACTTTTACAAGGCCCACCTTATGATTATATGAAATTCACTCTAGCCATTAGATGTCACACCATAATTTAGACCTAGGGCCTAAAATTCAAGTCCATCCATAATTAAGGTAGTCCTACAAAGGGACATAGTTTGGGGTTGATAATTGCATGTACATTGTTTCCAATCACGTGGTTTAAATGGGGGTAATTTTTGGGTCTTTGGCCTAACATGAAGTGAAGCACTTGGATGTAAAATTGAATTTTTCATAAACATCACTTGGGCCCACCCACATAGTCAACTCGTTTGCTTGCAATGCAATGAAGTGACTTAACTGGGCGTTAAAGAAATGCAATGAAAGATCATGGAATGATAATTATATCATTTAATGAGGTAGCTTTTTTGAAAGGTACTGTAAATTCCATATCAATAATATATATATATATATATATATATATATATATATATATATATATATATATATATATATATAACTTTCTTTATTGCTTATTATCTATTTTGTATATTCCACCTTTACTCTCAAGCTCCTAATTTTTATTTTTCAATTTTAGTATTTTTATGGCATACTTAGTCCATTATTTTATTTTAGTAAATAATGCCTATGCTTGCAAAGATCTTTTTAATGCTGAAATTACTAGCATACTCCTGATTTTTTTCCTTTTTAGGACAAGTAGTGCAATCGAGAATTGTGACTATAGGTGGTATGTGTATGCCATCCAACCTAGTGATATATGAACCTTACTTTGATGATCAGACGGACCAAAATTTTGGCCGTTCAAATAATCAAATGGCTACACATTAATCAGTTGTTTTTCGGTGGTGTTCATGTTGTTTTCATGGTGTGGCTAACTTCTTAATTGGATCATCCGAATTTGTTCTCTTTGTCTGAATATTATGTTCGTTTACTTTTGTGAGACGGACATCTAGATGTTGTAAACATACCATGTGGGCTTAACAATTCTTAATATTACTGCTTTCTAAAGAACAAAAATAAAGGCATCACTTTAAATGCCCCAAAAGCATGACAAGGCATCATTTGGTAAAATTGGAATTACCGTGGAATTTTGTAAGAAAAAAATTCTCCATTTTTTATGTTTTTTTTTTCCCCTTAATTCTCTATTTTATTTGTTTACCATGGCACTAAGGGCCTGCTTGGATACCACCAAATAAGTTACTTTTTCTATTTATTGCGGTAGATAAGCAACTTATTTCAAATAAGTTTGGTTTATGATTAGTTATAAATAACTTTTTTTTTTCTTAAGTACTAATCACTTCTACTAATTGTTTTTTGGCTTTCTTACTTAAGTTGCCGAAGAGAGGCATTAGAGAGACGAAAGAGAGAAGTTGATAAGTATTTTGCTTACCAAACATACTTATCTTTTAATAGGCATAAGTTAGGATAAGTTACTTATGGCGTAAGTAACTTATCTTAAGCAACTTATGATTTGAACGCACCCTAAAAGATTTATAAGTTTGTTACGATACACCCAACCTATTACAATATAATAGTTCACCGCTTTAGGAGCTGGATTTCGATTCTTTTTAATGTTGCCACCCGTTTGTGTGATATGGCTCCCTTAGATTAAATATTCCAACCCTTTGATTATGCCATACTTATGGTGACTGTACATATTCAAAGAAAAGAGTCAAATTATGAAAGCTTAAAATAATTTAATTTAATATTTTTTATTCCTTGTGTTTTACACCATAAAAAATGAGACCGGTCATGTGAAGACTAATCATGAGAGTAAAAATGTCCAAAGATGTTGGTGTTCCATAAACTAGAAGTGTACTATTAAAGATCTTGATCTGTAATTCATAACTTATGCATGATTTTTGTTTATTAAAATGAGATGAATTTATTTTTAGGCATCTATCAAATATGTCCTAAAAATTTAAATTCGATAAAGATAACGAAGGATACATATGAGGGTTTGTTAGAATACAGCCCAAATAATATAACAATTGAATATGTTAGTACTTTATCATTGAATTTAAAACATCTTCTAGCTATCCAAACCATTCATATGATGGATTGAGAGATAGTAAATATGTGTAAGAATTTATTATTTGGCAAGGAATGGTTGAAATTTTATTGCACAAGGGAAGGCGTAAATCCCAGTCACTTCCTTTTACTTATTTATTTATTTTTTTAAATGCATGCATGTAGGCTGTACAACCTCTTTGTTGCAGGTAAAAAGGTGATATGAGACCCATAAACCCTGAGATAGATAAATTGTTTTCAATTCATAATTGAAGTTACACAAAATCGGAGTTAGAAAAGGGGGTAGGTTTCATCTAAAAAGTACTCTGTCACTGTCGGGTAACTATATTCTATATTAAGTTAATTGTGTATCGTACAATACGAATACAATTTGTGTATGTATTCCCAGAAAACATACGGATACTCTATTTCATTCCACTGATCAGGAGCAATTGAAAAAGTTATTATGTGACATTTACTCCATATATTTATTGCGTTGGCTTATGTTAATATATCAACCAAAGGTATATAGGGACTCAAGTGGGCAACAAAAGTGGAAACAATGAGAAAAGGCCCATCATTCCTCTCTCTCTCTCTCTCTCTCTCTCTCTCTCTCTCTCTCTCTCTCTCTCTCTCTCTCTATATATATATATATATATATATATAGTGCAAGCATATAGCCTGACCTTTTGCTTTGCTTCTCTCATTTTCTCGTCTCCAAATTTCTTTCCCATTTCTGTCTCAATCTCAATCTCAATCGCTTTCCATGTGTATTGCATGTGCCGTATTTCAGTACTCTTAATTAAAATTAAATGAGTTCATTTTTATGCTTGCAAGAAACATGGCCTTAAATTTTCCTTTCAATTTCTTAATTTAGAAGCAGAATCCTCTCTAATGTTGGTGGAATACACTTACTCTACAACTCTTCTGTGTACAACCATCAGAATATTTTCATGGGCACCCAACATATTCAAAAGTCGTCCCCAAACAGAAATCGGGATACTTAAGAAATGAGGGCAATCCAAGCTTGATGTTGGCCACCAAGGGAATCAGAGGTTTTTTGGGTGGTTGTCCATCGTTTTCAATGCCACGGCCCACCTTGTTGTTTTTATGATATCTATCTTGTGCATAAGTGGGCCGCACTCGATAGGATTTCTAAAAACTAGGACATCTACAGTCATTAAGCCCGTCACATGCAAAAAAAAAAAATTAAAGAACAAATACCCAAAATCTCCAAATTCACATGGCGGCTCACGCACACGATGGTTGGATTGACCTGATTCTTTGAGAATTCTAATTTTTTGGTGGGTAAATCCTTTTGAGCTGGTTAAATGGCTCAAAAACATTACAATGGGCCCCATGCCTATAGAGACAGAAGAACCTTATTCTCCCTCTCCCCATCGTTTACTCTCAAAACAAAATGTCTCTTTTGTTTCTCTCTCTCTCTCTCAGTAAACCAAATGAAGCTGATGACAAACAGAAATGAAATGGTTGCTCAAACATCTTCAGTTACTAAGCTACACACACGCGCGCACGTGCACACACACTGACACACTCACGCCTTAGTGGGATTTCACCACCTATGGATACTCGAACCCTTGACCGGGTGTTCAAACTCCTGGGAGTCTGCCACCAGAGCAAGAGTATGGATCCAAAGCCAGTGCCATTGGTCCGGTGGGCCGGCCGTGGCGTGGAAATAAAGATGGTTCACTTCACGGTCAATTCCCTGCATTTCACAGTCAATTCCCTCTACTTCACGGTCAATTCCATGCATTTCACGGTCAATTCCCTTCATTTCACGGTCAATTCCATGCATTTCACGTCAATTTCGGCGATTCCTCTTCACTTCACGGTCAATTCCCTTCATTTCACGGTCAATTCCGGCGATTCCCCTTCACTTCACGGTCAATTCCATGCATTTCACGGTCAATTCCCTTTACTTCACGGTCAATTCCGTGCATTTCACGGTCAATTCCGTGCATTTCACGGTCAATTTCGGCGATTCCCCTTCACTTCACGGTCAATTCCCTTCATTTCATGGTCAATTCCGGCGATTCCCCTTCACTTCACGGTCAATTCCGTGCATTTCGCGGTCAATTCCCTTTACTTCACGGTCAATTCCCTTTACTTCGCGATCAATGTACAACTATATGATACATATATGGCCCATTTACATTTTTAAGCCCACTTCTTTTTACCTCTCAAGAATAAGCCCCAGATGTACAGACAGCTTGCCAAAGGTTGAAAATGCCCTTGCTTTTTTCCTTCAAGCAGATTGGTGGTGCTCGAAGACGAGCGCCAACGCTCCTCGAACTCCGAGTTGTACAAACGGTTCAAAAGAGATCAAAGTTACATGGGCCCCACAGTTATGTATTTATTATATCCACAACGTTCATCCATATTTCGAGATCATTTCGGAGCATTATATATAAAAAAAAGAATCATATCCAAAGATCAACTGGACCACACCACAAAGAGCAGTGGGAAAATTGATTTTCACCGTTAAAAATTTTGTAGGGCCCACCATAACATTTACTTTCCATCCAATCTATTCATAAGGTCACAAAGACCTAGATGAAGAGGAAAAACAAATTTTATAATGATCCAAAACTTCTGTGCCCCTAAAAGGGTTTCAATGGTAGACGTTCAATCCTCCACTGCCTTTTACAGTGTGGTCCACTTGATAACTAGATCTATCTTATTTTTCGTCTCAAGCCTTAATACGAGCCCACCAAATAGATGGACGGTTTGGATATAACACATACCTCATAATAGGACCCACAAAAAGCAGTGAGATTACAACAATAAAAAAAATAAAAATAAATAAAAAATAAAAAACCTCGAACTTATGGCTATGGGGTTCTCTATGGCTACGGATGATAACTGTAGCTATAGCCCTTGTTTTCGATATGTCCTTTGTTATGTATCGAAGGTATTTCGATATGTACTTCGATATGTATCGAAGGTCTTTCGATATGATCGAAAAAGGTCCAGAACTGTCCAGCGAGTTTGCCTCAAAACTCCTGCAATTTTCGATACATATTGAAGGTGATTTCACCTATAGCTACAGATTATAACCGTAGCCATAACTATAGTTCGGCCAATCTATGCAAAAAAAAATTATTTTTTATTTTTTTATATTTTTTTACACGGAGAACATTATTCTACCTATAATTTTCTCTAATACATATTTATATAAATATGTATATATAAGCATATAAAAAAAAAGTTCTCTCTTTTTTTTTTTTTTTCATTTCTTTCTTTATTCATTTAACAAGAATATCTTCTAAACCAAAATTAGTTACTTAATGTACCCTATATGATTTTGGGGTAGGAGAAGCGACTTTAGCTAGCCAACCTAGTTAATTTTCAAGATTCCATCAGGTCGATGGTCGAAAATCCATTTCATTTACTTCGCGGTCAATTTCATTCATTTCATTTACTTCGTGATCAATTCCAAGCATTCCACGGGCAATCCCGGCGATTCCCCTTCATTTCACGGTCAATTCCCTTCACTTCACGGTCAATTCCGTGCATTTCACAGTCAATTCCCTTCATTTCACGGTCAATTCCATGCATTTCACGGTCAATCCCAGCGATTCCCCTTCACATCACGGTTAATTCCATGCATTTCATGGTCAATTACCTTTACTTCACGGTCAATTCAATGCATTTCATGGTCAATTCCCTTCATTTCATGGTCAATTCCATGCATTTCACAATCAATCTCGGCGATTCCCCTTCACTTTACGGTCAATTCCATGCATTTCACGGTCAATTCCCTTTACTTCACGGTCAATTCAATGCATTTCACGGTCAATTCCCTTCATTTCACGGTCAATTCCATGCATTTCACGGTCAATCCCGGCTATTCCCCTTCACTTCACGGTCAATTCCATGCATTTCACGGTCAATTCCCTTTACTTCACGATCAATTCAATGCATTTCACGGTCAATTCCCTTCATTTCATAGTCAATTCCATGCATTCCACGGTCAATCCCGGCGATTCCCCTTCACTTCACGGTCAATTCCATGCATTTCACGGTCAATTCCCTTTACTTCACGGTCAATTCCGTGCATTTCACAGTCAATTCCCTTCATTTCCAGTCAATTCCGGCGATTCTCTTTCACTTCACGGTCATTTCCATGCATTTTACGGTCAATACCCTTTACTTCACGATTATTTCCCTTCATTTCACGGTCAATTCCATGCATTTCACGGTCAATCCCGACGATTCCCTATCACTTCACGGTCAATTCCATGCTTTTCACGGTCAATTCCCTTTACTTCATGGTCAATTCAATGCATTTCACGGTCAATTCCCTTCATTTCACAGTCAATTCCATGCATTTCACGGTCAATCCCGACGATTCCCCTTCACTTCACGATCAATTCCATGCATTTCACGGTCAATTCCCTTCATTTCATGGTCATTTCCATGCATTTCACGATCAATTCCATGCATTTCACAGTCAATTCCCTTCATTTCACTGTCAATTCCATGCATTTCACGGTCAATTCCGGCGATTCCCCTTCACTTCACGGTCAATTCCATGCATTTTACGGTCAATTCCCTTTACTTCACAGTCAATTCCGTGCATTTCACGGTCAATTCCCTTCATTTCACGGTCAATTCCATGCATTTCACGGTCAATTCCGGTGATTCCCCTCCACTTCACGGTCAATTGCATGCATTTCACGGTCAATTCCCCTTACTTCATGGTCAATTCCATGCATTTCATGGTTAATTCCCTTCACTTCACGGTCAATTCCATGCATTTCACGGTCAATTCCCTTCATTTCACAGTCAATTCCATGCATTTAACGGTCAATTCCGGCGATTCCCCTACACTTCAAGGTCAATTCCATACATTTCGCGGTCAATTCCCTTAACTGAATGGTTAGATTAATGCATTTCACGGTCAATTCCCTTCATTTCACGATCAATTCCGTGCATTTCACTGTCAATTCCGGCGATTCCTCTTCACTTCACGGTCAATTCCATGTATTTCACGGTCAATTCCCTTTACTTCAAGGTCAATTCAGTGCATTTCACGGTCAATTCCCTTCACTTCACGGTCAATTCCCTTTACTTCACGGTCAATTCTGTGCATTTCACGGTCAATTCCCTTCATTTCACGGTCAATTCTATGCATTTCACTGTCAATTCGAGCGATTACCCTTCACTTCACGGTCAATTGTATGCATATCATGGTCAATTCCCTTTACTTCACGATCAATTCCATGCATTTCACGGTCAATTCCCTTCACTTCATGGTCAGTTCCATGCATTTCACGGTCAATTCCCTTCATTTCACGGTCAATTCCATGCATTTCACGGTCAATTCCGGCGATTCCCCTACGCTTCATGGTTAATTTCATACATTTTGCGGTCAATTCCCTTTACCTCACGGTCAATTCAATGCATTTCACGGTCAATTCCCTTCATTTCACGGTCAATTTCGGCAATTCCCCTTCACTTCACGGTCAATTCCATGCATTTCGCGGTCAATTGCCTTTACTTCACTGTCAATTCAATGCATTTCACGGTCAATTCCCTTCACTTCAATTCCATGCATTTCACAGTCAATTCCGACGATTCCCCTTCACTTCATGGTCAATTCCATGCATTTCACGGTCAATTCCCTTTACTTCACGATCAATTCAATGCATTTCACGGTCAAATTCCCTTCATTTCACGGTCAATTCCATGCATTTCACGGTCAATACCCTTTACTTCACGGCCAATTCAATGCATTTCACGGTCAGTTCCCTTCATTTCATGGTCAATTCCATGCATTTCACGGTCAATTCTGGAATTAACCATGAAGTAAAGGGAATTGACCGTGAAATGCATTGAATTGACCGTGAAGCAAAGGGAATTGACCGCAAAATGCATGAAATTGGCTGTGAAGAGAAGGGGAATTGTCGGAATTGACAGTGAAATGAAGGGAATTGACCGTGAAATGCATTGAATTGACCGTGAAGTAAAGGGAATTGATCGCGAAATGCATGGAATTGACCATGAAGTGTAGGGGAATCGCCGGAATTGACCGTCAAATGCATGGAATTGACCGTGAAATGAAGGGAATTGACCGTGAAATGCATGAAATGACCGTGAAGTAAAGGGAATTGATCGTGAAATGCATGGAATTGACCGTGAGGTGAAGGGGAATTATCGGAATTGACCATGAAATGCATGGAATTGACCGTGAAATGAAGGGAATTGACCGTGAAATGCACGGAATGACCGTAAAGTAAAGGGAATTGACCGTGAAGTGAAGGGGAATTGTAATACCCGTATCCTAGCTCGTACTGTTCCGTATGTCTCCGCGGTCCTCTAGGTCGAATTCCAGTGACCCGCGATCTGTTATTGACAGTTATGCGTGACCCTGAGTTGCATCCTGTCGATCTGAGTCAGCTCGACCCGAGACTTGTATCATTGCGACTGCGCCATCACCGCGGTTGCGATGCCGCATCTTGCATGTCGAGGCGATACCCAGGCCAGGAGATATGGGCCTGTGTTTAGTTCGAAGAAAACACCGCGTGTTGCCATCCCAAGAGAATCCATCACATCAATTACCTCACTTGTCAAAAGTACACCCATCATTCAACCCATTACTCTTCCCATCCCCAGGTACAAAAGCAATCCCAAAAAGGTCAAACTTTTCGTCACCTCACCATCCCTCTCTCCCATCACTTCTCTTATATCTCTCTCTCATCTCCCTCTCTCTCATTTTCTCCCAAGCTCCATGAGAGCAACCCACGTCTAAGCAAGCTCATGGGAGAGCTTTGTGTGGCCCACTCCCTATACTCAATCCAACCCTTCAAAGCCGATCTCAACCGTTGAAGTTCGTCCTTTGGAACTCTAGGGCGCTTTGGTAGAAGGAGGAGAAGATCAAAGGTGGGCGATTTGTATGATAGGTTGTGTTTATTTTATGATGGGCAATGAGACCCACCAATCGATGGTGAGGATCCCATCTTGTCCCACCATGATGCATTTTCTCCAAGTTATCTGTCTACCTAGAGGAGTCCACCTTTCTGTCTATTTTGGAACAGGCATGGATAGAGGGAAAACATTAGTATCAGCTCTGATATGAATAGGTGGGCCACATTGACGTGGACCCCACCTGATATATGTGTTTCATCCGTGCTTTCCACAATCCACTAAGGGACGGTGGAGCGCACTTGATATATGCGTTGTATACTAACCCCCCAACAGCAGGCGCTGCTGGAGGGAATGTCAGAGATGTCAGCCATCTCTTGATGCATGAATTTTTGGTGGCCCACTCATGTAGACTCTACCTTAATGTATGTATCCGATCCACACCATTCACCCTTTTTCTCAGCCCATTTTAGGCATTGAGCCGAGAAATGAAGCCATTTCAAATATCTATTGTGCCATATCATAAGAAATAGTGTATAGATTGTTAAAAATCTGATAGGGCCCGCCGCGATGTTTATGTGCATGAAAAAATATCGAATATTGGGCTTGCTAGATGCGTCTCGGGGTATAGAACCCAGCCGACGGACTGGATCATCTTGATATGATTTCCACCTATGCAAAACCTCAAAAAAAAATGGTTGACGAAGCTGCTGCTAGCGTCAGAGGACGCTGCAGCGAGCAGCGTCTTGATGCCTGTAACGGGCAAGGAGGGTGGGCCCCACCTCAGGCCCCCATTGTGATGCATGTGGAGCATCCACACCGTGCATATGATGGGTCCCCTTTAGGCATGGGAATACCCCAAAAATCTGCCGTTCATGGCACTCTGGCAGTCCACACCACTGACAGCAGGAGATTTAACGTTTACCATTAGAATCTTTTTTGGGCCAAAGAAATTTTGGATCCATCGTGATGCCTGTGTTTTATCCATGGCCCACCTACATGGAGCCCATCGTGATGTGTGTCACGCCCTGAAATTCGGTACCCGAGTTGGCCAGACCCAAGTCCGAATCCTAGGTCATGATTTAATATTAAACATTCACAACTACACTTAATTAATCTCATTACAATAACAACGTTCATCAAATACAACCTTTAACTATTACAGCCTAAACTCACTTCTAAATTCTTATTATACTTTTTTTTCCATTGGTACAAATAAAAGATAAGTAAATTGATGATTGGATCTTCACTCCACTTTGCTCTTGACTAAACTCTGATGCCCTGAAACACTGTTATTTTGAGTATGAGCACAACCGCTCGTGGGATCTTACTCAACTAAATATGAAATTTCTAGATTTATATTAAACAAATAAATAATAAAATTACTTTCTTGAAATTCAAAACATGAATCAAAATATTGAATATTAAATAGGACATGAATGCGATGCTGGAATCATAAAGACGTACTGAATGCTACACTATCATGAATTCAATAATAAAATTGAAAAATCATCACATCTTACAACACCGTACTTAGGTGTATGGTTACGTTGCATTAATGCTCACACACTGGTACCTCGTGGTGAGGAACCCATTTATTCGTTAGCTGGTCAGACTACTACTCCAGTTGTACCTCTGACGTATGTCCGCGCACACAATTGTACTCATACGCCGTACACAAAGGAGACTCCGAAGGATCCAACGGGTTCTAGGGTCTTTCACCCAAGGGACACGATTGCCCTACTTGCTAATTTTAGGGTCTCTCACCCAAGGGACACGATTGCCCTACTTGCTGTCTTTAGGGTCATTCACCCAAGGGACACGATTGCCCTACTTGCTAATACCATAATCATTTCCTCATTTTTCTTTGTTTTTTTCCCACAATTCCATAATCAGTAGAGATGAATGCATGTCGTGAATTATTCCAAAATCAGTAGCGAAATAATTTAATTGTTTAAATCCCCATACAACAATGCAAGTTCTATCAAAATGTGCAAAAATTCGATGCCATAAAAATTCAATTCCTGAAATTTACTGAAACATCAAGCTATTTGCTTTGCCTTTTTAAAAAAATCAAAATTTAGAATCAAATTAATTAATATTATTTTAAACTAATTAATTTAAATTAATTACTTTAACGCAGATTTAAGGTCTAAATCTTAACACCTGATTTTAGAAATAAAAATTAAATTAAAATCTAACTCTACAAGTTAATCAGATTCAGTAAATGCCAAAATTTAGAAAAGTAGATATTAGGTATAAAGGAATTTGACAATGTTAATTTGAAATCATTATGTCAAAAATAAATAAATAAATTTTCTAAAATACATAAAATTAGAAAGTTCATAAATGGAGGCGAATCACCCACCTGATATTTGGACCGTCGATTTCTGGACTAAACCATACGCCCACGACCTACTTAGCGTCGCATGCTAGACCTGACCCACGCTTACGCTCTCAACGAGTTTCTCCCACTAACGCAACACATAGCATTAACTTGCTGTCTACACTCGCTGGATGTGTGAGAAGTTGAGTTTCAGGACACCATCTACTAAAAGAAAATAACACCTAAGTGGTGTATTTAATGAATGGTTTGGATTTCAAGTTAGTCTATTTAATCATGGCTGTTTCCAATCAAGGTTTTCTACTGTTCGTGTTGTTGGGCTGATATGGTATGTAAGATGAATCACCGTTTTACAATTGAAAATATCAACAATATAATTTTTTATTTCTAATTAATAATTCTAGATATTATTTTGTTAAAATTTTAATAATTTAAATACTTAAATAAAATATTTTTTTTTATTATTTAATTTAGGAATTACAGTGAAATAATGTACATGAAATTTTATTTAAATTCTAATTTTAATTAAATAATATTAAATATTAGCATAAAAATATTTATTATTTTTATTTACTAAATTCTAAAATTAAAATTTTTATTTTATTTATCACATAAACTTAACAAATACAGACACACACATACATACACACACACACATATATATTGAAATAACTTGATTATTTTATAACAAATTTTAATTTCTCTTTGATAATTCATTGAGAATGTATATATAGGTTTAATCGATAAATTATTTAAATTTTAATTTAAACAAAAATTTTAAACTATAAGGAAAAGATTTTTTTTTTAAAGTTAAAAATCTAATATTATACTTTATTAAATTTTTAATTTAATGAAGTTTTAAATATACATTAATCACTAGAATTCCAAAATATAGAAATCTAATCAATTTAGTTTCAATTCTAAAATTTTAAAAATTTTCTTAAACTTAAGTTCATTTAAATTTAATTTAATTAACTCTTCAAATTTTAGAATTAAAATTTGGATTTTAATCTTTACAGAACAAAAATTATCACACTGATTTATATAATATAACATTAATAATGTAATTAAATTATTATTTGATAATTTAAAATTTATTATTATTATTATTATTTTTTATCTAACTATTTAAATCTAAATTTAGAATTTTATTATTATTTATTTTTAAATCTAAATTGAATAAGGCTAAGGAAGATAGTAATTTGGACTTTGGATACTGTTATTATTATATAAATTATTTGTTACAACATTATGTCAGTATGATTAACCTTATTTTATAATTGACTATCTAAATTAATAAATTTACTTTTGTTTGATACATTTAATATAATTATTATATTACTTTTATGTTAAATCGTTGATATCATAATTTACATAATGTTTTTTAAAATAATAAATTATATTTATTACAACTTTTATATATTATCAAATAAAATTTTTCTATTTTGTTACTTATGACATAATCATATAAATAATATTAAATATTTATGTATTAATTATGTAATATAATGTTATCTTACACATGTTTACTTTAATTATGTTATATATTTTGTCATTATTTTTTTTTGTAACCTACAATTATATTGTATTACTACTATATTATTATGAAACATAATATTTATGTTTTACTATACCTTAATGATCTTATAAACCTATTTATTTTATTTTATTTTATTATATATCTTATTATATATCATATTAATACTGATTACATATTACAATTATATAATTTATAATTTGTTATTATTATTATATATTTTTATTTTATTTTCATAATCATATTTGCTTATATATACTTATCAATCTTACATCACTTCTATTCACAATTATGCATAATGAATCATCAATACTTTAAATAATTAATTATGTATTCTGTTTGTACTGTAAAATATTGTAAGATATTATAATTTATTTGAAATTTAATTTAATAAATTTTTTTCTTAACAAAACATTTAAGAATTAATAAAATAATCTTAAATAAATTATTTATTTTATTCTGTAAATTTATTTTATTTTATTTATATATAAATTATTTCAGTATTAAATATTTAAAAAAGAATAAAATAGAAATTCCTAAATAAATAGATTCCCTACATAAAAAAAAATTAACTGACAATAATATTTCTACGAAAATTTGGATTAAATAAACATAATAATAAATGAAAATGATAAATTTCAGGTTAAGATCACATACCTTAAAGTCTTATGATCCGACCCCACTTTAATCTCTCTCTCTTGATTTACAGAACTTTCTCTCTCCCTCACTCAAATTTTTTTTTTTTTAATTTGATTGATTCTTTCGATTCTTTCTCTCTCTTCGGCGGCCATTATCGTACAAAAATGAAGGAAAGTGGAGAAAGTGGTTTAGTCGTGCGGAAGATATAACTTTTATTTTATTATTTTATTTTTATTTTTGAAGATATGGTGGGTCCCACTAACAATAATTTAAATCTATTCCGTCCATCATCTCAGCCTGACCAAGAGAAGATATAAGGTAAAAATGGAGGCTGATCCGAAACTCAGGTGAGCCACACACAAGCGGACGGTGGGGTTGGTTCCCACAAAAAATGGATTGTTCTCGATTTTTATTTTATTTTTTAACAACAATCTAGTGGTTAAGATCAGATTAATCTCAGTGCACAGTCAATAGTTGATGTTGGTTAGATTTGGATTAGTTAATAATTAAACACGTGGTTTTAAGTATATGAGTTGAGAGAGTGCATTATAAATAAACTTATATATATTCTACCAAAATCATGTAATCATTAATGACATTAATTACTAGTTCGCACTAAGCAAAACGATCACACATATCAACGGTCACAATTTACATGAGCTGATAGATGCATGTGTGCATGGGTGCGTGAATGTATGCATGGTTCTATGTGTGTATACTCCAATGAAGGCAATTGTACATACATGTATGTGTACGCACGTGTACCAAAATCCTGGGTCATTACATTATACCACCCTTACAAGAATTTTGTCCCCGAAATTCAAGCACACTCACCAAAAGGGCTGATGAGGATACTCTTTAGAATCAGCTGTGTGTATAGATGTTTACTACATTACATGTATAGTAGTTTTGTGTGAGTACAAGCGTGTGTAAATTACTACACAAATTTGGGTTATTACAATGTGTCTGCTTATCCAGACCTCCAACCATGGCGTGGTCATGGGCCCCACTTATGAAACCCCTTAAAAATATAATATATATATATATATATATTATAATATTATAATAATATATATATGTATGTGTGTGTGTGGTGGGCCCCATGTGGGACCCACCTGCTTGACGGATTTAGCTGAGGCACTTCACACGTGCCATAGCTGATGCATGAGTTCCATGGGAGCCACCTCGAAGATGTGTTTCTGCACCGTCCAGTAACCGCTAGACGGTGGGGCCCACATTGATATGTGTTTTATCAATGTTGTCCAAACACGTGGGCACCTCCTTGATGTATTTATTTCATCCACACCGTCCAGATCGTGTTGGACGGTGCATGGCAATATTTGGATGGTGCTGATGAGCTGGACAGTGTCCAGATGGTGCTGATGTACTCGGACTATGTTTGGAGGCTACTGATTTACTTAGACAATGTTTGGAAAGTACTGGACAATGTTTGGACAGTGTTGATTTACATGTCCAATGTTTGGACAGTGCTGATCATCATTAGTGGGCCATGTGCCCCATGGAATGATGTGTACAGTGGTACACATGTTACACCTTCAACTATTGAAATGATTTTAGATGTAATCCAAGCTCATTTAAGGCCTATCATGATGTACCTTTGTCCCATAGGTAGGGCCCAGTTGTTATGTATTTGTGGCCTTTGACGAGGCCCGCTTTGATGTATTTATGACCCATCCATGAGGCCCACCTTGATGAATTTGTAGCCCGTCCATGAGGTCCAACGTGTTGTATATGTGCGGCCCACTTTGATGTATTTTGTAGCCCATGTAATGCGGCCCACTTTGATATACTTGTGGCCCATCTGTGAGGCCCAACTTGATGTCCACGAGGCCTATTATGAGGTGTATTAGGCCCTTATCGTGCAGCCCATTGTGACGTGTATGCTAATGACGCGTGGCCCATTTGATGTATATGATACCCATGTGTAGGGCCCGCATGCTGTGTATTCGAGACCCATGTGTAGGGCCCACCTATTGTATATTCGAGGCCCATGGGTTGTGGCCCATTGTGATGTATTTGAGGCCCATGGGCGAGGCCCGATGTGACGTATGTGTGGCCGTTACGTTGCGTATGAATCCCTTATGTGGGCCACTCCTTGGGAGCAATATTGGTTAGATGTCCACATTGATGGGCAATGATGGTTAGATGTCCTCATTGTGACCTTCCCTTAGGCCTTGTTAAGCCCATTCTTACCGATTCTGATTGACGTGACCAATTTGCTAATTCTGATTATCGATCGATTCCGATTGTCGTGATTGATTGTCGATTCCGATTGACGTGACCGATTTGCCGATTCTTATTATCGATCGATTCCGATTGTCATAACCGATGCCGATTCTGATTGACGTGACCGATTTGCTGATTCTGATTATCGATTGATTCTGATCGACGTGACCGATTGCCGATTTTGATCGAAGTGACCGATTTGCTGATTTTGATTATCGATCGATTTTGATTGTTATGACTGATTGCCGATCGACGTGACCGATTTGCCGATTCTGATTATCGATTGATTCCGATTATCATGACCGATTGTCGATTCCGATCGACGTGACCGATTTACCGATTCTGATTGACGTGGTCGATTGCCAATTCTGATTATCGATCGAGGTCGATTATTGATCGATTCCAATTTTTGTGACCAATTTCTGATTTGTCGTGACTGATTGCCGATTATCGATCGAGGCCGATTATCGTGACCGATTGCCAATTCCGATTATCGAGGTCGATTATCGATCATTTCTGATTGTTGTGACCGATTTTCGATTTTGATTTGCCGTGGCCGATTGTCGATTATCGATCGAGGCCGATTATCGTGACTGATTGCCGATTCCGATTGTCGAGGCCCAATGTGATGTATATTAGGCCTATGTGATAAGGCCCATTGTGATGCAGTGAGGGCCAGGCGATGGAGCCCATTGTAATGTATGTTAGGCCCATGTGAAAGGCCCATCGTGATGCGCATTAAACTCTTGAGTGAGGCCCATGGTGTTGTATATTTGGCCCTTATGTGGGGCCATAGGTCCACTATATGTTAGGCTCTATGAGGGCCATGCCATGTGGGCAATGTTGGTTGAACGTCCACATTGTCGAGGTCGATTGTCAATGCTAGTTATTGATACCGATTATGAGTATGTGACTGCATAGCATCATGATACATGCCCATACGCATCATCTGCATGTTTGTTATGAGATGTGGTTGACCATTGCATGTCATTGAGCAGATTGTTATGAGACTCCCTGATAGGCGAAGGTTATCTCACATGAGCGCACAGTATGCGCAGGATTGATGCATGACTGGATTGTATGACTATGCAGCTTGTATTGTGTGCCCTAGCAACATTAGGGCCGTAGCCTCTACAGGCATATCATGGATGGCCAGACGGGACACCGAAAATCTGTTACTAGCATCGGGCTGCCATAGATGGCCCTGTGTGAAAATCCCTAAACCTCCGGGCTAGAAGATGCCATAACGTCGAGACCGAGTGGATACATGAGCGCCCGAGTGCTGAATACCAGGAGGCTGCATCTCCCACTGTGTCGTGGTTGGTTGGGAGGGGGTGTGGTCTTACCCGCCCGAGGGTAGGGGGCATTACTAGGCTGAGTTTGACTAGCTCGTGAATGAGTTCGCTATCGACGTGCCGGATAGGTATTGGCAGATTATTGGCCAGGCGGATAGTGAGGTTTCTTACGCTCACTTGGACTGTGCTGCTGGGAGAGGGGCAGTGCCATTTAGAGTGTACTAGACCCCGGTGATGATCCCAGAGTTGAACTGTACTGATATGTTGACTTATTTAGCAGGAGTTGCATACTCATTCATTTATTCATTCACTATCCACTCGGGCTGGTGGTGCGCAACTATCTGTTACGTGTACCTTCGCAATGGCCAGGATTTCGGTTGGGGTGCGCGACTAACCCAAGATCAGGAGTTTACTACATTGAGTCTGACTATCCAAATTAGGTATGAGACTGGTTTGGATAGAAGTCTCTTGTGATGGACCCCATAGCCTGCGATACTACGTACTATCTTCCCGACTTCATGCTCTAGCATGGTGATTCCATACGCACCGCATATTACATTACATCCGTAGCATATGGCATTTTGGGTTACTGTGTTTCTGCATTTATATGGTCTAGATATGACTGACAGTATTCGTGAACTCATCAGGAATTGTATATTGCATTGCATTATCGGCATCTGATATTTGGCTCTTTATGACTCCTTATTTACATAGCTGATCTATATTGTATATTTTGATAGTGATTAACTCATGGACTTGTCAGTGTTTTCGCTTACTCTGATATCGTATGATTCATGATCTTACCAGTATTTTCGATATTGTATGATTATGAGATTCTATTGAATACTTGGCACTTACCTTGTGCACACACTTACACCACCCTCTAAGCTTTTTACAAGCTTATGCACGATAGATGCGTGCAGGTAATGTTAGGTTGCAGTAGCGGCGTTGAACATGGAGCGTCTAGGTGTCTTTTGGAGTTTTGATTTTTATTTTGACATATGTAATTCCCTTTCAGTATTGTAATCAAAGTTTATATTAGTGGATATGCGATGATGATGTTGCTTTTGTGATTTGGGTAAACTTGTGGTTATGCTTCATATGAGATAAATGTACATTGGAAAATCCTCCTTGTATGATCCCAGGATCGAAACTTGGCAATGAGTGCTGGAAGCCGAGAATGGATGGAGGCTGTCGGCACCGAATTCGGCGATCGGGATTCCTATGAATCCGATTTCCAGATTTGGGGCGTGATAGGAATCACGGGAATTGACCGTGAAATGAAGGGAATTGACCGTGAAATGCATGGAATTGACCATGAAGTAAAGGAAATTGACCGTGAAATGCATGAAATTGACTGTGAAGTGAAGGGGAATCACCGGGATTGACCGTGAAATGCATGGAATTAACTGTGAAATGAAGGGAATTGACCATGAAATGCATTGAATTGACCGTGAAGTAAAGGGAATTGACCGTGAAATGCATGGAATTGACCATGAAATGAAGGGGAATAGTCGGGATTGGCTGTGAAATACATGGAATTGATAGTGAAATGAAGGGAATTGACCGTGAATTGCACGGAATTGACCTTGAAGTAAAGGGAATTGACTGTGAAATGCATGGAATTGACTGTGAAGTGAAGGGGAATTGCCAGAATTGACTGTGAAATGCATGGAATTGACCGTGAAATGATGGGAATTGACAGTCGAATGCATAGAATTCACCGTGAAGTAAATGAAATTGACCGTGAAATGCATGGAATTGACTGTGAAGTGAAGGGGAATCTTCGGAATTGACCGTGAAATGCATGGAATTGACCGTGAAATGCATTGACCATGAAGTAAAGGGAATTAACTGTGAAATACATAGAATTGACCGTGAAATGAAGGGGAATCACCGGGATTGACCGTGAAATGTAGAGAATTGACCATGAAATGAAGGGAATTGACCGTGAAGTAAAGGGAATTGACCGTGAAATGAAGGGAATTGACCGTGAAATGCATGGAATTGACTGTGAAATGCATTGAATTGACTATGAAGTAAAGGGAATTAACTGCGAAATGAATGGAATTGATCGTGAAGTGAAGGGGAATCGTTGGAATTGACCGTGAAATGAAGGGAATTGATCGTGAAATGCATTGAATTGACCGTGAAGTAAAGGGAATTGACCGCGAAATGCATGGAATTGACCATGAAGTGTAGGGGAATCGCCGGAATTGACTGTGAAATGCATGGAATTGACTGTGAAGTGAAGGGAATTGACCGTGAAATGCATGGAATGACCGTGAAGTAATGGGAATTGACTGTGAAACGCATGGAATTGACCGTGAGGTGAAGGGGAATTGCAGGAATTGATCGTGAAATGCATGGAATTAACCGTGAAATGAAGGGAATTGACCGTGAAATGCTCGGAATGACCATGAAGTAAAGGGAATTGACCGTGAAGTGAAGGGGAATCGCCGGAATTGACTGTGAAATGCATGGAATTGATCGTGAAATGAAGGGAATTGAACGTGAAATGCATCAAATTGACCGTGAAGTGAAGGGGAATCACCGGGAGTGACCGTGAAATGTATGGAATTGACCGTGAAATGCATGGAATTGATCGTGAAGTGAAGGGGAATCATCGGGAGTGACCGTGAAATGTATGGAATTGACCGTGAAATGAAGGGAATTGACCGTGAAATGCATTGAATTGACCGTGAAGTAAAGGGAATTGATTGTGAAATGCATGGAATTGACAGTGAAGTGAAGGGGAATAGCCAGGATTGACCGTGAAATGCATTTTATTGATAGTGAAATGAAGGGAATTGACTGTGAATTGCACGGAATTGATTGTGAAGTAAAGGGAATTGACTGTGAAATGCATGGAATTGACCGTGAAGTGAAGGGGAAATGTCGAAATTGACCGTGAAATGCATGAAATTGACCGTGAAATGCACGGAATTGACCGTGAAGTAAAGGGAATTGACCGTGAAATGCATGGAATTGACCGTGAAATGAAGGAAATTGACCGTGAAATGCATGGAATTGACCGTGAAGTAAAGGGAATAGATGATGAAATGCATGGAATTGACCATGAAGTGAACGGGAATCACCGGGATTGACCGTGAAATGAAGGGAATTGACCGTGAAATGCATGGGAGGATTGACCGTGAAATGCATGGAATTGACCATGAAATGAAGGGAATTGACTGTGAAGTAAAGGGAATTGACCGTGAAATGCATGGAATTGACCGTGAAATGAAGGGAATTGAACGTGAAATGCACGGAATTGATTGTGAAGTGAAGGGAATTGACTGTGAAATGCATGGAATTGACCGTGAAATGAAGGGAATTGACCATGGAATGCACGGAATTGACCATAAAGTAAAGAAAATTGACCGTGAAATGCATGGAATTGACCGTGAAGTGAAGGGGAATCGCCGTAATTAATCGTGAAATGCACGAAATTGACGGTGAAGTAAAGGGAATTGATCATGAAATGCATGGAATTGACCATGAAGTGAAGGGGAATCGCCGTGATTGACCATGAAATGCATGGAATTGACCGTGAAATGAAGGAAATTGACCGTGAAATGCATTGAATTGACCATGAAGTAAAGGGAATTGACCGTGAAATGCATGGAATTGACCGTGAAGTGAAGGAAAATCGACGAGATTGACCGTGAAATGAAGGGAATTGACCGTGAAATGCATTGAATTGACCGTGAAGTAAAGGGAATTGACCGTGAAATGCATGGAATTGTCCGTGAAATGAAGGGAATTGACCGTGAAATGCATGTAATTGATCGCAAAGTAAATGAAATGAATGAAATTGACCACGAACTGATTGAAATTGATCGCAAAGTAAATGAAATGAATTTTCGACCATCGACCTGATGGAATCTTGAAAATAACTTGGTTGGTTGTCTAAAGTACCTTCTCCTACCCCAAAATCATACATGGTACGTCAAGTAACTAATTTTGGTTTAGAAGGTATTGATGTTAAATGAATAAAGAAATAAATGAAAAAAAGAGAGAAATTTTTTTTATATGCTTATATATACACATTTATATAAATATGTATTAGAGAAAATTGTAGGTAGAATAAAGTTCTCCATGTAAAAAAATAAAAAAAATTGCACAAACTGACATGGACTACAGTTGTGGCTACGGTTATAATCTGTAGGTATAGGTAAAATCACCTTCGATACATATCGAATACTCTTCGATATGTATCGAAAATTGCAAGATTTTTGAGGCAAACTCGCTGGACAGTTCTGGACCTTTTTCGATCACATCAAAATTCCTTCGATACATATTGAAGTAAATATTGAAATACCTTTAATATATATCAAAGGACATATGAAAACGGCAAGGGCTACGGTTATAATCCGTAGCTATAGGGAACCCCAACTTTCATAAATCACATTTATGAAAAAGGGGCATTTTCGACCTTTGACAAGTTGTCCGTACGTACCGGGATTATTCTCGCGGGGTAAAAAGAAGTGGCCTTCGAAATGTAAATGGCCAATAAATGGGTCGTACAGTTGTAGATTTCTCATAAGATTATGAAATGGTATCCAATCACCAGGATGTACGGTCATGTCATCGGATAACTTCTTTAACTGTTAACTTCATATGATATCCAAACCTTCCAGAAGGTTAGTCCCACAATTATGATCATTAATACATAAAATCAGCCCTATTTAATCATCAGGTGGTCCACACCATAAAAAATATAGAGACCTAAATAAATTGCAAAATACAAGTGTGTCCCATTCAATCAGTGCGGATTTTTTCGCAAGGTGATCTTCACAGTGGGACCAATCTATTGGACGGGTTAGATGTCAAACCCAAACGAAAGGTTGGAAGTTATCCAGTGGATGGACCATAACTTTCAATCCAACCGTTTGGACGTGAGATTTTTCCGTAAAATATATGCAATAAAGCAAGGGCTGGGATTAGAGGTGTACTCGAAAGCTAGCTCCGTTAGCTCGCTCGACTTACTTGAAAAAGCTCAATTCGACTTGGTTTGAAGCTGAGTTCAAACCGAGTCGAGCTAATTTTTTTAGCTCGAAAATGAGTTCGAGTTGGCCCAGCTTGGCTCAACTCAGATCAAACCTAGCTCGAATCGAACTCAGATCAAACTGGTTTGGTGACTCAATTACTTTGATATTGATGTTGTTCACCAAATGTTTGATGAAATGACCCAAAGAAGTGTAGCTGGTGGCAATGAACGTATGTATATGAAACCAACACCTTTTTATTTTCTTGATTTGCATGTTGCTTAGAAGGTGTTTGATAAAATACCTATAAAACCATTATTGTTATCTCAAATACAGTGAGATTTTGAAGGTGCAGTCCGGGTGTGTAACGTCTTGTCCAACCAGAATAGTATCCTGAGTAGTCCACGTAAGATTTATTGTAGGACCGTTCGTTTAAACGATTCGTAGTGGGGTACCACAAGTAAATTAACTTAAGATTAGCCCATTAGAGTAGACCAGTCTAGTCATGATCGGACTAAGTGCGGGCCGTCAAGCTAGATAGCCCGTTTGCACTTAGCAACAGCCTGTGCGGGCCATGCATCGGCCAAGGAAGGTCAAAAAAATCTAAAAGTTTAGGGAACCAAAGATCTCACCGGACTTGTAGTCCATCGCGGACCACGGATTCAGTGGACACCCACAAATTAATTATCCACGCCAACCCAGCGGCACTTGCCAACCGCAACGCACCCAAGGTCAGAATTGAAATCTGGCACTTGTAAATAAAACTGAGATATTAGATTTTTCAGCCGTCGGATCTTTTCTACATTTACGTTGGAGGTCTAACGTATTTTCTACGCCCGTCCACAAAATTTGGGACCCGATCGTGGAACGGTGACCGTTGATCGCAAATCGGGCCCGTACGATCAAACCCCACATCCGATCGTCTCCAAATTTTGCATAGCCATTCATCGGGCCATGGAACACCTATCCTATAAGTTTCATGGCCAGAGGGCCACCAGAACTGCCCCCACAACTAGAATGGATCTCGTATGACCATTTAAAGATCGGAGCCATGCGAGGAAATCCCGCGTCCGATTGTCTCAAAATTTTGCATGGCCCCTCATCGGGCCATGAGTCACCTACACAGCAAATTTGGTGGCCTAGGGGGTAATAGGGCTACCCCAAAGCTAAAAGGGGCCCCCACAGGGCCATTGTGGGAAGTTGTTGAAACTTGAGGCCACTTGGCCCAAGTCTAGGAAATAAAGCCCTAGCTTCTCTCATAACTCCCACCATTACTACAACCACCAAGGAGGGTAAAGAGAGAGCAAGAAGAGTAAAGAGAGAAGAAAGAGAGTGAATGTGAGAGAGAAAGTGGACCGCAGATCGAAGTGGGGCCCAAAGGAGTTTCATCTTGCAAAACTTTCCCTCTCCCTCAAAGAAATTCCTCATCCACAACCAGGAGAACCCCTCTCTGCCGTTTAAGAAGGTAGATCTCTCCTCTTTTTGGAACCCTTCATGTTAAGGGAGGATTTGCATGATATTCTAACACGCAATGCTTTGCTTTAGAGATTCCGGCCGATCGACCCCAAATCCAAGCACTCCTAGGTCGTTTCTCAAGAACTCAACGATCCATAAGTGCGGACTATTATCCTTAGGTGGCCTAGCACCAATTTTAGTATGAGTCTAATGATTTTGATTGCGTGGATGATGTATTTAGAGAATCTAGAGAAAACCTAGGAAAGACTTATCTTTGATCCTCTCACTTAACATGGAATAGTATGGAATGTTGTTGTCTCTCACATGATTGGGTATGAAATTGATGATTGCATGTTCATGTCTCGTTTGATTCTTGTATGATGTTACCTTATAGCATGTATGATTCATTAACCCTTGTGCACTTGGATCTTATGAGATATAGGAAATGCTTAACTTCATCACTAAACCACACAACACACACGCACCTTATTTCATATTGTTAGCATTTGTTTGTAGAAAAAAATCTGAAATTTATGTTGGGAATTACGAATGCATGATATTGCTTATGCTAGTTAATAACCCTGATTGTTGACATGTTATGGTTACCATCAAAACTCTTGGTTTGGTTAGGAATCTAGGGAGAGAGACGGTGGTCCCGTTGGTTGGACTATCCGGAGGCTTAACCCATGGATTTGGGCGGGTGCGAATGGGCGACAGTAGTTAGACTACATGGATCGCTTGTCCCCAATGTCGTCTATCATGTACTCGCCTGAACTCGTGCGGTCTAGTCTACTTACTGACCAACCCTGTTTGTTAACCTTGTCTGCTCACGTATGTATGGAACCTGGAACACCCCTCAACCGTTGTAACCTATTGATAACCAAATTGAAACCGATCCATCGACTCGTGAGCCGGGCATGGTGGAATGAGATACTGTTTCCGAGCTGTTGGCCTACGTTGGGGTGACGAGCCTCCTTGTAGTGACCGCAAGTGATCCCTTCTCTCAGCACTCCCCATGTGCTTGAAGTCAGAGATGAGGAACCCGACGGGATCAGTGATCGCGGGGTCCTGGCCTCGTACGTTGAGGGGCCTTAGCCTCGTAACTGGTTGAGGGTATTGATATATGGGGTGTACTAGTTTTCCAAATTTGTTGGATGAACGGAACTAACTAAATATTCGGTTAACATTATTCATGTATTGTATTACCTAGGATTTGACGACTCGGCAGTTGAGGTCGCAATGAGGGAGTGCTGGTCATGTGCGATTGTTAGACGGAGTCGCTTGAGGGAGTGTTGTGGCGAGGTCATGCATCATATCATCTAACATGCATATGCATTAACAAGATTAGCTAAGGGTTTATAAATGCTTGCCTTTCATTTAATTCATAATATAATTGATGTTTGTTACAACTTAGGGTTAATAGCACTTACTGAGTTGATCACTCACTCCCACTCTGAGACGGTGTTTTAAAACACCAACCAGACTCTTCCGTAGACGTAGGTGATGCAGAGTATGAGGAGCCTGGCGGCGCGAGTCTTGAGGAGGAGGACGAGCTGTCCTACTTCTAGCTGATGGACGGTTCCCCGTCAGCCTAGTAGACGGATTTGGATCGTTGGGTGTTGGACTCAACTCATCATTCTTTTTGGACATATTCTTTTGTAGTTTTGATGGGCAACGCTTTGTGCGACCCATTTACATTCTTTTGGACTTGTATGTATATATTTGACTTCTATCATTTCAGTAGACTAGTGTGGTTACGCTTCATGTTTCAAGTAATTCCATGCTGCGCCTTAAACCTGATTAATCACAATTTAATAAAAAAATAAAATCGGTTATAAGTGATACCTGGGATATTGGGAGTCGAGTGTATGCACGACCCCTAAATTTCAAGGCGTTACAGGATTTTTGTGAAAATACTGCAATGGTGAACTTGGCTCGATCTTGGCTTGAACTTGCCCGAGGTGCTTACCTAACTTAGCCGAACCGGCCAATCGAGCTCGAGGACCGAGCCAAGCCAAGTTCTAGATGAGGTCAACTAGTGGTTGAGTCGAGTCGAGCTATGGCCAGCTCGACTCAATTCGGCTAAATGTACACCCCTAGCTGGGATTGATTGATTTTTGAGGGAAATGATCCAGTCAGACACAACGAGTCATTCCCCGACCCCACACCCAACTCAGGCGAGTTGGGCTGGTTCACCCCGACTCGGGCGAGTTAAGACCCGACAAGGAACAGTCGCCGAGTTTGAAACCATGTCTGCGGCACCAGATGAATAATCTAGCCCATTAAAAGGCATGTCCATGATATCCAGCCTTGCTTTATTTTTGGGCCGGTGATGTTAAGAGTGGGGCCCACATGTTCAACGACTTAGATCTCACGCAACTCTCAACAGTAGCATTTGTGTTTCACCTGTTCGGGAAAGCAAGATAGCGCCACAAAAAAAATAAAGAACTTACACGTACAGCCGGCTGGACACTACACAGCATGCAACCCTGTTTTTCCTACCAATCTGTCAATATATAAGAAATCTGACCCGTTTAAATGTTGGGACACATCATTATTGGACACGTTCATTGAAAATTAGACAGATTCAAACATTAGGTGGGGCCAACATGTAGTCATGCCTTTGACCGCCTATTTATTATTTCAATGGTGTGGCCGCTTAGTGAGTGTACATGCCTGAATTTTTTGTGTAATACGATTTCAATGGAGTGACCCACCGTTCTTATGGATAGGATGTACTAAAAACTTACATATGAGGAGGCTGTATGATAAGTTAGCGTGCAGCCGGCTGTAGGTGATTTGTTCTCTGAAAACAAGAACTCTTTGCTGCTACGGCTTGCCATGCGATTGGCACCTACCGGACGGACGGTCGAAAATAGAAAGAGGTTTAAATTCCACAGATATATCGGGGCCCACCATTGAACTGTCCGGATGATTTGTGCATTGTGGATGAGTTGCTTCCGAACGCAAAGGGCAGTGCAGTGTAGTCCACACGTTTGAAGAGGAGAAATGCGAGAGCAGCCACTCGAATTTTAATCTTTCCACACGTGTGAAAATGGAAGGAATTTTATTGATCCAAACGGTCCATATTGATGGGCCCAGCATTCCTTGTACATCTGTGGTACCAAATGTGGGGAGTCAAAATAGTTTGTAAATGAAAATTTGATGGTTAATGTTTAACGTACATTTGAATGCATGCGATGAATAGAACTCCATACTTTTCAGGGCATTGAACATCTACATCAAGGTCCACCTTATGAACGGCATGGATTCTATGTGCCTGCAGAATTCGTACATATGCTAAGAGCATGTTTCCAATGACTATTCATTCATGCGATTTCGCTTTAAAAAGTACGCATTGGAAAGTAGGAACTGCAAAGTAGGTTTCCTACAATACATCACGACATATTACTTTTCTTTACATCAGGACTGTAGCCGTTGAATCTGAGGTCATATTGAGTTGATCCAAACTGTTCATTCCATGGGAACCACTGTAGATATTGTTCGTTTAAAAAAATAAAAATAAAAATTAAAAACAATCTACGGTTTAGAATGATTTATCACTTTTATCGTTGAGCCCTTTTGCTTTTAATATCAAAATCTTCTTTAACAGTTTTTGGTGGGCAATTGATAGAAGATTTCATTCCTGATCATTTTTTATTTTTATTTTCTATTGTCAAACATCTATGGCTTGGACGGACAATCACATGAATGGTCTAGATTTATCGGCTATGGTCCCGAAATAAAAAATATCAGTACATCGGAATGTGTGACAGCAAACCTCACCGCAAAGTTACAGGGAATATAGAGGCGATTCGTGCTGGGAGATAATGAAGATGAAATTCGCGACACACGTGCTAAATTTATCTATTTGTGTGGGATCCCAGCGATTGATAATCATGGGCCCACTTTGAAATATCCATAACTTAAATTTAGTAAATCTAAATTGTCAGGAACATGGCATACGTACATCCAATCCAAACCATTGGTTATATTTTTATTTCCTTCATAAATATTTAAAAAGTATAAAATTCCCACTCTTATTTCATCAGTAAATAATATATCAGATTCCTTACTTGTGTTCTGATATAGATCTTAAGATGAGAAGTATCACTTCAAACTTAAAACGCGCGAATCTCTTTACTATATGCAGTCAACATAGTAGGTACGGCCCGGCCTCACCTAAGACAGTGCAGCCCTTACCCTGGGCCCTACATTGATGTATTTATTCTATATCCACACCGTTCATCCGTTTTTCTATATCATTTTAAAATATAATTAAAAAAAACAAAGCAATCCAATTCTTAGATGGACCATAACATAGGGAACAATGCTGATTAACCATTAACCATCTAGAAAAGTTTTAGATCAAGCTGATATTAGTTCTTTTCCCTTCATCCATCCAGATTTTTGTCACCGATGGTACGGAAATCCCCAAGAAGTTTTTAATGGTTGGACGTTCAATCACCACTGTTTCCTATAATATGGTCCACATGAGATTTGGATCTTCTTCATTTTTGGGCTCATGGATTAAAATGATATTTTAAAACGGATGGACGGCATGGATGTAAAATAAATAAATCAAGGTGGGCTCCACCATAAGGGACGCACCGAACCCACCACTACGATAAGTCTATAACTTAAGTATTTAATACGGCACAAGTGAAAATAACATAAATTTACAAGCCTAAAATGGTAATTTCATCATATATATTTCTTATTCAGACAGAACCCAAGGCTAGCTGTCACCTGCCCGGTTCTATAAAAGAAAATTCCTAATTTTATCCGCCCTTTCTTACAATAGGTGGGCCCCACCCATGTGCGTTCCCTCCCTCCAACTCTCTCTCTTTCATCTCTTCATCTTCCTTCTCCAACCCTAGACAGAAGGAGAAGAGAGACTCTGCAACTTTCCGAGAAAAAAAGAAAAAAATTCTCTTTTCGGTACTCCTCACCGTCACTGGAAATGAGGCTCCGTCACTACCGCCTCTTCTTTCTCTTTTCCATTTTTGCCCTCGCAAAGCCTTCGAAATCACTATCAGACGCTGACCTCCCTGCAATGCTCTCCCTCTCGAAGGCGCTCGACGCCTCGAAAACCCTAGAATGGACGGATGCTGACCCGTGCAAGTGGCCCAGGGTCAGTTGCGCCGGAGAACGCATCTCAGCCATCCAAATCGGCGGCCGCAGTCTGAAGGGTTCCCTGCCGTTGGATCTTCACAATCTGACCGAGCTCCAGCAGCTGGAGCTCCAGAACAACGCCCTCTCGGGCTCACTACCTTCCTTCCGGGGCATGGCCCAGCTCCGCATCCTACTCCTCCACAACAACAGCTTCGAATCCATACCGTCGGATTTCTTTGACGGGTTATCAGCCCTCGATTCGGTCTCTCTCGACAATAACCCCTTCTCAGCGTGGGAGATCCCAGTCGGCCTCAACGGATCTTCGTTGCTGGTGAATTTCTCCGCCAACACGGCGAACGTCAGCGGCACGTTGCCGGGCTTCTTCGGCACGGCATTCGCCAGCTTGAATCATCTAGGGCTAGCCTTCAACTGGCTGCGGGGCCCACTTCCTGACGAGTTCTCTGGTTCACCGATCCAGTCGCTCTGGGTCAACAACCAGAACGGAGAGCAGCTGTCGGGAACCATCGATGTGATACAGAACATGACGAACCTCGTCCAGGTGTGGCTGCATTCGAATTCTTTCACCGGACCGATCCCGAACGTCTCCGGTCTTGTTTCGTTGCAGGAATTGAATGTCCGGGACAACCATCTTACGGGCATTATCCCGGACTCGCTTGTGAAGCTTCAGTCACTGAAAAGGATTGTTCTTGCGAACAATCTACTACAGGGACCCACGCCTCAGTTCCCGAAATCGGTCGTTTCGGACCTCAATGAAAGCTCGACTAGGAACCGGTTCTGCACCCCGGCGGGGCAGTGCGACCCGCGCGTCAATGCGCTGCTTGCTGTCACGGCGACACTGGGCTACCCGGCGAAGCTCGCGGATGATTGGGCGGGCAATGACCCCTGCGGCCCGCCTGCGTGGATGGGGATCACTTGCTCGGTTGATGGGAACATCACCGTTGTCAATTTCATGAAAATGGGGCTCTCGGGCACTATTTCGCCGGAGTTCGAACGGTTCAGATCACTGCAGAAGCTGCTGCTTGCGGATAACAAACTCACTGGCTCGATACCTCCCCAGCTTGCGAATCTGCAACATCTCGTTGAGGTGAATCTCAGGAACAATTTCCTCTCCGGGAGCATCCCGCCTTTCAACGGGCGGGTTAAGGTGGAGACGGATGGGAATCCAGATATTGGGAAGACGGGTGGTGGGCCTTCTCAAGCTCCAGGTGGGGCCACTCCTTCACGCCCGTCGTCTGGTGGCAATGGAACAGATGTCATTGGCGGGAGCACTGGCGGTAAGAAATCTTCAATTTCGACTGGAATCATCGTAGGTGCTGTGGCTGGCGCTGCCTGTTTGTTTGGGTTCATGGGGCTGTTTGTTTACTGTCTATACAAGAGGAAAAAGCACCCGTTTGGTCGGGTGCAGAGCCCAAACACGACGATCATCCACCCTAGGCATTCTGGGTCTGACCCTGAGATGGTGAAGATCACTGTTGCAGGCTCGAGCCTGAATGCTGGGGCTGCAAGCGACACCTACAGCCGGACAAGCAGTGGGCCGAGCAGCGATGTCCAGGTGGTCGAGGCTGGGAACATGGTGATCTCAATTCAGGTGCTGAGGAATGTGACAAACAACTTCAGTGAGGAGAACATACTCGGGCGGGGCGGGTTCGGGACAGTCTACAAGGGGGAATTGCATGATGGGACAAAGATCGCCGTCAAACGCATGGAGTCAGGTGTAATCAGCAGCAAGGGGCTGAATGAATTCAAGTCGGAAATTGCCGTCCTGACCAAGGTCCGCCACCGGCACCTTGTGGCCCTCCTTGGGTATTGCCTGGATGGCAACGAGCGGCTCTTGGTCTATGAATACATGCCGCAGGGGACCCTCAGCCGTCACCTGTTTGATTGGGAGAAAGAGGAGCTGAAGCCGCTGGAATGGTCGAAGAGATTGACAATTGCTTTGGATGTTGCAAGGGGGGTTGAGTATCTGCACTCCCTGGCCCACCAGAGCTTCATTCACAGGGACCTCAAGCCCTCCAACATACTGCTTGGCGACGACATGAGGGCAAAGGTGGCAGATTTCGGGCTCGTCCGGCTTGCGCCAGAAGGTGGGAAGTGTTCAGTCGAGACCAGGCTCGCTGGGACTTTTGGCTATCTAGCACCAGAGTATGCCGGTAATTCTTTTTCTTCCATTCGCTTGGTTTCTTTATCTTTCATCCTGGTATTATCCTGTTTGTTTTTGCTTTTGAATGCTTGCCATTGTATACATTCAATTCCACACACAAAAGTTTCTACAATGGCAGTGAATTTAACTAAAGTCAGTGAACTGATAAATTTGAAATCTATAAGACAATGGAGAGGAACCACATGCCCTTGAGGCATTGGCCACAATCCATTAGATGTGTTGGCGATCCAGAACATTGATCTGATGGGCCCATGTTGGTGGGCATCCACCGAAAATCTCGATTTTGAGATCCTGATTCTTCTGGCTTGGCCAGTTTCTCCATGAAACGTTTGATATAACTGCATTTGCCAATGTTGATGATTGATTGGTAAGATCTTTGAGATTTTTCAGCAGAGAAATGATCACATACACAGCCGTTTCTTTCCTGCCAACACATCCCATGTTTTAGAATACCAATCCATGCAAAAGATGGGCCAGGCTATGATCATTGCCCAGTGTGCAAATTAGGCTTGTCCACTCACGAGCGGGGTGCAATGTTGAAATCAATGGAAAGCCTATGGCATCACTGATTGCACTGGTGTGGCCCACCCAATGAGTGGACCGGCCTGATTTTTATACCAGGTGATGATCATGGTGTGGCTCAACTATTGCATTGATTGGATATTCTAAATGGTTCTGTGTGAAATTTTACATACAGCTGCTGGGTGTGATCAATTCGTCTTTTGGGCGTCCCCATCTGTAAGGGGCCAATCAGATCAATGGGGTGGACTGCCAAACCGTGGGCCCTACCAATTCCAAATTAGTGAAATGTACTGTGTCTGGGGCTGAAGACTTGTAATTCCTAGCACATGAAAGGGACTTTGGTGATTTAAAATCTGGTGGTAGGGCAGAGGCACCAAACCCACTATCCAAAGGCAGAGAAGCAGGGCAGGTTTATAAATATTATAGAACAGAGAACCCTGTTTTCATAACAGAGTGCTTTTTCCCAGCAACTGTACACATGCATTCACTGCTCTGCACTGTAACAGAATTGCATTTAAGAAGGCATCCAGTGATTCTGAGCTGTTCATCTTGAGGGCCTCAATAGGGAGCCTCGCCCTCCAACAGATTGTCCAGATATAGAAACATACAATCTAGCCAACAATCCACATTCGGGTCAGAGAAAAAAATGAATGCTGATTGTAAGGGCCAGATATCCGATGGGCATCATGAGCGAACAGTCTAGATAACATGAAGGTGGCCAGGAACAATTGGAGAAGATGGGGAACTCTGAATGTGAATCCTATAGTTGTTGAATAAATGGTCATTTTCTTGGTGGCATTTCATTGTAAGATGGTTTTTCTTCTTGTTTTTGTTTTTTAATTTTATTTTTCCGTGGGATTATATGACCAAAATGCCATTTTTTCTTTAAAAGTGGTGAAATCGAGAGTCGTGGGGCCCATGTGGCGTATGAAATCCAACCAGTCAGAGAAATGCAACTCACTGTGATAATCAGAGGAACAAAAAATCTGGATGATCCAATCATAAGGCGGGCTACCTCATTAAAAAACAACTTAGACCGCCCGAAAGCATCCAAATTCTTGTGTAGCTCATCTGCTGATTTGATCAGCCAGATTTTTGGTTTGTATGATCATCGTGGTGGGGTGCGTATTTGGACGGGATTAGAGGTCATTAACATACCATCTGGGCCTCACAATTCTCAACTTTACCATTTTTTTTAAAGGAAGAAAAAATTGAGGGCATTTTGGTAGATCCTTTCCCTCAAAAATCACCACCCAGTAATTTCTCTCTCAAAAAGAAAAAAAATTACTACCCAGTAATTTCTCAATTAATGGAGTCATTATTTGGTAAAATGACAAGTCCTGAATGATTTTGTGGGAAAAATCCCTGTTTTTTCATTTTTATCTTCTTCTTCTTCTTTTACATTTTCAACTGCTGATAGCTAAAATGATCAGATCACAAAAAGAAACAAGTTTTCCTTTGTGGAAGATTATAGAACTTGAATCATTCCATAAAACTTGCCATCTATATTATTTTAAAATGCGGTTTTCTTTCATTGGGTGATGTAGATAATGTCTATTGGGGAATGTCTAGGGCCCACCATGGTACGTGAATGCCATCCAACCCACCATTAGATGCGCCCCTCATGTTAGCTTAGAACGCAAAATCCAGCCTGATCCATAACTCAAGTGGGCGGCACAAAAGGGAACTCATGTGATCATTCCACAGCAAATTTTCAGGATCTGATATCTCATAGATCCATGTGATTGTGATCCATCAGGTGGGCCGCCCATGCCTGTTGTGCCCTGTTTTTTTTTTTTTTTTTTTTCCACACGCACTCATACCCCCACACACTCACGCACACGCACAGCAATGGATGCTCCAACCCATGACCTCATGTTGAAACTCTTGTGAGTCTACCACTGAGTGCTGTTGTGCCCTGGTTAAGTAAGCTCCTCTGGTGTCCATATCTAGCCATTGAACGTGGATCTTTGGTCAACACTTTCTAAACTCTCCAATTATTTCCCTTACAATATGGCCCACATGTCGAGTTGGCCAGCTTGATTCCAGGCCAAGGGAAAATACATGATGGGACCACCTGATGGACGGCTTGGATTTCAGACATTTTGCTGCATGTACAGGGGCAGTTAGGAATTGCAGACTGTTTGTACATGTGCCTAAGTTTCACTTAATCAGTAAAACAATCTTCCATCTTGGCCTTTCAATCTACACATGTTGCGTGGTTGGCTGAATGATATTGAAACAAGATAATCTGAGCTGTTGGATCAGATCCACCCATGATTATTAATATGCTCAATTGGTGTGTAATACACTATGATTAATGGTGTGTTTGCTTGCAGTGACGGGCCGAGTGACGACAAAAGCTGATGTGTTCAGCTTCGGGGTTATCCTGATGGAGCTGATAACAGGCAGGCGGGCCCTGGACGAGAGCCAGCCGGAGGATAGCATGCACCTGGTGACGTGGTTCCGCCGAATGCAGATCAACAAGGAGACGTTCCACAAGGCTATAGACCCGAAGATTGCCCAGACGGCAGACACGCTAGCGAGCGTGAACAAGGTGGCGGAGCTGGCGGGGCACTGCTGTGCAAGAGAGCCATACCAGAGGCCGGAGATGGGGCACGCGGTGAACGTGCTGTCGTCGCTGGTGGACGTGTGGAAGCCTACGGACCCTGATGCAGAGGACATATACGGGATTGACCTGGACATGACGCTACCACAAGCCCTGAAGAAGTGGCAGGAGTTTGAGGACAGCAGTGCCACATCGTCGTTTGTAGCCAGCATGGATAACACCCAGACCAGCATACCCACAAGGCCTGCTGGCTTTGCTGATTCCTTCACCTCAGCTGATGGCAGATGAGTCATTCAAGGGCCTGTGTATTCCTTCTTCTCAACCTCCTTTTTTTTTTTTTCGGTTTGATGATGTTGGTTTTTTCTTCCTTTCCTCCTTTTTTCAGACCTTTCTTCTTTTTCTTTTTCTTTTTTTGGTTTTCTTCTTCTTCTCTTTTTTAAAAAAAAAATTATTTCTCTTTTTTGTTTCTTTTTTTTTTGTTGGTTGAATGGAGTTTTTGGAAATGTTACAAACAGATAACAGGAAATTGTTATCTTTGTATGGTGTTTGTGATGTTATTGTTTGTTTGTGCCTGTTCTTTTCCTTTCCTTTTTTTTTTTTTGGCAAAATGTAGTGCGGTGAGGACATGCTAGTGGGGTCCATTGTTCAGAGATTTCCTTGCTGTCCCATCTTTGGCCTGCCTGTTTCAGTTGAATGTGGAGTGTTGGAGTTGATTCTTGAATGGTCTGTTTGAGGGGGGCATGGTCCTTACATTGTTTGGCCCATTGGATCAAAATTCTAGATTGGGATAACACATGACCGATTTATACAAACTTAGAAATCAATGTAACCAAACCACCTTTGATTCAATAATATCAATTTTATTCTCATTTTAAAGATTTTTAAGCTGGCCGGGGATTTTAGGAAATCTAAATGTAAAGAGGGTAATTCTCAATGTTGGAGGTAGACTGATCTGCTATGATACTTAGGGTGGAATATTATCATATAGCTTGATGAAGATATTCAACATCCAGAAATTTCAAAAATAAAAATAAAAATTGCGTTGCCCAGGGTCACATATGTAACATAGCCAGCCACAACTGTCAAATATATAAACTTGCACGTGCAACATTGCTCTGTGAATAGTCGGTACAAAAACATTTTTAGCTCGTGAGGACTTGGAGCAAACATAGTTTTAAGTCCGCAAGTATTTGAAGCAAACACAATTTAAGCTTGAACAAGCAGCTTTACCTGTATCAGAAGGCACATTGCTGTAAGTAATTGAACGAAATTAAGGTTCGCTAAGCTTTTCAAGTGGAATTAGGCATCGCTAAGCTTTTCAAGTGGAATTAGGCATTGTTAAGCTTACTACCACTATTGGTTTCGAGTCCTTACCCCAGTGGTAGACTCTGAGGAGTTTCAACACGAGGTCTTGGGTTCAATGCCCATAGGTGGTGAAATCCCACTATGGCATGGATGGGTGCGTGTGTTTAAAAAAAAAGAAGCTTACTACCACTACGAGCAGAAATAGGCATTGGCCTACAATGTAAAATTCAATAATACTACAACATTTTACGCTGTCATTGTTAATTTCCCTAGTCATGGATCTTATTCTGTAGGAGGTTGTGCCATGTACTAGTGTCCTAAAAGCTAGCCGCTGTGTTGTTGCCTTAGTGCGCATTGCATTGTTGGCTTTGAAGCAGAAAAACAGCCCCTTAATAAAGAATGGGTTCAGTCCTGAGTGTAATATAAAAGCTCTAACAAGTCCGTTAGTTTGCTTTAAAGCTTTGAAGCCAGCAGCCATTGCTTGCTTACTACTTTCTTTGGACTGATCTGTGCCTTGATCTCCGACCATGAGTCAAAGATTCCTCACAGCGTGCAGGGCGTGCTGTGGTCATAAAGATGAGCATAGGGACACTAATATAAGTAAAGATGTGTGTATTAGTCATGCCAGAGAGAGCTTACCAACAATAGCGATGAGTAGTATAAATCATCGCTCTCTAATCGTCTGCGAGTCATGCTAATGGCCTAATAAAGTATGGTTTTGCCCTAGTTAGATGATTTGCTCAGATGTCTTAGGAATCTATTGGACAATAGTCTAATTGTTTCTTGACAGGAGCTACATGGGGGAGAAGTCTGCACTTAGCTAATGCTTTAGTAATTGAGATTAATAACGGCTAAAGAGTAACTGTTTAAACATGTCATCTTTTGCCAACAGCGTCAAACTCAGCATATTGAATCTCTGCATATCAATCACCGCTTGTCTTATCTTGTAAACCTTACTAGTGTTTAAAATGAAGAAGAAGAAGTAGTCATGGGGATGTCGTCTATGATTGGCATGGGTGTTGGACCACAAACTGGCTAATCGCGAGTCATTTCAACAGATGTGGTCTAGTCATTGCCATAAATTTGATTTTGTTTTAGGGCCTCGGTCAACAAAGAAATCGTAGCTTACATCTCCTGCATTCTAAGGGCTCCAGCGCCCACATGGTCAACTTTTTGGAGTATTGTTCCTGGAGTTTTTGCTATTTTTATTGGAAGCCAAGGAAAGAACCTCTTTTGATACTAACTAATATAGCGAGTGTACAGAAAAAAGGTGAAAGATCATTCTTTTCTTCCTTATTATATTCTTTTAATAGAACTAATGTTAATGTATCAATTCTTTACCATACACTTTATATATTTTATGTGATTTATATAAGTCTTATGTTCTTAATATTCTAAAATAGTAAACTTTTAAAAAATAATGAATGATGATATTGTTGCTGATGTTTTAAATTTGTAAACAATAAGGTTTGTCTATGCTATCAAAGTGCATCGAGCATGTGTCAATGTCATTGAAGTCCCATTGGAAAAATTTGAAAAATTCATGTTTTATTGCTGGAATGTTTTGATGTTTTTACTCGATGTCATCGAAGGTGTTCCATGCCATTGACAGATCATCGATGCTATTGAAGTCCCATTGAAGGTGCCATCGAGCGCATATGTAGAATTGTATAAGTGTAAGATTTGTTTCCTATTTCAATTGTGATACTATATGATACTATATATATCGGGTGTAATCGGGATTTGGGAAGGCGTGGAAGAGTTTTAGGGCTTTCTAAATCATTTCTAACGGTTTCAAGGACATAGATTAGGCTTGTGAGGTAGATTCGAGGCTTGTTCAAATCAGTAACTCTCTATCTCTTGTAATTTATAGTGCATTACTTGCCGCTTTGTGCTGTGGTTTTTCTTGCAAGAATTTTTCCATGTAAAATTCAGATTGTTTGTGTTTGGACTTTGTTGTGCGATTGATAATACTTTACTTTATTAATCTTTGTGTGCTTCCACGGTTCCCAACAGATAAAAGTGACTCAAACTCTCTCATATAACTAAAAAAGAATTTTAAGCTATCACATTACTCCAAATCTCAAAACAACAAAAAATAGCAAAAAATTAAGTTGTCTTCAAAATCACCTTTATCCCTAAAATAACCTTCTTTTACAAAATCATTTGAGGGCTAATACTCTTTGGCATTGGCTAAGGCGCAGGACTCATGGATAACTTTCCAACAACATATTATATTACATGATTCTAATAACTAGTCGGGCAATTATGGCCATTGAAAGCTATAAGTTAGGCCTCGATTGGCACCATGAATTCGAAATGTGTAGTGGATTAGAAATTCCCCAAATATAGAATACTCTAGATTCAAAATTCTATAATTTGTTTGATACCCTAGATTTAGAATCCTCTGTGATCCAAAAATATATATGCACTTAAATTATGTAGTGTATTTGTAAGAGTTTGGCTTTAATTGCTTAATCAGCTTTAGTATCCTTGACTAATGTGCATATGTGATGTTTGGCACGATGATTTTAATAAGCCATTTGAAATATATACTTTGGTAAAAAATGATGAAATTCCAAGCCTCATATAAGCCATAAGCATAAGATCACAACCAAGCGACTAACCATCATTTTTTAATCGTTGATTTACATAACCAATGTTTTAGACAGCTCAAATCATTATATTGATGTAATTTTAGTGGTGCAATTGATAATATAATTATTTTGTGATATCATCAGCAGGTAACTCTCCTACCTTTAATGGGGCATTTGGATTGCGTTGCCATGGGATAAGATCAATGCCATGCTTTGTTGATAATATGGTGGTACATTAAATGGATATACCCACTGTCATTTGAAATTATTAAGAATAACATGCGTGTTATATCTAATCCGTTCATTTGTTTTGTAACCTCATTTTATGACATGGGGCCTAAAAATGAGGTAGATTCAAAACTTATGTGGCACCAAAGAAGTTTTCAACGGTAAGTATTCAATCCTTGTTGCTTTCTATGGTGGGGTCTACTTGAGCTTTAGATTTACCTAATTTTTTGGCCCATGCTCTAAAATAATCTCGAAAAATGGGTGGACGGTGTGGATATAGCCCACACATCATGGTGGGACCTACATAACTTGCTAACATTGAGTGAAATTGGCACGGGACCCAATGCAATTCCATCTAATCTAATTCCAAGCTTTTCCATTCTTCCCAAACATGGAGTGGAATTGGCACACGACCAGATGAATCCCATCCCACCTAATCCCTTCTAATCCCACCACCCAAACACGCCCTAAGTAGCTTATCTTAGTTTTTACTTTAAATAAATAGCATTGTTTGACAAGTAGCCTACTTGTTGGCTAAAAAATAGAAAAATATGTTTTGTTTCCAATATCACATAAGTATATATCCCTTAAGTTTGTTTGGTTCACCCTCAAATTTGATGTCCATCATGTGAGGCCATCCTTTGATATGGACTGTTCATTGTGTGGGCCCTACCTTTGATGTGGGTCATACATCATGTAGGGTCCACCTTAGATGTGGGTCATTTATTATTTGGGTCGACCTTTAATGTGCATTGTCTATAATGTAGGGCTCACCTTTGATATTGGTCATCCATCATGTGGGGTTGATCATCAAAGTTATTGTCCATCATATGAGGTTCACCTTCAACATCCACTGCCCATCCCATGGACCATCCATCATGTGGGCCCCACCTCTGATGTTGGTTGTCATCATGTGGGGCCTGGCTTGGATGTGAGCCACTCATTGTTAGGGCCGACCTTTGATGTGAATCGTCCATCATGTGGGGCTCACCTTTGATGTTGATTGCCTATCATGTGGGCCCCACTTTCAATGTGGGTTGCCCATCATACGGGGCTCACATTTGATGTAGGTCATTCATCATTAAGGGCCAACCTTCGATGTGGATTGTCCATCATTTGAGCCTCATCTCATGTGGGTCATTCAACTTGTGAGGCCTCGCTTCAACGTCCACTACTCATCATGTGGAGCCTACCTTTGATGTGGACCATCCATCATGTAGGCCCCACCTTTCAAGTGAGTTGTCCATTATACTGGCCCACTTTAGATGTGAGTTATTAATCATTAGGGACTGGACTTTAATGTGGACCATCCATTACGTGGGTTCACATTAATATGGGGTCATCCTTCATGTGGAGCCTACCTTTAATATGGACTATCCGTTGTGTGGGCCCCACCCTTGATGGGAAGAGTCCATCATGTGGGGCCTCCTTTGATTAGGACAATAAGAGAGTGCTTCCTTTGATATGGACTGTGATTGAAAGAGAAAAGTAGAAAAGTAATCAGTTAAAAAACTATTAAAAAAGACTTAATAAAATAAGTAGTTCTTAGCATTAAGTTAATTTTATAATAATGCTTCTTAAACTAACTTAAGCGAAAAAAAAAAACTTATTTGGTGTTATCTAAACAGCTTTAAAAATGAGAGAAAAGAGAGAGAAAAATATTAATGATCCAAGCAAAAGAAAAGGAGTTGCAAAACTTATTTAGGTCATTTTCATAACAAACTACTTATGCTTTTTATAGCTTATCTTAATTTTTACTTATTCAATACATAATAATATTTGTTAAATAACATAATTATATACTAAAAAGGTAGAAAAACATGTTTGGTTCCAACATCACATAAGTACTTATTCATCAAGTTTGTTTGGTCCACCTTAAATTTCCATTGCAGACTGTATCCCTTATCATTTGGAGCCTACCTTTGATATAAATTGTCCATCGTATGGGCCGCCCATGATGTGGGGTCCACCATATTGATGCCCTAATTGAAAAGCCAATTTGCTCCACTCATTAGGTGGGCCACATGTGTACAAAGGAAATTAACGGTGGAAAATGTATTACGCTCAGCGAATGTGGTTTAAAACTACCGATCAACGGCTATGCCTATTTTTCATCCAACGAATCAGGATGGTAGGGCTGACATCTTGAGCAGCGTAGATCGTACACATGTGTGCAGCGACTTCGGTTTTGCATCCCTTCATGCATAACATGGGGCCCACATGAGTATGCTTCAATGATATCCACGTGAGGATACTTCGCTAAATCAGGATTGATTGCCTAACTCGCCTCGTCAGTAGCTTTTCGTCAGTAAAAAAGTAGAAAAAAAAAATACTAACTGGAATAAGTTACTTTTTAAAAATAAAATTTCAACGGTAGATGTTCCATCTCCACTGTTTACTATGGTGTGATCCACTTGAGCTTTGGATCAGCTGCAATTTCGGTCCTATGCCTTGAAATGATCTCAAAAAATGGATGGACAGTGCAGATATAACACATACATAACTATGTGGCCCACCGAACTTAGTGACGTCAACACACGGAGGTGGACACCACACCACGCAATCTACTTTGCGTCTGATAAGTGATAAGTAGATGTTTATGGGTTCACTCTCGAGGACACCACACCACTCAATCTGCCAAAACCGTACACATTGCCGGTGTGAACAGATTCAGGAACGTTGTTAAAGTGGGCCCCACCGTGGAGGGCTGTTCACGCCTGAAGTCACACTGATTAGACGGTCCTGATTGTCCTGTCTATTACTGTGTCTCACGTCATTCTCTTTCAATTATGTTTATCACTCTGATGAGAAATGATCCAGTGTGGCTCAGTCTATGGAAGCCTTTCCATCCGCATGGTTGTATTTTGATTTTTTGATGTCTACATTACAATCATGACCGTCCATCAGGTGTATTCCACTCTTTATAGGCTGGCTTAAAGATTTATTACCAATTGAATGATCTAAACTGTAAATTCGGTGGCATGAAAAATCTATGGGTAAGATCATTTGTTGGTGAAATGTCTAATAATGTCAGTTACGACCATCGGATTGCTTCCATTTTTACCAAGTAGTGGAGGAAGAGTGGCCTGAAATTAATGGACGGTCCAGATAAATAATGTGGATTCTAAAGATTCCAAATTTCAACTAGGGGCATGGGAAGATTTTTAAATTGTCTTAGACGGGTAGAGGTGTTAGTCGACCACAACAAAGTGAGCATTGTAGCACATCTACCAACATGTGACATGCATTCATGAAAAATCCGACCGTTCAAACCATAAATCCATCATGGATGATCAGAATATATTTATTGCATCGGAATCCATCAAATATTGTTTCAAAGAAAAAGAAATTGATGAATGATCAAGAATCAATGGATGAGATCTAACGATCAAGATCATATTCTCAGATAGATTTTCATCCTCTTTTCCATCAACAATAGGGACCATTATTACACGGCCCGGATTGATGCAAAAATAAATCGAATCTAAATTTCAGCATCAAGAAAACTCCATAAGATTGTCTGAAACTCACTTAGATTGATCTTAATTTGAAGAAAGGATCTCAGCTGACATGACCACAGAGTAGTGGTTAGCCCATCCAACAGATTCTTTCCTAAAGAACACGTTTTTAGATGATGGTTTGTCTCATCAAAGTTGTAGTGGGGTCCACTGCTACCGACGACGATGATGATGTTTTAAATAGGGTCATTAGTCTCTTTATCCCAACTGCATTGGACGGTACACATCAGTCAACATACATACATAGTTATGTTTTGATGTTTTTACTTGAGAAGTCAAACCTGCTAGGTGGTGCCCACCTTTGGTCCCTTACATGAAATTCATTCACACTAACCATCACGTTCAGGTGGAATTATTGGACATGTGGTCCCCTGATTGTACATGCGTGTCGGAGCTGTATTGCAATGTGACACGTGTGTGAGATATGAGCTGTACATTAGATGAGATACATGGTTTATATATTCTTGTATGAAAATGAGAACATAAAAGAAAACTTCTCGCCGTTAATAGCGGGTCACTTGAAGAGGGAAAATATCCTATTTTTTTATTTATTGCCAACCTTATTGAAAGCTCGTATCTCACACGTGTTCCTTCGTGTGGGATGTGGACAGCCTACATGAGTGTGGAATTGGCGGGTTTGGATAGACATGGTGGTTTGTAGAAGCGGTGTCTGTGAGTGTACTTTTACTCATGTGTGTTTGTGTGTCAAGAAGTTGGTTGCATCTTTATAAGTTGAAAATTGAAGACATGAAAACGAGAGCATCAAAGAAATGAAAAAGATGTAAATAAGGTGTTTTGGTGAATATATCCTTAACTCAAAACAATCTTCGAACCTCTAAATGATTATTAACTTAATAGAAAAATGATCTTGTGTGAGTACTCATTATTTTTATAAGCTTTATTGAAACGTGATAAGATATGCTATAGAGGTCCCGAGTTTCTGAAAATCAAATTGGGTAAAACTAGCAATTTTAGTGGTGTGCTTGAGCGAAGCTCAATCAATCAAGTTGATTGACTGAACATGATAAAAAATGTCTAACAATCAGCTAACCTAAATATAATTTAGTTCGGGTGATCGAGACATGAGTTCGATTAATTGAGGAATTTTTTATTCCTCTTGAGCGATTGAATGAACACGGCCAAAACAATCTAATAAGTTTATTGGACTATTTTTGGCTAAATTCGATCGATCAAAGGCTAGGCTCGATCGATCGAGCCTAGCCATTGGAGATCTGTTAAAGTCTTTTGTTATAAATATTACATTCATATCTTTGGGCGAATCATGAATTTTAGCATTTTAGAGACCCTAGTGCATTTTAAGTTCTACCAAACTACTTAAGCTTTATCCTAATGAGATCATGTTCTCTACGCAGTGATTCTTTACTCTAATGAGCATTCAAATCTCTTCTACAAGAATATCATAATTTTAAGCCTTATTTAAAGTTTAGGCATAGATTCTATTAACAAATTTTTGTGTCTATCAACCTATAAAGTGTCCATTTAGGTGAATCCTCTAGGTATTACAACATTCTATTATTTGTATGAGATTAATTCACTCTCCCACCACCTTAATCACCACAAAGGTGCATCGCATGCAAGGTGTTTGATCGTATAGTTGAAGTATCGGCAACACATTGTCATCAATAATCGGGGGAGCAACGAGAAGCTAATTTAAAACATAAGAAAGCATTAAAGAAGCATCTTGAAACGACAAGTTAACGTGACTCAATCCGACAAGTAAGGTTGTCATTTATAAATTTCATATACATTCATTCCTTGTGTAAGATTGATTGTTAGAATTTAATTACCAAAATCGATTATGTTCTTGCGTAGGACCTAAATCAAATCTTTGAATAGGCCATTGTGTAGGACTAAGGTTCGTGACGAACCTATAAAAAACCATATAAGAATGTTGGAATAATTGTGTCTAGGATCTTTTGATCTTAGAGAATTTTTGTTATGGCCCAACCAAAGTGGGTCCCGAGTGACCCATCGTCCGGATGATTGAACAAATTGTAAACCCGAATGTATTCTCGGGTGGACCACATTAGCCGTTTTCTACGGCGGGATTGATGGGATTAGGTAAAATAGAGACTTTCACAGCTACGGTCGGTGTGAGGAAGAACAAAAGAGAAAGAAAAGAAGAAGAAAGGAACAGGTTTATCATGATTTCTCCAGGCGTCTGTTTGTCGTGACTTTGACCCAAAGTGGCATCCAGTACGTGAGCTAAGCTCGCAGATACCGCGGTCCATTTCATAATCATGAGATCCCATTCCCACCTTGAGGTCCGAGAGCACCATGTATATCATTAACTGGATCATCCTTGCCATCTGATATATATATATATATATATATATATATATATATATATGTGTGTGTGTGTGTGTGTGTGTGTGTGTGTGTGTGTGTATGTCTTAAATCCATGCTGTCCATCTGTTTTGAGAAGTAATTTTGGGCGTGATCCAAAAAATTAATAAGATCTGGATATCAGGTGGACAACACAGGAAACGGTGGTGATTAGCCATTAAAAACTTCTTGTGGGCCACAAAGGTTTTGGATCAAGCTGATATTTGTGTGGTTCCTTTGTTCAGGTCTGTTTTACCTAATGAACAGGTTGGATGGAAAATAAACATTTGGGTGGCCCCCAGTAAGTTTTGAATGGTGGGAATTCACTTACCACTGTTTTTTTTTTGTTGTGTGGTCCACCTAAGGTTTGGATGTACTTCATTTATATGATCATACTCTAAAATGATCTCTTAACAATGATGAACAGCGTGGATGTAAGGAACATATATCAAGGTGGGCCCACTGTCAGGGATCCACCGAAGCCGCGCCACCCCTATGGATGGGCAACTGAATGAGCAAACGGATGAGAGGCGAGTAGGTGTTCAATCACCACTGTTTCCTGCTGTGTGCTTCACATGAGACTTTGATCTGTCTTATTTTTGGGCTCATGCCCTGGAATGAGCTTAAAAAAATAGATGGACGATGTGGATAAAACACATTACCTATGTCGGCGTTGCGTGCCCCACGAGGCAATCCGAATCCGAGAAAATTTTCGATACTCTGGCAGAGTGTGATGGATGATGCGTGCGTGCTTAGAAATGACATAGAGCCAAAGTTTATATACATCACGAACCAAAAATCATGCTTACCTGACTATTGGACGGTTAAAAATGAAAACCGTCCAATGGTCCTATTTCCAAAAACAAGGATCACGAATCAACGGTCTGGATTGTCCAAGATTTTCTGACTTTGACCAAGAGACCGTGGGTTTGGCAATTCAGACCGTCGAATTTAAGTTCATATATGCCACGTGTACAATTTCTTCCTCCCGCGTATCAAGGGTCATACCATCCGGAAATACCAAAGAAATGAAATCTGACGCGATATTTTGACAACTCAGGACTTGTTTGTCACGATATAATTGACATTTGGTGGGCCACGACTTAGATTAGAAGTTCTCAGTAATTATCGGCCTTTGAAACAAAATGGGCCCACGTGGCAAGAGGTGTTTTTCGTCTGAGACGTGTGGGGTCCACTGTCCATAGATGGGGAATCTATCTGCGATTCTGCGTATTTCCCTTTCCTTACCAGACCTGAGTGCGGCGCTAAGTGACAGCCGTATGACACTACGGTACAGCTGGGCTCTTTGTGGGTGGGTCCCACCCATGAAAACGTTGACGTGGATATGCAGCATCCACGCATACTAGAGATTTCACCGGTTCGTTTTACGTCTGCTGCGATGAAGAGTCCACCGTGTATCACCGGCTAGTGTAGCCAAAATGATTAGTAGTCCGATGATCTGAACTGTCCATATTTCTTTATCGACGATAAATAATCTACTAGACCAGTCATGCTTCCTTGAACATTCTAAACTTTCATTTTTAGCGTTAGAGATTAAAGCCACTGGAAATTTTATTTCATTGTTCTCAATTCATCCACCTTTAGTGGTGGCTATTATACTTATTTCACCTTAAATTTCATGTGGTGTTACAAATATGATAGGATACACAAGATGGACGGTTCCGATCTTTGGTTAACTTATCACGTAGGACCCATTGAGAAGCTTCTAGATCCCCAGTCGCAACAGAGGCAAAACGAACTCGCATTTGCACTCCAGGCAGTTGCCAGCTGGCAGCCAGTGGCGGAATTCTCCGCGTTGATCGCGTCGGTTTATTTTATTTTAATTGCTTCCTCATGAAGGTTCGACACGTGTTGGCTTTTGATTAGTTGACGTGTATGACGGGAGCTTTTTCCGGACGCGGATTTCCAGGTAGCTCCTGTGATGTAGGTGGGGTCCACCGTGATGTTTGTCAAAAATCCACCCTGTACATCCGTTTTCCGACCTCATCTTAAGACATGTGACCGAAAATGAGGTGGATCCAGACCTCAAGTAGGCCTCACGAGAGGAAATAGTGGAGATTCAGCCACCACCGTTGAAATATTTTTATAGCGACAAAAGTTTCGTATCATGCTAATTTTTTCGTGTTTTCATTTAATCAGTTTGGATGGCACATAAACATGAAGGTGGAGCCTAGCAAGGTTCCAACGATCGGAAACTCTTTCCCCAGTTTTTCCTCTTGTATGGCCCACTTGAGTTTTGGATTCACCTCATTTTCGATTGCATATTCTAAAATGTGTTAGTAATACGGATGGACGGTGTGGATTCATAACAAACATCACGGTGGGCCCCACCTATCATCCTAGCGCAGGAACTTCTGCGTCCGCTTTTCTCTTTCTTGTAAACGTGGGTGCGCAGTGCGCACATGAGGATGAGGTCATGCTCTTGCCCACGGGAAAGGATTGGCTACTCCCCCTGCCACCAGCCCCGTGGCTGATGGTCGGTGCTCTGTGGGCCCCACCATGATGATGTATGTGTTTCATCCAATTTTTTAAGATCATTTTAGGCCTATTACCAAAATTGGGAGGGATATAAATCTCAGGTGGACCACACCACAGGAAAACAATAGTGATTGGATATCCACCATTAAAATCATCCTTCGCTTCACTGTACTGTTTATTTGACAACCAATCTGTTAATTAGGTCATACAGGCACAGATGAAGGGAAAAAAACAAATATCAGCTTGATCCAAAACTTTTATGGCCCCCAAGAAGGTTTTTAATGGTCGACGCTCAACATTGTTTCCTGTAATGTGGTCCAATTGAGATTTATATATACCTCAGTTTTGGTCTCACATCATAAAAGGATATGGAAAAATATATGGACGGCATGGATGAAACACATAAATCATGTTGAGGTCCACAGAGCACCGATTATCAGCCATTGGCGGCTGGTGGCAGGGGGAGTAGCCAAACCGCGTCCGTGTTTTACAGCACGTAACGCGTCTGTGTTCTCATCATTTCTAGACTCGAGGTTGGATATATTACATCCCTACGTACTACTTTCTTTACGTCCGTACCGTTGCTGTTGGATCTGAGGATATATATCAATGATCCAAACCATTTATATGATGGGCCGTAATGTAGATTGATGTTATACAAAACTATAAGATTGGAAATTCTTCTCATTGGCTAACGAGACAACGGTAAAGGAGACGGTCCATGCTTAAAGGAAATGAGATAGATGATCATAGTGTTGAAATATTCAAATACGAGGCTTTTAATGGGCTTCCCTACTCCACGGTGGCCCATCATGTTAACGGTTTGGATTATTCTAGCAGCAACAGTAGAGACGTAGAACTAGAAATACGTGGGGATGCATTAATTTCAGACCTCGTTTGGGCTTCGCTAAGACCACACAGTTGGACAAGGCACACGTTCTACACGCCACAGCATGTGCCAGCGTGGCAGACTGGTGCAATATCCACGCCGTCCAGAAGGTGAGTACGGCCGTCTAGATGTATTCTCTACAAAAATTAAAGGCGTTCCACTCAGCAGGTGGGCCATGACAAATTCAGCCAATTTTATCACAGCCGTACGTTTGTTCGTAAAAGTGGCCCACCTGACAACTGGGCCAACGTGATTTATTGTTGTGTTATCTAGAAAGTGGTAGCGATATGATGGATGGATTGGATCGAGAAGCTGAATGACATGGTGCCACATGTGTGGCGTGTACATGATACGTGTGGGAACTAAGAGAATCTCGTTATGTGAGCTCGCCTCACACAAAATGATAAACACTTCAGCAAGATCGGGGCCGCTCATCAAGCTGTTGATTCCATGCCTCAAAAATCAAGCTGACCTGATCACTTAGAGGGCCATATACTTGTACAACAAAGTATATCGAGATATTGACCCATGGACTATATGGCTCTCAATGGAGTCGGTCAGATTTGAGATAGTATTGGCCCCCCAACCCACGTAATGAGGAGTTGGATCTTAAGATAAGCCTGATTTATTGAATAGATTGGATTTAGGTTTGCAAAAATAAATCTGATTCATATTTGGATCAAATTTATTAGTGAGATCCGATCAAATTCCGACTATTACATGTTTCAAGGCTTCAATTGTTTTGACTTCCACAGTATTGAGTTTTGTGTGGCTGTTCAATTTCTACTCTCTAGACTTTAATACTCATCCATTATTTAAATTAAAAAAATTCAAATTATATTATTTTGTTGTTAAATTAAATATCTTATCTTATATATATATATATTTAAAATTTTTGATGTAGTGGATTTAGACCCAGATTCAACCCGAATTCAATGGTTATATGAATTTTTAGATCAGAAATGAATTTGGTTATTTATAAGTGGATCGGATATGGATATCACCTTTTGAATCTGTGTCAAATCTGATTCCGGCTATAGATTTTCAAACTAGGAGCTGGATTCGATCTAGAACAAACCTATTAAGAGCCCTGCTGGACGTGGATTTGATACTACCCAATCAGGACCTAGCTAGAGACAAATGGTCTTCTCAAGGGCTATGTCGAGACCATTGTGATGTACTTGTTTATCCACGCTGTCCATTTATTTTCAAAGATTATTTTAAATCATGAGCAAAAAAAAGAAGGTATATGGAAATGCTCAATAGGACCGCACCACAAAAAGTAGTGGGATTGAACTCTTACCATGAAAACTTCATAAGGTCCAAAGGAGGGGTGCACATCGAGTCGAGCTAGCCTCAGCTTGACTCGGCTCGAACACTGGTTGACCTCAGCTTGAACTCGGCTCGGCTCGGTCCTCGAGCCTGACTGGCTAGCTCGGCTCGGTTCGGTCAACACCTCGGGTCAGCTCGGGCCAAGTTCGAGCTAAGATCGAGCCGAGTTCGTCATTGAGGCATTTCCACAAACACTTGAACTACAACTTCACATTTTCATTGTTTGTAAAACAGATGCAATAGTTTTATAGGTGTTTTATCAAACACCTTCTAAGCAACATAAAAACAAAAAAAAAAGAAGAGAAAAAAAGTATTAGTTTAATGTACATACCTTGCTTGCCACCGGCCAAACTTTCCTTGCCACTAGCCAAACCTTCCTTGCCAAGCCACATTTGGTTGAGTCATTTTATCAAACAGTTGGTGAGCAACATCAATGGCATAACCGAGTCACCAAACTGGTTTGATCTGAGTTCGAATCGAGCTGGATTCAATCCAAGTAGAGTCGAGCTGGGGCCTGCTCGAACTCGGCTCAAACTCATTTTCGAGCTCAAAAAATCAGCTCGACTCGGCTCGAACTCAGCTTCGAACCGAGTCGAATCGAGCTTTTTCGAGTCGAGTCGAGCAAGCTAACCGAGCTAGCTTGGTTCGTGTACACCCCCTAGTCCGCAGTAATATATATACAAACACACACCAAAACTTCCGTGGATCACTAAAAGTTTTAAATAGTAGGCTTTCAATCCCCATCACTTCCTGTAGTGTGGTGCACTCCAGCCTTGGATCTCTGTTTTTTGGCTCATGCTTTAAAATAATCTATTAAAATGGATAGACGGCCTGGATAAAACATACAAATCACGGTGGGCCCCACAGAGACCCTGACAGGACCGTCTGTATCCATCTAGGTCCCGGTGGGGGTAGTACCCAATCCGCGTTACTGGCCAATGGTGTATATATTGCACACGTGCGGCGACCTGATGATCGAACCGACCTGATACTAGGGCATGACATCCAAACAAATGGGATACCCTGATGAACGGCTCTGATTTCGTGTACATGATCTTAGCTTCCATGTGTCCACACTCCACACACGAGCGTCTGTGTCTCTGAAAGTAGGATTAGTTATCCGGGGACCTTCTGTTCAAAAATTCAGCCCAGTAGCATAAATAGGAACTGCTATGTAGAGGTGCAAATGGATCGGGTCGGGTCAAGGGGAAGACCGTGCCCTCCCCATCTTAGAATCGGTCGTTAAGAATATCGGCCCAGACATAACCAATTAAAATTGGGGTCTGGTCTTGATTTGGTCCAAGGAAAAAAAAAAGGCTATTTATTTAATGGGTCGGATATGTTATATGTGGACTTAAACCCCACTAATTTATAGAATGGGTCGGGTTTGGCTCAGCAGTAAGTAATGTTCACGTAAGTAATGCTCCAAATTATTTAATTGTTGATGGATATCAATTTTAGTGGTTAGGAACGGTGGTCCAATTAATGTGGCCTTTGGTATATCTTTCATTGATAATGGGCCCACAATTTGGACAGTTCAGATTGTCACAACCAGTGGATGGATAATGATGTTTTAGAAAAGGAAAGTAAATGATTGTAGTAGTTTAGCTTAAAGAAAAACCCACATGCTCAAATAATTACTTAAAAAATAATAATTCAGAATTGGACCTATTTAAAAAGTGGGCTTGGGTTAGATCTAGTGGGGTTGATTTTGAGAGGACTCAGACCTAGACCCAACCCGTTTAGAACTTTGGGTCAATTTTTTTTTTTGACCCAAACTCACCGCTTTGTGTAAATTTTGGAGCCAAATCCAATAATTGTCAGGTTTACTCCTTGGGTTAATGTGATTAATTTTCACTCCTTGGCCCATATGTGGAAAACTTGTCAAACAAATGGGAAGAAACAAGCCCAATCCAAGTCCACTTACTTATCAGGCCTGAAAACTTAGGGTTAAGCCTGACAAGTGGACTATTTTATCTATTTGTTTCAACAAAGTAGTATGTATTGGACCGAATGTTTTGCATAATATAATTAGATTTTCCATTCATCAGATGATTTATGGAAAATATTATAGAATGATTATAAGACTAGCTATGCCTTATGGGACAAAATGTTGGGCATGTTGTGCAGATGCCTTGGATTTTGCTTAGTCTGCGAGTTGAAGAAGGGCTTTGTTGGTCGGACCGAATTGGGTGTTGGTCCGACCTACAGAGCGTAGGATTTCTCAGGGGTAGAACTAGATTCAGTTGGTCTGAGTCGGTTTGACTAACGGATGCCGGCTCTGTTACATGATTTTGTGAAAGTTGGATTATATAAGTCCTAATTCAATTATGGCTTAGTAGAGATGAGTGTTTTAACTCATAATGCAAGGGTTTTGTAGGTCGAGAGAGTTTTCAATACTTGTAAGGAATTGAGAATGGATTTTCTTAAGGGCTAGAGTTTTTTTCTAGGGTGTACATTGCAAGGGGTGATTGGGTTGCTTCTGTAGTGAAAGAAGGTGAGTGGTGTAACTTTAAGGTTTCGATTACAGATATCAGTCACTTTGTGCCGCGGTTTTTCCCCCTAAGGGCTTTCCACATAAATTCATGTGTTTATGATTGCTTGATTGGTTGTTTATAGTTCTGATTGTTCAATATTCGTTGAATGTGCTTCCGCAAAGGACATGTTTAACAGTGATATTAGATCCAAATTTCTAATATATAGGGTTAATTCAAGTTTACTGTGGGCTTGAAATTACAACAAATCGGTATCAGAGCGTAAGGTAAAAGACGTCTAAAGATTAAATGAAGATGTCAGAGTCGAAGTTCGATATTAAAAAATTCAACGGGAAGAATAATTTCAGTTTATGGCAGTGCAAGGTTAAGGATATTCTATTGTCACAAGGGTTGAGCAAGGAATTGTTAAAGACTAAACTGGAGAAGATATCAGAAGACGACTTGAGCAAACTCGGGAAGAAGGCTATGAGCATCATCTGTCTGTGTCTATCAGAGGAAGTCATGTACAATATTCTGTAGGAGGAATCAACCCTGGATATGTGGAGGAAACTAAAAGATCTATACATATCGAAGTCCCTCACTAATAAATTGTTTATGAAGAAACGACTTTATGAGCTGTGAATGAAGGAAAGATCTGATGGTCTGAAGTATATGAAATCATTTACAAAGATCTGTAGTAAGTTGTTAAGGCATAGAGAGACGAGAAAGGATGAAGACAAAGTGTTACCACTTCTAGTATTGCTTCCTACATCATACAACTATTTCGTTACTACACTACTATATGTAGAGCTGGGCATTTTTGGTCCGATCCGGTGGATCCGACCCGATCCTAGCCGATCCGACCTGATTCGACCCGATTCGAAGGCTTGGATCGGTGCGGTTCAGCTTGAATTAGTCAGTTCCGACCGTTCATCGGATCGAGGTTGGATCATGGCGAAATCGGACCGTTCCGATCTGAAATCCGGACCGAATGGATTCGATCCGGACCGTTCCGATTTGATCCGGAGTGATTCAACGGTCGAAATCAATACTTCTACTTCTTCTTGTGGTATGGTCCACTTGAGCTTTGGATATTCATCAATTTTGGGTTCAACCACTAAAATGATTTGAGAAAATGAATGAACGGCGTGGATAAACCACATGCATTCATGGTGGGCCCCAACATAATTTACCAAGAGACGTGCTGTACACGTCAACCATTGCGTGCACAACACGTCAATGGCAGCTGAGTTGTGGGACTAGCTACTGAAGTTACGTCATCAAGTTCCGTGGGCCCCACCATGATGTATGTTTTGTATCCACACTTTCCATTCATTTGGAGAGATCATTTTAAGGCAATATCCAAATAAAGAGTTAAATCTAAAGCTCCAGTGGACCCCGGCACAGAAAACAGTGGGACAGTGAAGCCCATCGTTGAAAATTTCTAAGGGCCACAAAAGTTTTAGATCAAGCTAATATTTGTGTTTTCCTTATTTCAAGTTTTTTCTAAAACTTTTTAATAGGTTGGATTTCAAATAAACATTATGATGGACCTTAGGATAGTTTCAACAGTGGAAATCACTCTCCCCACTGTTTTCTTTAGTGTGGTCCACTACAGACTTTTATTTACCTCGTTCTTTGGTTCATACCATAAAATGATATCTAAAAATGGATGAACGGTGTGGATGTAACACATACATCATAGTGGGGCCCATAGAACTTGGTGACGCCAACTTAAAACCTCTCATATTTAATCCGCGTCCAGATGTAGCCTTATAGGGCCTGTGCCAATATCGTGCCCAGCAAGCCACTAGGCTGTGACAGCCATACGTGTCGTGCAAAGAGAAGCAGTGATAGACTTTGAGCTCCGAGTTGTACGAACGGCTCAAATGAGATAAAAGTTACATGGGCCCTACAGTTATGTATTTATTATATCCACAGTGTTCATCCATGTTTTGAGATCATTTCGGAGCATTATAAAAAAAAAAGAAAATCATATCCGAAGATCAAATGGACCACACCACAAAGAGCAGCGAGAATAATGATTTTCACCGTTAAAAATTCGTATGGCCCACCGTAACGTTTATTTTCCATCTAACCCGATCCGAAATCTAACCAACCCAATCTGACTCGGTTTCCTTGACCGGGTCGGACCCGGTTCAGGTCAGGCAAACAGTGCGTCGGGTCTGTTCGGATTCGGTGTCCCGGACTCGATCCCGGATCGGATCCGGTTCGGATTAGATCACGTAGCTTTCGGCTCGGATCGAGTTGAACCAAATCCGATCCGACTCGGTCCGATGCCCAGCTCTAACTATATGTGAATAGTACTCTGAAGACGAAAGAAGTTATTACAACTCTCATGTTTAGCGAGATGAGGAAGAAAACAAGCGATGAGGATTCCTAAGCGGAGGGGTTAGTTGGGAAAGGAGGTCAAAGATGTGGGAGATCCGTGGAGTGATCTTGTTTTGAAAGGAAGAAGAAGTTTATATCGAAATTAAAGGCTAAGGACGGATGCTTCTACTATGGTATGAAGGGACACTTCAAGAGAGACTGTTAGAAAAGAAAATATGGCCTATAAAGCAAGAATAAGAATACGAGCGAATCAGCTAATGTAGCGCAAGAGACTCTGAAGGAGATCTTCTCTCGGTCTGCTCAAGTACGAGTTATCTTACAGATACGTGAATACTCAATTTGAGATGTTAGTATCATATGTGCCCGAATAGGAATTGGTTCGATACCTACGAATCCTATGATGGTGGGAGCGTTCTGATAGGGAACGACGCTGCATATAAGGCCATCGAAATATGGACCATAAAGGTAAGGATGTTCGGTGGAGTTGTACGAACTTTGGGTGATGTCAGGCATATCTTAGATTTGAAGAAGAACTTGATATCCTTGGGCATTCTAGATACGAATGGGTGCACATTCACCACGTCTTATAGTGTAATTAAGGTTACTAGAGGTGCAATGGTCTTAATGAAGGGATATAAGATAACGAATCTATACATGTTGGTTGGGAGCACAATTATAGGTGAGGCTACTACTACCTCACATGTAAAATTTGACATAGATGACACTAATTTATGGCCTATGTGGCTAGGGTATATAAGCGAGAGGGGCATGATGAAACTTCATAAATAAAAACTGTTGAAGAGAGTTAAGGCATGAAAGGTGGAGTTTTACGAGCATTATATTTATGTAAAGCAGTGCATGGTAAGGATCAAGTCTGCTACACATATTAGGATCGAAGTGCTCGATTATATATATTCCGAAGTCTGCGGTCCAGTGATAATACCGTCTAAGGGAGGTACAAGATACTTCATGAGTTTCATAGACGATTACTCGAGGAAGGTTTGGGTCTACATCTTAAAGTACAAGTTTAAGGTATTTGTCAAATTCAAAGAATGGACGGTGGAAGTAGAAAAGCAAACCGAGAGACAAATTAAGTGTCTTAGGTCAGATAACAGTATGGAGTACAGAGAGGCTGAGTTCATAAAAATTTTCAATGAACAAGGCATCACAAGACACTTCTCGACTATAGGGATCCCAAAGCAGAACATGGTGACAGAGAAGGTAAGGACATTTGACGGAGCCATTTAGACTCCAAGTGATGTCAAGCATGTTCCAGATATGAAGAAAAACTTAATATCCTTGAGGGTTTTTGATACAAATGGTTGCACATTTACCACATTTGACGGTATATTAAAGGTCACTAGAGGTGCAATGGTGTTGACGAATGGATATAAGGTTAAAAATCTATACAAGTTGGTTAGGAGCACAATTATGGGTGAGGCCACTACCACCTCATACGTAAAATCTGACACAGATGATAGAAATCTGTGGCATAAATGGTCAGGTCATATGAGCGAGAGGGGCATGATGAAACTCCTCAAATGGAAACTGTTAATGGGAGTTAAGACATGCAAGATAGATTTCTTTGAGCATTGCATCCTAGGTAAGCAGTGCAGGGTAAGATTCAAGACTGTTACACAAACTAACAGCAGGGTGCTCGACTATAATCATTCCGATGTCTGGGGGCCAGTGACGATATCGTCTAAGAGAGAGGCACGATACTTCGTGACCTTCATATGTGACTACTCAAGGAAGGTTTGAGTCTACTTCATGAATCACAAGTTTGAGGTGTTCGTCAGGTTCAAGCAATGAAAGGCTGAAGTAAAGAAGCAAACCGTGAAATAGGTGTCTTAGGTTAGACAATGGTATAGAGTATAAAGAATTGGAATTCATGGAATTCTGTTAAAATCAAGGCATTATAAGGCACTTCTTAACTCCATGAATGCTACAACGAAACATGGTGGCAAAGAGGATGAACAAAACTATATTTGAGAGGGCGAGAAGTATTAGGTTGCATGTGGGGCTACCAAAAAGCCTATGGGCTGAAGCAGTGAATATAACATGCTATATCGTTAATCAATCACTACCTATGACGCTAGACTTCGAGGTTGTAAAGGAAGTCTGGAGAGACAAGGACGTCAATTACTTAGGATTGGGAATCTTCAGGTGTCCATCATACGTTCATGTGTAGAGTGGACAGAGCTTGAAATTGGATCCAAAGTCTAGGAAGTGCATCTTTGTCGGGTATGAAAAATGTGTCAAGGGCTACAAGTTTTGGGATCTAATTTCACATAAGGTGGTTATTAGAAGAGATGTCATCTGGAATGAGGCATCAATGTTGAAGACTAATAAGGACACTGTAGTAGGGCAATTGAAAAATCATGGTCAGACCAAAAGATTGTTGGTGCAGGTAGAGCCAGTTGAGCAGGTTATTAAAGGTGAAAATCAACAAGAGCGAGACATTGAGAAGAACGATCGGTAGAATACCCAGGAAAGTATAGTCAGGAACATGGAGAAGAGAACCATTAGAGCCCTAGTTCAGTATGGGTTTAAGAACATTGTCTTTTTTGCATTATTCATGAGTGGACATCCCTCCACCTTTCAAGAGGCAAAATCTGGAAAGGATGACAATAAGCGGATGCCGACTATAGTGGAGGAGATGGAGTCACTCTACAGGAATTAGACATGGGAGTTGGTGGAACTTTGTAAATGTCAACGGGCTATACGGTGCAAATAGGTCCACAAGAAGAAAGAAGCATTAACAGAAAATGAGGGCGACAAGTATAAGGCACAACTTGTAGTGAAGGGTACTCGCAAAGGGAAGGAATGGATTACAATAAAGTTTTTTCTCTAATCGTAAAACATATCTCAATCTGGGTGCTACTGATAATGGTAGAGGAATTCAATTTGGAATTGGAGTAACTCAATATGAAGACGACATTCCTTTATGAGAACTTCGAAGAAGTCATTTACATGAGGCAGCCTCAAAGTTTCAAGGAGCTTGGTAAGATAGGCCATGTGTGTAGGTTGAAGAAGTTGTTGTATGAGCTTAAGCAGTCTCCAAGGTAGTGGTATAAGCGGTTCGATTCCTACATGATAGAGATTTGGTATAACAGGTGTGAGTATGATTGCTGCGTATACTACAAGGTATTTGAGGATGGGTCCTACATTCTATTGATGTTTTACGTAGATGATATGTTGATTGTTGCAAGGAACAAGATGGAGATGCACTTGCTTAAGTTTTTGTTAAGCAAGGAGTTTCACATGAAGGATTTGGTTGCTACGAAGAAGATCCTAAGCATGGAGATAAATAGAGACAGAGAGTCTGGAAAGTTGTGGCTTTCTCAGAAAGGTTATGTGTAGAAGGTGCTAGAGAGGTTCCATATGTAAAGTGCTAAGTCAGTTAGCATGTCTCTATTAGGTCACTTTAAGTGGCCAGCCAAGACGTATCCAAGTATAGATGAAGAAATTTTACAAATGTCACAAGTGTCGTACAAGAGTGCAGTGGGGAGTCTAATGTATGCAATTGTTTGCATGAGGTCAAATATCTCACATGTAATCAGTGTGGTTAGAAAGTGTATGGTGAATACAGGGGAGGAGCATTAGAATGCTTTTAAGTGGATTCTCAAGTATGTCATGGGCACAATCGATACTGGAATCATGTTCGAAGGACACAGACCTTCAGGTGGAGTTATAGATTACGTGGATTTGGACTATACAGGTGATGTGGACAACAGGAGGTCCACTATGAGATAAGTTTACATATTAACAGGCGGACTGGTATGTTGGAGATTTATGTTATAGTTTATGATACATTGTCTACAACTGAAATGGAATACATGATTGCGATGGAGGTGTCAAAGGAGGCATTGTGGTTGAATGGTCTGATAGGAGAACTCGAGCTAAAGCAGGAGTGATTCGGTTGCATTTTGATAGTCAGAGTGCTCTGGTGATGAATCAGGTATATCATGAGAGAACCAAGAACATTCACGTGGGGTTCCACTAGAAAGAGAGCTCATTATTTCAGGAGAGATTTAGTTTCAGAATATTCATACGGATGAGAATGCTGCAGATGTGTTACAAATCCAGTGACCACGGAGAAGTTTAAGCATTGCTTGGACTTGATCAATGTCAGTAGTCATTGATGAGATTGGGCACCCTTGCATGGGGTGCGAATGGAATTGCGTTCTAAGTGGATGGATGCAGGGCATGGTCTATGCTCAAGATGAGGTTGCGCGGGAGATATTTAGGGTGACTTGGTAGAATGGAAGTCAATGTGGAGATTGTTCTGCAAGGTGACTTGGATTCTATTGCCTGAGCAGTTTGGTCGACCAAGGAATCCTTCGGTTAATAGAAACTTGTCGTGTTGTTTCACAGTTGATTGAGGTCCGGTTCTGTCAACTGAGAGTCTCTGTCCATAGCTCAATCAACCATGGTGCGACCGATGATTTTGCGCTGATTAGTGCAAATAAGGGTATTTAAGTCTGTTTTAAGGTTAGGGCTTGGGTCTTGACATCTCCAAGTCGTTTTGTGTTCGAGTCTTGTTCTTAAAGACTCGGATGTGGATCGAACAAGGTTCAAGTATCCATCGGGTCTTTGAATATAAGTTTTGCGAGCCTGGTGTGAAAATGCCTCTTCGTTAATCACTCCCAGTGAGGAGTCTCTAACACGAGACCTCCCGCTCTGATACCAATTTGATACATGACAATTAATCACTTGCTCTAAAAACTCGAATTGTTAGAGTATGACGAATTAATCCCTTTATCTCATATCCCAAGCCCCACATCTGATGGGTTAGGACCTCAGGTGAACCCTCCCCGTGGGCTCGTGGGCCTCAAATCACATGAGTCACCCACCCCGAGTGTATCCCCGCATCCCATGGGCTACCCCACTCGAGCCTGGTGTGAAAATGCCCCTGCATTAATTAGATACTGACAAGATAAGTAGCGAGACTTGCTACTAAAGTGACATCACCAAGTTTTGTGGGCCCCACCATAATATATGTGTTGTATCCACACTACCAATACATTTGGAGAGATTATTTTAAGGCATGATCCAAAGAACTTAGTGACATCACTTCAACAGAGAGTCTCCCTACTCAACCTATCAGTAGCTAATCCACGTCCGATACAGTCCCATGCCATAGAAATGGGGCCAGCAATAACATTTTCATGCAATTCAAACCCTTCACCAGGTGACTTCCACTTGAAAGAAAGGAAAATACAAATATCAGTGTCATCCAAAGACTTCCGTGGCCTGTGAGGACTTTCAATCAGTATTATTTCTTGCGATGTGGCCGCTTGAATTTTGAATCTCTTTTCAATACTATTTCTTGTGGTGTCTCATTTGAAATTTAAATCTACTTACAGTGCTATTTCTTATGACATGGCCTACTTAAATTTTGAATCTCCATCCTATCTGTGCACATGTCCTAGGGATGAGCTGATGAAATAGATGGACAGAATTGATACACTGCAAACATCAGGCGGTCCACAATGCTTGGGCTTGCAGGCAATCTGCGTCCAAAGGAGAAGTTCACAAATACAAAAGGCTTAAAATAATATAAATAATAAAATAAAATATAATTAATTAAAAACCACACAGATACGGCCAAATGGCATGACTCCGTAGACATGCATAGCCCAGACAACAGCTTTTATGACTGCCCCCACATTTGCCAAGGTGGCCCAAATGCACAGACGGGACTGCATACTGACAGCATCACTAGCTAGGCAGTTACTGACAGTGCTCCATGGTCTCAATATATATATATATATATATATATATATATATATATATATATATAGGAAAAGGTACTATGCGCATGCGCTCGACCTCATGATAAGCTCCCCTGAGGTCGAGCTGTGTGAGCCCCACCGTGATGCGTGTCGACCATCAACACTGTGCATTTGATGAGTACCCTCTAAATTATGGGATATCCCAAAAATCAGACGTATACGGAACTCAGGTGGGTCATACCATCTAAAATCATGTGAAGACACCGTTAAAACATATAAAAGTACTTCGTGGGGCCCACCTGAGTTTTGAATGCTACTGAAACTTGGTCTGAACCCTCATCCAAGTGGGACACACATAATGGATGGGCTGGATTTGCAAACCACATCTCGGTGGGCCCAAAAAATGATTATGAATGTTTTAATAGTGCACGGCCCCTCCCCACTTCTATATGTGGTATGGCCCACACAAGTCACTGATCGACTTGATTTTTGAGACCTAGGCCCATGATTGAATGGTGCATCTGACTGATGGGGTAGATATTCGAAACGCATCACGGTGGGGCCCACACAGCTCAACCTCATGGGACAGAGTGAGGTGGAGCGCATAGTACCTTTTCCATATATATATATATATATATATATATATATATATATATATATATATATATATATATATATATATATAGTGTGATGCGGAATCCCATGAAATTCCAAGGGATAAATTTTTATTATGATATAAAATTCTGGTGGGCCATGGTAAAGAGAAATGCAAATCGAAGGAGGAAACTGTTTTCATTTTTCATGGCCCACCAAAGTTTTAAATCAAAGTAAAACTTGTGCTGCTTCACATAGACCGTTCAGATTTTGGATCCAAATCGAGTATGATGGGTGAGCATTTACACACACACACGTATTTTATGAATCAGTCTGTTTACCTTTTCATATCAGTATAGAGCATGAGCTTAAAACTATTGGAGATCCAAATTTCGAGTAAACTGCATCCCAAGAAAACATTAGTCGTTTTATGCCCAGGCTCGTTATAATATTTATCATTTAACTTATTAGTTAGGTCACGCACACTTAGATAAAGAAATAAAATGCAAATATCGGCTTAATCAAAAATTGTGATCCTTCGGAAGTTTTTAATAGCGGGAGTTCTATCACCACTCTTTCTTTATTTGTTATATATATATATATATATATATATATATATATATATATATATATATATATATATATATATATATATAATTTGGACCTACCTCAATTTTAAGCTCATCTTCTAAAATATTCTAAAAAGTATTAGGAAGGAAAGTCTGTATGAGATACATACATCATGAAATGGGCCACGGAGCACTTTCAATAGCCACCTGACGACTGACTCTGCAGTCAGTACGCAATCCCCAAATGCACATGATCACTGCTGTTCATAAGCTGGGTCCCACACAAAAGTTAGCCAAAAGATAGAGCCGGTCCACTTGATAAAAAACAAGCTAGCCGAAGGATAAGCAATTGTCGCAGCTGCATTTATTGCACATGTGCAGGTCACGTATGAGTAAGGCCAGCTAGACTTTTAGGTAACGATGCATTCACACGTAGCCGTATGATTAACACCGTCGTTGCTACAGGTGGGCCTATTTGGACTGCGATGCACTTTTGTCTTCTGCGTTCAGACGCACGGATGCATGGATCATTCATCACGTGCTCCAGTTACGCCATAAGTGCGATAGCCCTCCACGCTCCTCTCGTTTAATTTGAGAGTGCACTCGTGAGCATACTTGCTACTGCACTCCTCACTACAGTTACCAGCCCGTGAGATCAGAGCCACTGATCAGTCAGGACCCACTTGTATTACACGTGTAAAACAGTTCGCTCAGTCATCCAACTTACCAAAGAAATAAGCAGTTAAACAAATAAACAACGGTCCACATTCTTCACTATTATCTTCCATAATAAAAGAGAAGACCGGACTGATTTTTCATTCGACAAATTATTATGGTCGGATCTACCTGATGAGCGGCTTGGATCTTACACGTGCCACGTGTAGTGGAGAGTCCACTCGCGAGTGTACTTCCCAGATTTCCATCACTTTTGGACGGTGGGCCTCTTGGTCCCAAATTCCAACGTAGTAGTTTTCACACTACCATCGGCTCGGACACGTGAATCCATGACATCAAATAAAGAGTTTTGGCTTTGGCATCTTCGGCAATTGTGCCTGCCAACGGTACTCGCGTGACACACGCCTACCCTACTCCCGCTCATCTGGTGGGCCCCACTGGTATTGGGGTACGACCACCTCGGGGACGATGAGGGGCAGCTACAGTGATTTGACCTAGGAGTACGTGTCATGGCCCGACATGGAGGCCACGGGAAGTTCCTGTGGTCGGAAGCCATGTGGGGTCCAGAGAAATCCCGGTGAGAAATCCACTCCGTCCATTACTTTCTCAACCTCACAGGACTCCAGGCCACGCGACACGAGAGACGGTGAGAACAGAAATGTCCACCGTTGAAACTTTCCTAAAGCTGACCATGATGCTTATATGCCATCCAAACTGTTCATTAGGTTATTAACAGTTAGATAAACTATAGGCATAAATATCATCGTCACCCAGGACTTATGTGGCCCACACAAAGATTCCAATGGTAGGCATTCAATTCCTGGTTTTTCCTGTCGTGTGGCCCACCTGATTCTTTTATGTGCCTAATTTTTTTAAATCTTAACGTATTGTGAGATTGAGAAACTGATGAACGGAGTGGATTTCTCACTCTGTAGACACATATAACTCATAAGCCACATGGACTGCCAAAACAAGCCCATACATGCCAACTGGCATGTGTGGCAAGAGTACCCACATGTAGACACCCCCACTATTAAATAACAGTTAAATTTGAGTGTTGGGCATGGACTAGGGACAAGTGGCTGGAGCCGTGGCCGGAGGGAAGGTAGTTTTGGTAAGAACCGGCTACCTCTCGGTTGCAGTTAGAACCGACTGGTATATACGCGGGGCTAATCATAACATCATCATCACCTTTTGATTGTGCTTCGCTTCATGCAAAGTCATCAACTTAAAAGTTTAAGTAATGGTAAAGGTTTGTCAAGTACATCTGTCAAGTCCAACTAACCCCCCATTATAATTTAAAGAAGACTTATAGACCTGAAGAAACTAAAGTGCAAAGAAATTTAAGATATGTCTGTCATGGTACTATACCTTAAAAACTAAAAAATGCATCAAAATCTTATAGAAAAACCTTAGGAACTTATCTTCAAAAGTCTACGGATGGAATGAATGAAATAACTGAAATTCAGGCATGTTTTGTTGCACCGAACCTATATTCAATCCTGCATAAGTAAGCCATAATAAGATAACAAATAGATTGGCTAATTCGGCTGCAACCGAATGTCAAATTCAATTTAACTGAATGCACCTTTAGTCCCACCAAAATGGGCCACAACATGACAACACGCAGACTGGCTAATTCGGCTGCAACTAAATGTGAAATTCAGTCCCACCGAAGGCAATGCTTGGTGCCACCGAACTTCATGAAAATATGATAGATAGCAAATGAGAATAGGAACTGTAGAGCATACTCCACATGACATTTGAGTAGGGATAAAGTAAATAAAAGAAAAAAAAAATGATTTTTTGATGAATGTGCAAAATGAAATAGGGATTAGCTATCGGCTAGGTTTTGGCTTTTGACTTCTTCCTTGAAGAGAAATGGAAGAGAAAAGGGATCAAGACGAATGGAAAAGGGTTGAAGAGAGACCAAAAAAGGAAGCCTCGGTTCTTTAATTTTCCCTTTTCATTTCCTTTCACTCTCTATCTAGAAAAGAGATAGAAGTCTCGGAGTCTCTCCTATCTCCTCTTGTTCGAGTTATGCCTTCGTTTAAGTGCATGGTCTTCTTTTATAGGTATTAATGTGGAGATGACATGTAAGGCTAAGTTGGTAAGTTTGATTTTATCAAGTCTGAGTTGAAATTACGATTTTACCATTACAAGTGAAAATTGGTATTAGAAAACGTGATTCAAGGGAAGAGTTGGAAATTCAGTGTTACATCTTTTTAAATTGTCATTTTGCTTTATTGCATTTTGTCTTACAATGATTTCTTTTCTTGCTTATTTAGGATTTGTGTTATTCTCTCTATTTTTTGAGCACTTCTATTAGTAGGCTCTGTTCTAATATCAGATAAAGTATGCTTTATAGTTGCCTCTACTGAAGACCTTTTGTATAAAAAACGTGATTTAAAGGAGTAACCAAAAATTCAATGTTCTTTTCTTGCAACACTTTCGTTAAAAAAACATTACTTTCTTTCAGTTTCATTTTGATTTTTGTTCATTTAAGATTGATAGTTTACTGTCATATATGTAAATCTTAGTATAATCCATTTTGAAAGTGTACAACTTGACAAAAGTAGAGACGATGTTTTACACGAGTAGAAAAAAAGGTTCCTAACCCCTTCATTTTTCATAACTACGGCACTTACTTAGAATCCATGGCGCAGATCAACCCATGAGTTACACGGATCGGGAAAACTATGATTTTCCCGATCTCTAGGTGATACAACGAATTCTAGCCAACCGTGGATTCGGAAATCTCTCTTTGGCTAGTGGCGACTCTATAAAATACTCAACGAGCCATTTTGTCAACCTTTTTCTCTAGGGTCAGTGTCCAAGGATATAGGCAAGCTGCATGAGGAGTTATGGGTGGCATTCATTCATCATTATTTCTCTCCAAACCCCTCTCACGAGGCTTTTCATGGATGCCTTAGCTCTAAGACTTGTCAGAATTTCGGATCATGTACTAATCAAAAGGCCCGTGCATGCGCATTATAGGGTCACGAAGGACGTATGCTCTATGAGTTGTTGGGATTCCGGATCTTATCACATTAGAAATTCGAATAATTCTAGTCCTATATCTATTATTCTATTATAAATACTCATCGTTCCAACATTGGTCGACGTGATTGCCAGTGACTATGTAACAATAAACCGTCTACTGAATAGATTGCTTTTGTTTTATATACACTCACACCCACCCACACAACACAATTGAGTACTCGAACCCACAACCTTTGTGTTGAAACTCCTCCGATCCACAACACAATGAGTACTCGAACCCATGACCTCTGTGTTGAAACTCCTGCGAGTCTACCATTGCCTATTACCCAGCCCAACTTTTAACGTGTGGAACTTCTCTGGACTCATCATTATTTATGTGCTAGATCCACACCATCCATCAATTTTTTCAAATCATTCTAGAACATTAGCTCAAAAATAGGCACATCCAAAGCTCAAGTGGACCACACCATGGAAAAGCAGCATGGATTGAACAACTACCATTGAAACCTTCCTAGGGTCCACTATAAGGTTTATTTGCCATCTAACCTGTCCATAAGGTCATGCATATCTAAATGAAAGTAAAAGACAAATATTAACTTGATTAGAGCCTTCTGTGGCCCCAATAAATTTTCAATGGTAGGCTTCCAATTCCTACTCTTTCCTATAGTGTGGCTCACTTGAGCCTTGGATCTGTTGCCTTTTTGGTGTCATGCCCTAAAGTGGTATGGAAAAGTGTATGGATGGTGTGAATCTGATACATACATTGTGATGGAGCTCACTAAAGTTCCACATGTCAACACTTCCGGTTTTCTTCTCCCTATAATGTGTGGCACCACACAACAAGCAACATAATTTTTTGAAGTGTGAAATTTACGTGGGACCTATGATGATGTATTTCTCAGATCCACACTGTCTATCTATTTTTTTTTGGATCATTTTAAGATATGAGCCAAAAAACAAGGTGATCCCAAGATCAAGTGGACTACACCATACGAAATAGAAGGAATTGAGGCTACAATTGGAAACTTTTTGGTGCCACAGAAGGCTCTGATCAAGCTGATATTTTTGCTTTACCTTCATCCAGTGTGTGTGACCTTATGAACAAGTTAGATGGCAAATGAGCCTCACGGTTGGCCCTAGGAAGTTTTCAAGGGTATTTTGTTTAATCCCCACTACTTTTGGTGGTGTGGTCTACTTGAGCTTTGACCTTAATTTTGGGCTTATGCCCTAGAATTATCTAGAAAATTGATGGATGGTGTGGATCTAACACAAATCATGATGGGACCCAAAAAAGCCCCACACATTAAAAGTTGGTTATGTAGCACGCAATCTATTTGGGAGAGAGAAATTTGAGTTGGAGTCATAGGAAATGACGTGGACCAATAGGAGCTGGAGTCATCCGAAACGATATGGACCAATGGCAAGTGACAACACTGTAGTTTCCTATGCCTTCAACACATGATCTGCACTCTTTAAAAGTGTATTTTAAAATTTGAACCATGGTTTTTCCTCCTAAATTTTAGGATTTTTACCAAATAGTCCTCAAGTTTGTCTTTAACACCAAAGTAGGCCTAATTTTTTAACGTATAAATTTAACCTTTGACAACTTTTTAAAATTTTTGAACGAAAATGCCCTTCATCTATCCTAGTGCTTGGGAAGTCAGTTGCGTGGTGGGAATGTTCATGAGGGCCACGATTATGCTTGGTGTGGACCATCAAAATCTCCATTGGATTCATTGCTAGAGCTATCTAGCTTGTTCATAATGTCATACGGATCTGGATGAGGCGAATACACAAATTTCGGCTTAATCCAAACACATGTTAACCTAGAAGTTCTAAATGGCAAATGTTCAATCCACACTATTTCTTGAGGTGTAGTTTACCCGTTGGTTGAATACCTCTTATGTTTTGTCAATGCCTTAACTATAAAAGCTAAAATGGGTAGATGACATAGATAGGACACGAACCCCATGGTAGCCCTTATAAATGGTGACCCAAGGCCAAATAGTAGACTCCATGTGTGAACCGCGACCCCTAAAATATGACAACTGCGATGCCTAAAATAACTCTATTGTAACCACTACTATGTCAGAACCATGATCGCTGTATGGGGTCGTGGTTGGGTCATCAAACGTTGTTTTTTTTTTTTTTTTTAAATTTAATTTAATTTTTTTTATATAAATGGCTTTTTATGATCTTTTGTCTCACTTCAGAATTGCGAAATGAAATTTAAGAAGTTATAAGTTATAAGTGTTGTTGTTATGGGTAAAAATGAACTGGTCGGGAGAGTGAGGTCAGCTCGGATATCCATGCATGTCGTGTGGTCAGCTAGTGCCGATCATGACCAAGGAGCTCTTCGATGGCCAGAAAATGGTAATCTATTGTATGAGATCTATTCACCTGACGGCCCTGCTCACCTGGAAATAAAGTGCATCCACCTTCTTTTGAAGAGGACAAGCACTGAGCCTTCCCACGTCCATTTCCGAACTCCAGCCCCATATGATAAGATGAAGAGGATGGTCATCAAGATGTCACCTGTTTCATCAAGGAAGAGAGCCTGGTCTCAGTGCTCGGACGCGGGCAAGTTGGTAATTCAATCAGGACATTCAACCATAGTCGACCAAAGGGCCCAGCTCAGGGAGCTTTTCCTCAGGACGGCTGTGAAAATCAGCTCGGTTAGTCAGCCTTAACCTCCTACCATATGTCTTTAGAGCTCGACCACTTTGTTGGGGGCCTTACACAAAACCTTAGGATCTAGCCTCCCAGAACAAACCAGAATTATGGATAATAAAGCAATAAAATAAATCAAAGCATAAATCACACATCACACAAGAGATTTTTACGTGGAAAACCCTCAAAGAGGTAAAAACCACGGGACCTCGTCCAGATCAACAATCTACTATGAAGTAGAACGTTACAACCGTCTTCACTTACGCCGGAGTGGATAAAAAATGAGAGAATAAAAGAAAAACGGAGAGATCTCACCGATTATGAGGACATAGAAGCACTGAAATATAAATTGCACAGTAGATAACCTCTACGAGTATAACCTCCCTTCTGCAAGCTTCCTTTCTCTCTTTCTCTTTCTATCTCATACCTTTGATAACTCTCTTGTGTTTTTTATATCTTTAGAAAAACCCTAGGAACCCTTATTTATAGTTTTAGGAAACTCCTTTCTGCATCCCAGTTGCGAAAGGATTCAGATTTTCACAATCCACAAAATCACAGAACGAATCTGCATAACCACGACCGGTCGAGACGAGGCTACGACCGGTCGAGCGCCACCCACGACCGGTCGAGCACCACCTTCGACCGGTCGAGCACCCCGGAGAAAAATAGCCTAAAGTCGCTGGACTTTGAGTCGAGTCAGGGCTCGACCCCACGACTGGTGGTGCACCAGCCCTCGACCAGTCATGTGAGGCTCACTACCGGTCGAGCACGGGTCAAAAAACCCAACAAATCTTTTCCTTTTTGACCCATGAGCGATTCACTTTCTTCAAGCCAATCAGGTTTCTACAAACCTCAAACTTGCCCTTGACTAAAGCCTTGGTCATCATGTCTGACCCATTATCGTCTGTGTGGACATTCTCAAGCTGTAACACCTTCTGTTCCAAAGTATCTCTGATCTAGTGGTACTGAATCTCAATGTGCTTTGACTTAGAATGCTGACTTAGATTCTTGCTCAAGTGTATAGTACTTTAACTATCGCAATAGACCACGTGCTCCTCCTGCCTCAGGCTAAGTTCCTGTAAGAACCTCTTCATCCAAAGCATCTCTTTACATGCCTCTTTGATTGCAATGTACTCAGCCTCTGTCGTCAACAATGTTACGTTCTTCTGTAGCTTACTCTGCCAAGAAACTGCTCCCCCTACAAACGTGAACGTGAACCCTGAGGTAGACTTCTTGGAGTCTATGTCGCCTACCATATTTGTATCTGTGTAGCCCTCTAACACAAGTTTTCTATCACCATAGCATAGGCTCAACCTGAATGAGACTCTTAGATACTGCAGTATCCACTTCACCGCTGCCCAATGTTCTTTGCCAGGATTGACAAGATACTGGCTGACAACACCAACCGCATATGCTATGTTTGGGTATATACACACCATAGCACACATCAAACTTCCTACAGCTGACGAGTAGGGTATCTTCCGCATCTCTTCCACCTCTGCCTTCGTCTTGGGATACTACCTGTCGCTCAATCTGAAGTGACCATCGAGTGGAGTACTGACTGGCTTCACTGTATTCATATTGAACCGCTCTAGGACTTTCTCAATATATCGCTCTTGTGATAGCCAAAGCTTCCTGTTCCTTCTGTCACGGGTTATCTCAATTCCTAAGATTTGTCTACCGGGCCCAAATCTTTCATCGCAAAAGACTTGCCCCGACTCCTGTTTCAGTTTGTCGTTCTTCTTAATGTCTTTTTCCATGATGAGCATATCATCAATGTATAACAGCAGAACTAAGAAATCACCATCTGAGAACTTGCACGTGAACACATAGTGGTCTGACTCCGTTCTGTCATACCCATGCTGTAACATGAATGAGTTGAACTTCTTGTACCATTGTTGTGGAGCTTGTTTTAGCCCATACAAGCTCTTCCTCAGGTTACACACTATATGCTCTTTGCCCTTGATTTCGAACCCCTCTGGTTGGTGCATGTAGATCTCTTCTTCCAGGCCACCATGGAGGAAGGCAGTTTTAACATCTAACTGCTCTACCTCCAGATCCATGCTAGCCGCCAACCCAAGCAACACCCATATAGATGTCATCTTCACCACTGGTGAGAATATCTCATCGAAGTCTATGCCTTTCTTCTAACCAAACCCTTTTACCACAAGTCTGGCCTTAAACCTCGTCTGTGAATTCTTCCGCTCAATCTTCTTTCTGAACACCCACTTGTTGCTCAAAACTTTCTTGTCCTTGGGCAATTTCACCATGTTATAGGTATGGTTCTTATGGAAGGATTCCATCTCCTCTTACATAGCTTTCAACCACTCCCCCTTATGCTTGTCGATTAGGGCCTCAGAATAATCTTCTGGCTCTCCCCTATTAGTTAGCATAATGTACTCATGCGACGAGTACCTCGTAGACGGTTGTCTGTCCCTTGATGACCTCCTCACCTGTGGCTCAATAAGTGGATCAAGTGGGGGCTGCTCCCCTGGTCCATCTTCTGAAGGAACTCCCTCGTCCTCTGTACCTTTCTGTACTCCCCCGTCATCAGGCACTACGGGAGGAATAATCGGATCCATGTACTCTAGCTCACTTAAACTAGGCTGGTTCTTCTCTGACTTACCAATGCCTTTTATACACTGATCTTCAAAGAAAACTACATCTTTGATCCTGACGAGCTTCTTCTCGGTCGGATCTCATAATTTGTAACCGAACTTTTCATCATCGTACCTTAAGAATACATACTACCTAATGTTCATATCGAGCTTGGACCTTTCGTCCTTTGGTATGTGAACGGATGCCTTGCATCCAAACACCCTGAGATGACTGTATGATGGATCCTGTCCAGTCCACACCTTCTCAGGTACTTCTCCATTCAACGACGCTGATGAAGACCTATTTATCAGATATACTGCCGTGTGCATTACTTCTCCCTAGAACGTCTTAGGCAACTTTGCATGGGATAACATGCATCTGATTCTCTCAACAATGGTGCTATTCATTCGCTCAGCTACACCATTATGCTGGGGGGTCTTGAGAACCATCTGTTCATGCCGTATACCCAGAGACTTACAATACTCATGAAAGTCACCAATGTATTCACCACCATTCTTAGTGTGGATGCACTTCAATGATCTACCTGTCTCTCTCTCAACCATAGCGTGAAACAATTTAAACACACTAAAGACCTCGTCCTTGGATTTCAAAGAGTAAACCCAAACCCTCCTAGATGCATCATTTATAAAAGTAACAAAATACAATGCCCCACCTAAGATTTTTGTCCTCATAGGACCACAAACATCATAATAAACCAAATCTAATGCATGCACTTTATTAATATGAGAAACAAATTTAATAAATGAAACTTTATGTTGTTTTCCTGATAAACAATCAAGATAGGTTTTGAGAGGCATACCTGTTACGTCTGGAAGGAGCCGCTTCCTCGCTAGTAGATGAAGCTCCTTTTTCACTCATGTGGCCTAGACGCCTGTACCACATGTCAATAGCTGAATCTTTCGCTGCGTTCAACCCACCCTTACACACACTGACACTTGCCTTGTAAAGGGTGTAACACTTCTTTCCTCTGACTACGATCAACGAATCCTTGATGAGCTTTCCTCGCCTACCAGCAAACCAGCTTTCATAGCCATCATCATCCAACCTTCCCATCGACATCAAGTTGAGGCGAAGGTCTGAGATATGCCTCACATCTCTGAGAACCAATGTGCAACTCACATCGATCTTCACACAAATATCACTGACTCCTACGATCTTCGATACGCCAGAATTTTTCATCTTCACGATCCCATAGTCACCTGACTTGTAGCTTGTGAAGAAGTCTCTGCGTGGAGTCGCATGAAACGAGGCTCCTGAGTCTATCACCCAGTCGGTGTCCTGACTCGTAGCCGTGAGACATATATCATGATCTGCTGAAAGAATAACTACAATGTCGCCATCTGAAGCGACCACAATGGAATTTGATTCATCTTCCTTCTCCTTACCTTTTCCTTTCTTGTCATTCTTCTTACCACGACATTTATGCTTGTAGTGGCCCTTCTTACCACAATTCCAGCATTCAACATCTTTTTTATTACTCGACTTGCCTCTTGATTTATCTCGGGCTTTCCCACCCTTCCTGTTCTTTCCTCTCCCTTGTTCCTGTGTCACAAGGGCCTCTTGTTGAGCAGACCCCTGAGACTTCCTCCTTATCTCCTCATTGAAGAGACAACTGGTTACCTATTCTATGGAAATCTTTCCGTCTGGCGCGGAGTTACTTAGAGATACCACCAATGTCTCTCAACTGTCGGGTAATGAACTAAGTAATAGTAAAGCTTGCAATTCATCATCTAGGACCATATTCATAGCAGAGAGCTGGTTTACTATATTGCTGACCTCATTCATGTGCTCGGCCACAGAACCACCATCCTTGAACTTGAGATTTACGAGTTGCCTTATCAGAAAAATTTTATTATCGGCTGTCTTCCTCTCATACAGCCCTTCCAATTTCAGCCATAGGCTAGCGGCTGAGGTCTCGTAGACACACGGTGGAATACGGAATCGTTTAACCATTGTCTAATAAACCCCATCGCCTTTCGGTCTATCTTCTTCCAATCATCATTAGACAATTTCTTGAATTTTGCTGATATGCATAAAATTGGAGAATATAGGTCATTGCAATAAAGCAAGTCCTCCATCTTAGCCTTCTATATGGTCCAGTTAGAACCATTGAGGATGATCATCCTTGATGAGCCACCTTTTATAATTCAAAACCAATCCTACCCGTTCAAAGAACATTGATACCACTTTGTTCGGGGCCTTGCACAAAACCTTAGGATCTAGCCTCCCAGAACAAACTAGAATTATGGATAATAAAGCAATGAAATAAATCAAAGCATAAATCACACACAACACAAGAGATTTTTATGTGGAAAACCCTCAAAGAGGTAAAAAACACGGGATCTCGTCCAAATCAACAATCTACCATGAAGTAAAACGTTACAACCGTCTTCACTCACGCAGGAGTGGATAAACAATGAGAGAATAAAAGAAAAACAGAGAGATCTCATCGATTACGAGGACGTAGAAGCGCTGAGATATAAATTGCACAGTAGATAACCTCCACGAGCATAACCTCCTTTCTACAAGCTTCCTCTCTCTATCTCACACCTTTGATAACCTTCTTGTGTTTTTCATATATTTATAAAAATCCTAGGAACCCTTATTTATAGTTTTAGGAAACTCTTTTCAGCATCTCAGTTGCGAAAGGACTCAGATTTCTGCAATTCGCAAAATCGCGAAACGAATCTGCGTAACTACAACCGGTCGAGACGAGGCCATGAGCGGTCGAGCGCCACCCACGACCGGTCGAGCACCACCTTTGACCAGTCGAGCACCCCGAAGAAAAATAGCCCAAAGTCGCTGGACTTTGAGTCGAGTCAGGGCTCGACCCCACGACTGGTCGTGCACCAGCCCTCAACCGGTCATGTGAGGCTCACGACCGGTCGAGCACGGGTCAAAAAACTCATCACACATGACCTTATCATTGCCGATAATCTCGTGAAACGGTTGAGAAACCTTTGATAAACTCGCACTTATGATTTGGGAAGTGTTTCTCTCCACGCTATCAACTCATAGCCTATAAATAGAGGGCCCATCTACAATGAAAGGTACGCACCAACGAACCCTCAACTCTACTGGACCTACCTTGCTTGACTCCGACTTAAGCATTGAAGGTCCCCTTGCTACAATCAGGGTCTCCTTTGTCTTCTTCATGTGCACAAATATTCGAAGTTCTAGAGAGGGTCAACCAGATTTCTACATCAATGATGCCGTAGAAAGCTTGCACCTTCAAGGGACATGGGGGGTTTGTGTTAAACTGTTCGCACCATCAGATTTCAAGGTAGCATGATCTAATTCAAAATTTTCATCTAACTGGGCAGGTCAATGTGAACTTGATTCCGCCACTACCAACACCTATGCCATATACAAAGAGAGAAAGAAAGAATATTTCAAGAAAAATAAAAGATTTACTCGGTGCGAAAAATAACCCCAAAGTAAAAATATATTCATATTCATTTAGATGCATTTGAATGAGGAGTTAAGTCTTAGTATTAGAAACAACCTTAAGTAATAGGCTACATCCATAATTGTGATAATGACAATAAAAATAATAATACATAATTGTTAAATCAAAATAAATTTCAGCAAAAGCAAGCTGTCAATTAACCTAAAGAAGAACCTACTCAACCTTGCTAGGCTTGGAGTCGCACCTATGTGCTCGTTAACTTTTTTTTTTTAACCGACCTTATGTGTAGGTATGATGTCTAGTATAATGTGACTACTTTCGAAAGTGTTGGGGAATGGAATGCTCTGTAATCACTATCCAACATGAGGGAGCCGATTAGGTGAGACACCGGACTCACCCAAGACGGTGTAGTTTCTGTCGAGTCTACTTTGCCTTGATGTATGTATTTTGTATCCATGCCTTCCATCCATTTTTTCCATATCATTTTGGGGGCATTATCCAAAAAATGAAGCAAACTCAATATCAGATAAACCACACTATAGGAAACAATGGTGATTGAACACCCTACGATGAAAACTTCTTAGGGTGCACCTTAATGTTTCCATAGTGTTTATTTGCCATCAAATACGTTGATCAGGTCACATAAGCCTAGATGAAGGAAAAAAAAATAAGAAGAAGAAGCAAATATTAGCTTGATCCAAAACTTGTGGCCCCATTAATGGTCAATCATCACTGTTTCCTATGGTGTGGTCCACCTGATAATTGGATCTGCCCTAAAATGATCTGGAGAAACAGATGGATGGCGTGGATACAAAATACATATATCAAGGTGGGCCCAACGGCAAGAGCTGCACCATTTTGGGTGGGTCCGGGCTCTCACCTAATCCCCTCCCCAAATATGAGGCAAACTTTAATACTTGACAAGATGAAAAGGTTACTTTACTTTCTCAAGAATTTCCAAAACAGCACAAGTGCCTTATTATTATTATTTTTTCTTTCTTCCCTTCTTGAATACTTCAGCAAAAAGATCCTAATATCATGCACAGGTCTACTAATGACTCCAAGGATGAAGTGAGAAATTTATATGAGAGATTAGGCTTGCATGTCAATACTAATCCATGTCCATCTTCTTTTACTTTCTGCCTGTGTCCAGATATCAGGAACGCCATAAAAATTCATGAAAATGGAAAAGGTTTTAATTGATGTGATTATTTAAGCTATTTGAATAACAAAGAAAACAATAAATTTCTCTAAGTAATTATTAGTCTTTTTTGTAGTTAAGATTTTCAAGCATAAATATGAGATAATTCTTATGATAGGAACATGAGGTATCCACTTATTATCCAAACAAGACTCCTGAAGAATCCATCATCCAACAACAACAACGATTCTTCTAATCCAAGCATGCCCTTACTATTTCTATTTATTAGCTGTTTGTTATATAAACATCATTTTGGATTGCGGAAATAGTTTAGAATCTTTTGTTTTGTTTTTTGGAAAGCTTTCTTAATACTTACTGAAGTCGAACCCTGAGAGGAAACAACAATGGGCGAACCAATCCACTAGCTCAACCTCAGTAATGAATCTAAAAGGGGAGTGCATGTGAATGGATGCTAGCCTAGAAAGAATGGTCCACATGTGGTCTGATATAATCCTAATGTAGCTGGTGGAAGAAGATACAAAAGAGTAAAGTCTCCTAGTGAACAGTCGCATTTCTCAGGAGAAACCTGTCGGATTTTTAATAGCTGCAAGATTTTGTTGATTGTCCACTAAAATACTAGTTCCCGCAAATTAATCCTAAAAATAGGTAATGCAGAAAATAGTTTAGAATCTTGAAAGCACGATTTCGATCGATATCCAACTTGGTCTGGTGGACTCAAAGGCTCAATTCAACTCGATCCGATATTTAATAATTAAGATAAGAATAATATTTAAGTAAATATAGATATTTAAGTTAATTTGAGTATTAAAATCAACTAACTTAAACATAAACAATGTGCTTGGCCTGTTCGTAGATGTTGACGCCCTCTCATGTGAGATTGTATGCTTTAAATCTCAGCCGAGTTTTGGTTGAGTTATTGAGTTTTACAACTACAGTTGTGGAAAATGTAGTCCATGCTTATAAGAACTTGCTTTCCAGCATATCTATTTCTCTATGGTGGGCCTCGATTGTTGGTAGCCCATGTGCTGAAAATCCCAACCTGTATGATATTGATATGATTATTGTTGTATTTTCTTTGTCAACCGTTCATTTATTGCCCACCTATTGAAGGGTTGTAAGGACTTCTGATGGATGGTCCATCCACAGGGGATCCGATAATATTAACCCGTTGCATTGATCTCAGCTGAAGCTGGTTCAGTCACTGGTGATCTGATACACGCCCTCAGAAACAATATTCAGGAAGTGGGCCCACATTGTATTCTCCCCGTTCCGTTCAACGCGGTCTAACTCTTCCAAGACGGGTAAGATACAACTCAATTAAACAATGGCTATGTGGGGCCCAGTGCGATGTGTGCGCAACATCTATGTGACATAGCGGCAACGAAGGGGGGTTAGGTGGGCCCAAATGAGAAAAATTGAAATTTTTGAATAAGCCCAGAAGCCCATTTGAAAATACGTCATGAACCACTGGTTTTGGGTCCCACCATGATATGTATCAGGTCCTGCTTTAGCTTGTAATAGAAGCCATTGGATTGGGCTTAGGTTCTGAAATTTTTTATATGAAGGTCTGACTTGAGCCCATGAACGGGCCCGCTTATGATGCTAATGAGCAGGTGTGGGCCTGACATTGAAGACCAATTACTTAATTGGGTGGGCCACGGCCTGAGTTTCTACCTTGATATGGTGGGCTTGGGCTGATTCATAATCAGGTGGGTTGGGCTGATTCAATCCTGGCCCAGATCTGACTCAACCGCTCATCGTACCAACCAGTTTCTGTGGGGCTACTGTTTCAAAACCGTGCTGATCCAACGGTTCTTATCCGTCCTTTCCATGGCTCTTTTCTATATAACCGTCTATTGTCCAAGCCATTCATATATATAACTATGATCAATCACTGAGATTGATGATAAGTGAATGATCTCGGCCAAATATTTTTGTATGCTATTGATTGGATGGTTGGGATTGCGCTTATCAGTGCGATTATTCACGAGAACTGATCATCTCCAGCCGCTCTACCCTAAGTTGTGGTACAGTACCATCTTTCCAGCCAACATACCGCATGTGTGGGACATCCACACCATTAAAAAGGAAGGCCCACCCAAGAAGATTAAATAATTAAAAAACCAGCCTGGTCAGCTTATCAGATGTTCCACGCCGTTGGATTTGACGATCGATGGATGGTGTGACTTAGCATACACGTTTGGCCCACCTACTAAGTGGATTAGCATTGTTTTCGAGAAGAGTGAGCTTGATGGTGGGGATTGCCGTTTTCATGGTTTGGATATCCCACACAAGTTGCATGTTAAGGAGAAAAACTGATCAGTTTTCCCATCTTAAGGTGCTGTATAAGGATAGGATTGGACCGATGGAGTTCAACGCCCATAGGGTGATTACTAGACGTTGAGCTGTGTGGGGCCCAGCATGATGTATGAGTGCCAATCTGTCCGTTAGATTCCCTTCATCGCCCATGTTATATGTGGATTTCAAAGTCCAATCTGATCCGTAACTCGGGTGGGCCACACGAAAGGGAACAATGGGGGATATTGGAGAGGTGACAGCCGACGTAGAACTTTCGAGATGAAATGTGGGGTCCACCGTATATTTATATGCCATCCAAACTATTCATGAGATGAGCCCCACCGGTATGAAGGGGGACACCAGAGCTCAGTCCATTTCAAAACTCAGGTCGGCCACATACAACGTGAATAAATAGATATTTTCTCAACGTGAATATATAATTTTTAAGCGTTATTGTATAATGCTCCCTATTGTGTGTCCAACCCGAGTTTTGGATCAGGAGGATTCTTTCGATGTAGGGTGAAAATGACAAGGCTCATCAGATTCACGGTTTGGATTATACACACGTCTCTGATGGGTCCCGCACATATGGTAGATGTCCTGCTAATCAAAACACGGGCACATGGCTTTGTAACTTTGGTGCCCCTGGATCCGAGCCAGTAAACATGGCTAAGATGCCCATATGAAGGCAACCAACGGTTCAGATTGAGCTAATTGAGTGTCGGCTTTGCGCTGAAGTGCCGACTTTGTGCAAAGCCAACGCTGCAAGCACTGGCTTTACACAAAAGCGACGCTGCCGGGGACAGTTTTTTTTTTTTTTTCACGTTGGCCTAATCAAGACGCCCTAAGAGGGGCTTATTTGCTCTTATCTCTTCACCAGTGTTTCGGTTTCCCTAAGTTTATTACCTTGCACTTCCATCCCAGGCTCGGGGCAATCGAACCCAACCATCTAGCCTTATGTGTCACTCTCCACTTGCCTATAAAAGTACGACCCTGCGCTCACAATTCAAGGGGGGAAGAGACAGAATTGAGACTTGGGTACACAGAGAGTTCCAGACAAAGGCTCCTGTTCTCTGGATTTCTTCCATTGTCTCCATCGTTTTTATTCTTTTAATCTTTTCTAATTCTCTTGATCTTTTTTATTCTTTCGATCTTTCCAGTCCATTTCAATTTCAAAGACAAATGTATTCTTGATCTATTTTTTCTAGTATGCATATTCCAACCCCATTGCTTTGAACACCAGAGGTAGTAGGTTCTGCTTTGACATTACATAAGGTATGCTCTACAGTTGATTCTCTTGAGGATCTTCTGTATCAAAACACATGACATAAAGGAGGAACCAAAAACTGTGTTTCTTTTCTTTTCCATACTTCTATTGGAAAATCCCTTTTCTATCGTTATCATTTTATTTTTAGTTTATCTTTTATAGTTTAGACATCTCAAGCTTAGTATTTTACTAGGTCTTTGAACTCCATTTAGAAGTATACAGCTTGGCAAAGTAGAAATCGTGCTTCATGTGGGCGGTAAAAGAGTACCCAACCTTTTCCTTTTCCGCATAATCCATGGCGCAGATCAAACTAGAAGTCACTAGAGTTGAAAATTCTTTGATTTTTTTTTTTTCAAGGCAATTCCACGGATTTTAGCCTATCGTGGATTTTGGAGCCTTTATTTTGACTAATGGTGAGTCTAAAATAGTGCTTAGTTGAGCCATTCTATCAATCTTGTGAAAAGTGGTGTACAACCCAGAATCACACCGGGTTATTTGAAATTAAGTGGGATCAGCATCTGAGAATATGAGCATGTTTATGAGGGGTTACAAATGGTATAAGTATACTTATTAGCTTCTCTTCTCAATCCCTCTACGAGATTTGGGTATAGAGGTCTTACCTATGGGTTCTACTAGATTTGAATAGATTTCAGATCTAGGCCTTCATACGCTATTGTCTGTATCAACCAAGTGCCTAAAATCATTAACCTCTTTTCTCAACCCCTTCACGAGGTTTGGATATGGAGGTCTTAGCTATGCGTTTAACTAGATCTGGATAGACTTTGGATCTGGGCAATCACATGCTATCACCCGTATTAATTGAGCATATAGTATTTTAGGTTTATGAAAGATATATGCGTTGTGACTTGCGAGTATCTAGATCCTTTTATATAATAAATTTGAGTAAAATCTAGTTTTATATCTATCACCACACACACACACACACACACACACACACACACACACACGTTTCAGTCAGACATGTGTTTCAGGGATTAGAATATCTATATTCTAAAATAATGAGGAAACTTAGATGAAAGAATACATATTATCAATCATTACATTAATCTGAATTCTTATTACATTCCTTATATTACCCTTGATTCCAAGAAAAAATATAATTAACTGTATAATTTTAAATAATAATTGCAAATAGTCCGACAACAATTCCGGCAACCTTTCGGCCCTATAAGGTGTTTATCAAAATGACAGAAGAGTTGTGCGGGTTTCAAACCCTTGCTTCATGATGATACACAGGCCAAAAGACTTGAATTGAACATCTATGGCCTTGATGATACGGATAAATAATAGCTTTGCTGAATCATTTGCGCGGGACCATTATTGCACATTCACGCAATATGATGATTTCCTGTTACTTGTCCTTTGGCTTCTTCTTCTTTCACCTACAGACTTCTCGGTAACCTGAATATCGTGATTCTTTTACTCCAAGAGTTCTCAAATGTTCTCAGTACCCAAATGAGGAGGATGTGTTATTTATAAACATCCGCCCTCGTAACTTTGTTGCGCGGGCGCACATCTCCCCATTGCGCAGTCGCACAATACCTTTGTCTAGGCATCCTTAATGTTGCATGTTAAGAAGTCACGCCATAGATCCTCTATTCTTTTCCTGCTTCCTAGTCCCTCAGCTACATAACATTTCTTCATATCTTCCTTATTCAGTTGCGCATTGCACAACACATCCTTGTTGCATGATCATGCAATACATACTTGTAATATGAGTGCACAACCGATTTTATGCCTCAACAATATATCCATCATTCGATTTATGCAACCATTAGATGATCTGACCTAGATGCCTAATGGGCAACTCGGGGGAAAGTTTCTTTGAGCATTCACACAGATTCATTTTATCATTTACCTTTTAATTGTCTCATCTATGATACAGAAAGATTTAAGACATTAGACAACAATATTCACCATGTCTTCAATCTTTACACTTAATTTACTCATTTTTCATATTCGATCCTCCATCTCTACTTCGTCTCCATTATAGCTCCACAATCATCGTTTCTCGTGCACACTCCGTCTTCATTCTATCTTTGTTAAACCCAGAGAAGTCACATAGAACTTGAACTTTTCTGCAAGAACTACCTTCATAAGCATGTCAACCGAATTCACACTTGTGTAGATTTTCTTAAGAGTCACACCTCATTCCTTAAACATCTGTCAGATAAAATGATGATACACATTAATATGTTTAGGTCTAGAATGATAAACCGAGTTCATTGCCAAATTAATCACACTTTCATTGTCATAATTAACCGGCATGGCCTCTTACTGAAGCCTCAATTGATTTATCATTACCCTCAGCGAAATCACTTCCTTGAATGCTTCCGTCACTACATTTATTAGTTGTGGAAAGAGCCACCATATACTGAAGTTTCGACATTCAACTGATCGCTCCACCCGCTAACACAAACGAATAACTGAAAGCTAACCTTCTATTATCCATATTACCCGCGTAATCTAAATCCACATAGCCTATTAATTTGTCTCCTGATTTTTGAAATGTAAAGATGTAGTCCTTCGTACTTCTAATGTATCGACATAACTATTTCACTGCCTCCTCATGTTGCTTGCCGAAGTTAGACATGTATCTGCTATAGCAACATCCACTGCATGTGAAATATCTAGTTTCGTACAGACTATAGCATACATCAAGTTGCCAATCACATTCAAATAAGGCACACGAGGCATAACTTACATTTCTTTATCCATTTCAAGACACTATTTAGAAGAAAGCGGAAAATGAGCCACGTGGGGAACGTTGACCGGCTTTGCCTTGTCCATCACATACTTCACCAATACATTCTCAAGGTATTCAGCATGAGATAACTATATCCTGCTCATCTTCCTGTCTTTGTGTATGTCAATGCTAAGAACCCTTTTTACACCCTACAAATATTTCATCTCAAATGTCTCTGATACCTGAGACTTCAGTATATCAATCTCAGACATGCTATAATTGGCAATGAACATGTCATCAACATATAATACCAAGATAATGAACTTCTCATCACTGAGTATCTTGAAATAGAACTCCTAAAATAATAAAATTTTTTGTACCATTGCCTAGGCATATGTTTCAGGCCGTATAACAGCCTCCTCAACCTGTAAACCTTGTTTCTGCCAATTGTATTTCAAATCCTTTTTATTGCTTCATGTAAATATGCTCTTCCAATTCCTTGTGCGGGAAAGTAGTCTTCACATCTATATGTTACAACTTGATATTATATTGGGCAACCAGCGCCAATATAGATCTGATAGATACTTGCTTTACCACAGGTGTGAAGATCTCATTGAAGTCGACACATTCTCTCTGAATATATCCATTCCATACCAACCTTACCTTATACTTATCATGTTTTTTCCTAGAGATCCACTTACTCCCAATTGCTTTACGGTCGATGAGAAGCTCCACCAGCTCCCATGTTCCATTCTTGTACAAGGAGTCATCTTGTCTTACATTGCCGCTTTCCATTTTTTGGCATCTATGTCGTGAAGAGCCTCCTGAAAAGTAAACGGATCCCTCTCATCCGTAATAAGGGCAAATGCAACATTCGAGTCATCCCTTTATTTCGCCGGTATATATGATCCCTTGGTGGATTCCTTCTCATATGTGGTTGCTCTACCTACTCCTATACCTCTGTTCGCATTTTAATATCAGCCCGTGTCTCATCTCTGTCTATCTGAATGTCTATAACCGAGTTTTTCGTTTCTTTATGCTCATCCTTACAGAATAAGGATCCTTAATCAAATTTAACATCACAATTAAGGATGATTTTTCATGTGACCTAATCATATGGCTTGTACTCCTTCACACCACCACCATATTAAACAAAGATGTAATTTTTAGCATTTTTTTAAATTTTTTTTTACACACACATACACACTCACGCTAGTGGAATTTCACGACTTATGGGTACTCGAACCCTTGACCCAGTGTTGAAACTCCTGAGCGTCTACCACCGGAGTATGCATCATAAAGACAAACTCGAACCCTTGTCCAAGTTATTTCTCTTAACATATAGTACATGAGAGTATGCATCACAACCAAATACTCGCAGCCCTGAGTAGTCTACTTGCTAACCACTCCACACTTTCTTTGAAAATTTAAAACCTATAATCATATAAGGGAACTAATTCACCAAGTAACAAGCCGTGTTCACGACCTTAGTTCACATTTCATTGCCCAACCCAACATTACTCATCATGCATCAGCTTTCTTTAAGAGAGTTCGATTCATCTGCTCAATCATACCATTCTGCTTTGGTGTGTGGTACAATGTGTTGTGCCTCACGATTCCTTCATCTTTAGAAAAATGATTGAATCCGCCACCATTATCTATTCTCAATACTTTCACATTTTGCCCTAACTGTTTTTCCACCATCGCCTTCCATTATTTGAAGTTGGTGAAAACCTCGAATTTATTTTTCAAAAAATAAACCAACAGCTTCCTGAAATAGTCATCAATAATGTAATAAACCATGACGATCCTTTATCAGAAACTACAGGCGACAGCTCCCATACATCAAAATGCACATAATCCAGAACTCTCTTACAAACATGTTTTCCAGACTTAAAACATAACGACTGTTTATCATATATACAATGCTCGTATATACTAAAATCAATGCTTTTAAAAACTGGAATTAAACAACAATGAAAAAAAGTACCTTCATGCCTCGCTCACTCATGTGGCCTAGGCGTGCATTCCACATACATACATATGTAGAATCCACTACAAATGTTACAACTCTACCCAATGAAGTGCTCCCAATTAACTTGTAAATGTTACCATTCATTTGTGCTTTTGTGACTACGCGTGCCCCTGTAACATCCTAGATTTTCACTGTTTTGGATTTTCAAAAATCCATCAATTTTTATTTTTTTAAATTTTATTTAATCAACCTAAATATTACTTAATGACCATTAGCACTCAATGCTAGTTTGTATAGGGGTGGTACCAGTAAAGAGCTGCACCAGTCCGATTAATCAGCCATAGAAAGCCAATGAATCTGCCTAATCACTTGAACATCAAGTGTAGTGTAACGTCCCGCCCAACCAGAATAGTGTCCTGGGGCGTCCACATAGGATTTGTCACAGGACCGTTCATTTAAGCTACTCGTAGTGAGGTATCACAAATAAATTAGACCAAGATTAGCCCAATTGAATAGACCAGACGAGCCTTGATAGAACCTGGTGCAGGCCTCCAAGCCAGATGACCGTTTACACTTAGCGACAGCCCATGCGGGTTATACCGCGACATGGGAAGGTTAGAAAATTATAAAAATTCAAGGAAGCATAGATCTCACTGGGCTTGGGGACCATCGCGGACCACGGACCCAGTGGACACCCGGAAGTGGAATCTGGCACTTGCCAGATGCGCCCCACCAATGCCAGAATTGGAATCTGACACGGGTAAATAAAACTGAGATTTCAGGCATTTCAGCCATTGAATTTCTTCCAAATTTACGGCAAAGGTCTAATGTATTTTTCTACGCCCGCCCACAAAATCTGGGTCCCGATCGTGGCACGGTGACCGTTGATCGCGAATCAGACCCGTGCGACCAAACCCCATATCTGATCATCCCCAAATTTTGCATGGCCCTTCATCGGGCCATGGAGCATCTATCCTATAAGTTTCATGGTTAAAGGGCCATCAGAACTGTCTCGGTTATCCAAACAAGCTCTATACCGCTCGTTGGTGGACCACTAGTTCCAAAACTATAGAATAATGTCCGTCTCATTGGGCTTGACATCCATCGTGGGAATTTGACTTGGGTACGGTCTAGAACCGGTCAACTTGAGCCGAAGGACAAGTGCATGAGAAGTGCAAATACCCTAAAGGGAGGAGTTGGAACGTAAGTGAATTGAGTCGTCCACTCTTATGTAAGGTTGAGGATTTCGGACCGTCGGTTTGTGACCAAACTTTACCCATGGAGTAAGGATATTTCCCTACTCATATCCGTATAGTCGCGGCCCTGATCGACTATCGGTGACCGTTGAACAGACTTCTTATCATATCTGTTGATCGGCGCATCCAAATGGCAGGCCGATCATATCCATACGTAGATCGTCATTAGGGTTAGCTATCCTACGGTGTATATTGACTTGTACACCTCATAGTGGGCCCTAGAGCTAGAAAGACCCTCTCATAGGTCTAATATAGTAAAAATCCAACACTTGGGGCCATTGTCATCAAATCTGGCACTATATAAAAGCCTTATTTGGGGCACCCCCTCCCCCATACGAATTTTCCCTAGAGAAGAAAGGAGAGAAGAGAGAAAAGGGAGAAGAGAAAGAGGAGAAATGAGGAGAAAGAGAGAGGGAGAGTGAAGAAGGGAGTGAAGGTGGACCCTAGATCGAGGTGGTCCCCAAAGAATCAAACCCCACAACTCCCTACCTCTTCTTCAAGGAAGAACCACACATTCGCTCCGTTGATCGTCTAGGTAAAAGCCCTCATCCATTTTCTTGAAAACTTTAAGTTGAGGAAGGATTTACTTGAAACTCTAACATGCGAATGGTTGTTTTAGGGAATCCGGCCGTCCGACTCCAAAAGCCCTCATTCCTAGGTCGTTTCCAAGATCTCAACGAACCATAGGTGCGGACTATTATCCTTAAGTGGCCTAGCACCAATTATAGTTGGAGTTTAATGATTTTGTTTGCTTGGTATGTTGTATGGAAGAATCTAGAAAAACCTATGGATGACATATTGTTGAAATTGTATGAATTGCATGTTTAGTTCTCTTTAATGTTAAATCTTGCCTCTCATGATCTAGTATATGGATGATTACATGCTCATATTTGTTTGATTTTCTTTTCTCTCATATGTGTTGCTTCTTAGTGTGTTGATTCATTGTTCTTGTGCAATTGATCCCTTGAGGTGTAGGAAGTGCTTTACTTCCTCACCAACCCACACCACACACATACACCTTATTCATGATATTGATAGTTTATTTGCTAGAGAAATTCGAATTGTATGTTGAGCAACATGAGAATATGGTGTTGAATATGCTTGATGTTACATTGGTAGTTGGCATGCTATGAGTCACTATTCCTACCCTTGGGTTGGTCAGGAACATGAGGAGAGCGAAGGTGGTTCCGTTGGTAGGACCACCTTGAGGCTAAACCCATGGGTTTGGGTGAGTATGTGTGGGCGGCAGTAGTTAGGCTACATGGGTCGCTTGTACCCGATGTCGTTCTGCCACATACTTGCCTGGGCTCGTGCGGTTTAGTCCACTGGCTGACCCACTTGGTTTGTTAACCTTGTTTGCTTACATATGTATGGAAACTGGAACACCCTACCACCGTTGTAGCCCATCGATACCGGATGGAATATTGATCCACAGTCTCGTGAGCCGGGCATGGTGGAATGGGACACTGTGTTCGAGCTGTCGGCCTACGCTGGGGTGACGCGCCTCCCCGTAGTGACCGCGAGCGACCCCACATTCAGCACCCCCCATGTGCATGAAGTCAGGAATGGGGAAAACCCGACGGGGTCAAGGATCGCGGGGTCACGGCCTCACACATTGGGGGGTCTTGGCCTCGCAACTAGTTCAGGGCATTTGATACGTGGGGTGTATCAGATTCCCAAATCTGCTAGATGAATGGACTTAACTAAGAACCCGGTTAACATCATCATTGCATGGCATTAGCTAGGTTGGCGACTCGACAGTCGAGGTCGCACTGAGGGAGTGTTGGCATTGGCGATCGTTAGATGTTGTCGCACGAGGGAGCGTTGTGGTGAGGGCATACATCATATCATCCTGCATGCATGCACATTAACAAGACTAGATAGATGTTTATGATTGATTGCTTTTCATTAAATTCTTATTATAAGTGATGCTTGTTACAACTTATGGCTAATAGCACCCACTGAGTTGATCACTCACTCCCACTCTGGGACGGTGTTTTAAAACACCAACCAGACCCGTTCATAGATGTAGGTGATACAGGTTTCGTGGAGCCTAGTGATGCGAGTCTCGAGGAGGAGGACGAGTTTCCTTCTAGTTGATGAGCGGTATCCCATCGGATCAGTAGATGGGTCGTTGGATCGCCGAGCAGCGGCTCAGCTTTATTCCTTGGGATATGCCATTCTTTTTGTGATTTTGTTGGGCGTCACCTTATGCGCCCGTTTGTATTCTTTTGAACTTGTATATATATAGGTATAATTGATTTTCAGTAGACTTGTGTGGTTGTGTTTCATGTTCCAGGAAATTTCAGAATGCGCATTTAGACTGGATTAATCGCATATTAATGAAAACTGGTTATAAGTGACCCCGGAAACTCGGGAGTCGAGCGTATGCACGACCCTCGATTTCCAGGGCGTTACAGCCCCCTTTGAAACCTTATGAATACTATCAAACCTGGTGAATTTGTACCTTAGTGCCTCAAGTGCACTCAGAGATATTAAACTCTTCCTCAACTTAGAAACGTGTCTCACATCGGTCAAGTTATGCTCCATTCCATTAAACATCTTGATGTGCACTAATCCAACACCAACCACGTTACAAACATTATTGTTGCCCATAAACATCTGGCCAACATTGTACTCACTATAACTGGTGAACCAACTCATATGAGGAGTCATGTGATATAAAACCCCAGTATCCAAAATCCATTCATCGTCGAAGTACCTAGATTTTGATGCAGTCAACACGTCACTACCACTCGCATCCTTACTAGATTCCATAGTGTTGGCCCATCTAAAAGAACTCTCTGATTTCTCCTTCTTAGACTCAGGATTCTGACAATCCTTCATGTGCACTGTCATGCCTTCCAACACTTCAGTTTGCATTTGACCTTGCCCTTATATTTGGATCTTGATCTCAAAGATCCACTATTCCGCTGAGAATTTCTCCCCATCATAATCAGTGCATCGGTAGAAGCACCCAGTTCACTGTTTTTCTTTCTCATCGCCTTCAACTAAATAACGAAGACAACGGTTTCGACACTAATTGTCGTCTTACCGGTGCACAAAGAGTCTTTGAACGACTCATATGATTCTGGAATATAATTCAATAGAATACATGCTTGATCTTCATCCTGCATCACATCATCCACATCCAACAATTTGCAAACAAGCCTATTGAAGCTATTAATGTGGGTCTCAACGTCAGCCCCCCCCGGTCATCTTTAGATTGAATAACTCTAGCTCCAGATACAAATTATTCTTAAGAGACTTCTTAACATAGATGTTCTTTAACTTCGCCCATGTATCAACCGCAATCTTCTCTATTATAGCATTGTAGAGGACCTTATCCATTAGACAAAACTGAATTGAGATATTTGCCTTTTGATCTAACTTGTTCCACTCTTTTTCTTTCATAGTTTTTGATCACTTTTCAAGGAGTGCATCTTCTAATAATTGCTGAACTAGAAGGCCATTCATCTTCCCCTTCCAATGTTTCAAAGTTGTTTTTCTCGGAATACTTCTCTACATCGAACTTCATATTAGATGCCATAAATACATTGTCTTCAGATTCGATCTGCTTCCCAACGTTAGCTCTGATACCACTTGTTGGGATTCGCAGAAGCACATAAAGAAGAATCAAACAAAGTAATCACAATTGCACAAGCAAATCCAACTAGAGAACAATCCGAATTTACGTGGAAAAACCCTTGTGGAAAAAAAATCATGGCACAAAACGAGAATGTACTATAAAAAGCAAAGTTACAAGAGATGAATTCATGCCGATCGAATCCCTAAGAGTAAAAGCCTTAGCCTTTCTCTCTCCAAAACCCTCTTAAACTCCCAAGCGTGTCTTAGAGAACCCTAATGTTTTCCAAATCCCAATTACACTCTATATATATACTACCACAACTGGAATAGGAAACAGATCATATACTTATGCAATTCTGTGCATGCCTTCGATGGGACTACAACCATCGAAGACCAATCGATGACATCGAAGCCACATTCGATGCTATTGAATAATAACTCCAAAACTATCCAACAATCAATTAAGATTTTTCTGAATTTTCCTGATAGGATCGAACATAAGTTGATGGCATCAATATCTGCTTGATAGAATTGAGTGGTTGTCGATATTATCTACAGATTCTCTTGAACAAATTTAAAACATTAAACAACATGACATGTTGGGCGTTCATGTCACATGAACTTTACACATAGGACCATAGATAACCCACTTCATGTAGGGACCCACATTCCCGCAGAGTATTCATCAGTTTTAAATTGTGATAAATGGGGTCCGTGCTTCGATAATCCAGGCCCTTAGTCTATACTGTGCCGCACCATGGATAGATCATGACCTGAAAGTCTACCTTTTGAAGATCCCAATTACCTACCTTGGGACATTTTACTATTGAATGTGGACCATTGTTGTTTCTTATCTTCTCAACCATCTATCCATCTGTAGGCCGGAAAACTCCAGTATTATTCTACGAAGTAGATTTTTGTGGCATAGTCTATACATGCTGGGATAGTACAGATCAACGGTTCAGATTACTGAACCATGGGCCAGACTTGTCATGCACTGCGAGTACGAAAGCTGTGGTCACATGTGTAAAGTATAATGTTATTACTCATCACAGCAAGCATGTTTTTTTACTTCATACGGTTACCAAAGTTGTGGTTGTGGGTCAGCCACAAAGAACCTATGTGTGTCCAGTCAATCTGGACTATTCTTCTTATGGGCCCCACTTCTAATGATGATTTGCATCCAAATCGTACGATTCAGAGGACGCCGTGTTAATACGATGATCCTTTGTCAGGTTGATGGATTGCGTAAAATGCCCCAGAATTTGCAAGCAGGGGTAGCAACGGGCCAGATCTGAGCCACGTCAAGGTCAATCTAAGCCTGTTCTGTTTAGTAATCGGGCCTTTGATTTTAGTTAACATCGGGCTCATGGGCTGAACCAAGTCAATCGTGGACCCAAAACCTGATGGTCCAGCCTCAGCTTTGCCACCCCTATAAGGGTGCAGATTGGGTACTACCCCCACCAGGACTCGACTAGAGAAGGACAGTCCTGCCAGGGTATCTATAGGCCCCACGGTGATGTATATGTTTATCTACATTGTCCATCCATTTTAGGGCATGAGCCCGAAAAGAAGGCAGATGGAAGGCTCAAGTGGACTATACCACAGGAAGAAGTGGGGATTGAATTCCTACCATTGAAAACTTCCTAAGACCCACCGTGATAAGGTCACATTAACTTTTACTAAGGGGAAAACATAAATGTCAGCTTGATCCAAAACTTCTATGCCCCAGAGAAATTTTCAACCGTAGGAATTCAATCTCCATTGCTTCTAGTGGTGTGGTCCACTTGACCCTTTAATCTGCCTCCTTTTCAAGCTCATGCCCTAAAATGATCTTTCAAAATGGAACACATATATGACGGTGGGCCCTATAGAGCCCCCAATAGGACCATTCGTCTCTAGCCTGGGCTTGGTTATAACTAGGCATGAGACCACTCGACTCGTCTGACTCAACTTGTCCGACTCATTTAAACCCAACTCGACCCGAATCGATTGGATGAGTTGGTCGGAGTCGAGTAGGTTTTGCCCAATTTGAATTCAAATTGAGTCGAGTTCAAGTTACTTAGTAACTTAACCTGAAACTCAATCCTGTCAAACTCGACTTGATCCGAAACCGACTCAACTTGGATTCAGGTATATATAATAATAATAATAATAATAATAATAATAATAATAATAATAATAATAATAAAAACCTCAATTTCTAAGTATATCTAATCTATATGCTGCACCCAACCCCGATCTCTCTCTCTCTCTCTCTCTCTCTCTCTCTCTCTCTCTCTCTCTCCCTCCCTCCCTCCCTCCCTCATCCTCCTCTTCCTAGCCCGACAACCACCCACCACCCTTCTCTCTCTCTCTCTCTCTCTCTCTCTCTCTCCACTCTCTTCCTCCCTCCTCTTCCAAACTCCGCAGCCACTGATTGCTTGCCTCTGAGTGCAGAGGTTCGTAAGTAGTATCCAGTGAATACAGGGTCAATGCCACAGGGAGATGAATTGCGAGAAGGAAAAAATTAAATGTAAAACAAAATAAGTAATAAAAACTAAACTGATGATTTGATTTTGAAATTTTTGAATGGATGTAATTCAACTGCATTAAAATAACACCCAAGCTTCAAAGTTCCACACATAAGTTAATGTTGCAAAATTATGATGACTTGGATAACACAACTAGGATCTGAGCGCTATGGTTAGCCTAATCGGAAAATAAAATAGTTTAAATATTTTAATAAGTGATATAAAATATTAGAAAATCATGGATTTGCACAATTGATATATATTCTCAAGCGTCAGTGATTTTAAGAATTCAATATCAATGAGATAATGAAAATTAAAGAAATATAACAGGTTGAGAACCTCTCCTATCTAGGAAATCTGATTGATCTAGGGTAAGCCTATCCATTAATGTGGATCTCATATGATGGAAACATATGGATCTTACAAGAGAATAAAAAACAAAACCTAAACAATAAATAATATACATATATCATTCTTCTTATCATTAAAACAATCAATCATCATAACTCAAAGAATTATTAAATCCATGTGCTTTCTTTCCAGCTTGGGCTAGAAGGAACTTAGAAAAACATAATTAAATTGCAGAAATAAAAAGCAACAAGAAAGAAAAAAATGCAAATAAAAAAATCTAAAATAAAAAAATAACTTATAAAACTTTAATAAAATTAAAAACTCTTTAAAAACCTTAAGTTTTACTTTGGGATGCCTTTAATGATCCTTAGGAATGCCCTAGGAAGCCCTATTTATAAGTGGGGAACTCCAATTTTCGTACAGAGTTGGAAAACTCTAGAAACCGCCTTAAATTTACGTATTTTCTCAAAATAGACTTCTTGCTGCACAGTTTATTTAAAATAAATTTTTTGCTGCACAGTTTTTCAAAATAGACTTCAGATCTTCAGAATACACCTTTTAGGACGATTTCAGGATTCTTTACTTTAAATATTCGATTCTTTTCATTCCTCACTTGGTTTTCTTGGATCTTTAACATGTGAATTCTTTAATCTTGGTCTCCTAAGATCCATCCCTTGCCTTGGTGATTATTGAGTATCAAATTTATGCTTTTTAGCACCATTTTTCAATCCAAGCTCTTAAATTCACCTTGCAACACATACATGAGTAAAATAGAACATTAAGCTGATTCATGTTCATAAAACCAAAATATAAATGGAGAAAATTATACATTATTTGAGTCTCAACACACCTCCTAACCAGCATTTTTCTAGTCTTGAGCAAAATAAGTGAAAAAAATAAAAATAAGAATAAAACTAATTTTAGAAACAAAATTAAAACGAAAAAAATTCTAACAACACCACTTTCGTAGGTAATCTCGACTACATTTAGCATATGCAACAAGCCTTTAAACCCCCAGGTTTCCCCTAGTGGATGAGTTATAGTCTCATGAGGGTTTCCAGAAATGTTACCCACAAACATTAAAAACATGACATTAAAAACATGAAAAATATTTCAACACTGAGAAATTTATACAATTATGCCTCCATTCATTATATGAATTCAAAAACAAAACAATACTTACCCTAAGTCTGAAGTTAGTTAGAATCTTAATTTCCTAATCCATTACATCCTTGAGTTCAGAGACCTAATCAAAATTTAGGATAGTTATGATCTAATATCCTTAGGTGCTCTGTGACACTAGTCTAACTTTGAGAAATATGCATGTTCTCTATCCTAACTCCTTTCAATCATTCCAAGAATATGGAATCTCTAGTTATCTCATTTTCTTAATGTCATTTCTTCTTTTATCATCATATCCTCATTATTATAGACTACCCTCAGATGAAGATTCCCACCGGGTTTACTTCATAACCTAAGGTATCATACTTGTAATGGTAACAGTAATAGATACTTTGGTATCCTTACTCCAGACTATTGACACGATTGCTATAGTCATTGCATTCATGCTTTATAATAAAATTTTCTTTTTCCATCACTTTTTTTTTTCTTTCAATATTCTTTCTTTTTAGCATATATCAATAGTACTAGTTCATTCAACCTTGTTTGAATTAAAATTTGTTATTCTAGTTCACATATTATATTCCTCACTTAGTTAGCTAGGGTGTATTGTGAATTCAGTACATCAAATTACAACTCACTTTAAACTAGTGATTAGATAATTGAACTTAAGTGTATAATTTTCAGTTGTCAGAATTCTGACTACTATCAACCTAGAATAAATATTACTTTGCTTTTAGAATTTGCATAAGATGATGTTTACATTCTCGTATATAAACATATTATTTTGAAAATGTTGAAAAAAATTCCCCATAAACCAAAAAAATAAACTTAAAGCTAACTGAAACCTAATAAATAAATAAATAAACTGAAACCTATAAAAAAAACTCACATGGATGACCATCCACACCCCTCAACCTAAAATCTACATTGTCCCCAATGTAATGTTAATGTAATGCAGAGAACAATTAAAATAAAAGAAAGGGTGGATAGTACCTACCATGAAAAACTCACCTGCTATGTGACACTAAAAAGAATTGAATATGATACAAATCGTACAGAAATGCTTCGTCAGACTAGGAGCATCAATTTGAATATTCTGGCTCACGAAGAGGAACAAACTCCTCTCTCAAATGAAAGTTTTTCACATAAGGCTTCACTCTCTGACCATTAACATTATAAACATTGCCATTATGTAGATTCTCAATTTCAACAGCCCCATGAGTATAAACATTCTTCACAATGAAAGGGCCTGTCCATCTTGATCTTAACTTTCTCGGAAAGAATTAGAGACGATAATTATAAATAGGACATTTTGCTGAGGTTCAAAATTCTTCCTCAGGATGTTTTTGTCATGTAAAGCTTTGGTCTTCTCTTTGTAGATTTTAGAATTTTCATAGGAGTCTCTCTTCAGCTCCTCTAATTCATTCAACTCTAATTTTTTTTGTCCACTTGCTTGGTCCATATCAAAGTTTAATTTCTTTATTGCCTAGTAGGCTTTATGTTCCAATTCCACAGGCAAGTGGCAAGCCTTCCCATACACCAATCTATATGTAGATATTCCAATTGGGGTCTTATAAGCAGTCCTATAAGCCCATAAAGCGTCGGATAGTCTGAGAGACCAATTCTTTCTATTTGGCCTTATAGTTTTTTCTAAAATGTGTTTGATTTTCTGATTAGAAACCTCAGCTTACCCACTCGTTTATGGGTGGTATGGGGTGTTCACTTTATGCTTGATGCCATATTTCTTTATCAAAGCCTCAAATGTCATATTGCAAAAGTGAGACCCGCCATCACTAATGATGGCCTTTGGAGTTCCAAATCTAGAAAAAATATTTTTCTTGAGGAATCGTATGACCACTTTGTTGTCATTGGTCCTACTTGGAATTGCCTCAATTCACTTTGAAACATAGTCCACACCAACCAATATATAAAGAAATCCAAAAGAAGATGGAAATGGGCGCATAAAATCAATACCCCAACAATCAAATATTTCCAATGGTAAAATTGGGGATAAAGGCATCATGTTGCGCCGGGACACTCTTCCCAACCCTTGATATCTATCACAAGCAACACAGAAAGCATGGGTGTCTTTAAACATAGTGGGCCAGTAAAAATCACACTGTAGGATTTTTGCAGTAGTTTTCTTAGTAGAAAAATGACCACCATATGCTTCTATGTGACAAAAGGAAATAACACTCTAAACTTCATCCTCCAGGACACGACGTCTAAAAATCTGATCAGTCCCATATTTATATAAATATGGGTAATCGCAGAAGAAGTTCCTAACCTCAGTTTCAAAACGCTTTATATCTTGTGACTTCTAATTATAGGGCATTTTTCCTGTTACAAGATAGTTCACTATATCCGCATACCAAGGCAATTTGAAGATTGTAAATAATTGTTCATTAGGAAAAGTGTCCTGGATATGCATCTCCTCAGTGGAATCATCTAACATTAATTTGGAAAGGTGATCGGCCACTACATTTTCTACTCCCTTCTTATCTTTTATGTCTAAGTCAAATTCTTGGAGTAGGAGGATCCATCTAAAAAGTCTTGGCTTTGTATCCTTCTTAGATAGCAAATATTTCAAAGCCGAATGGTCCGTGAAAATGACCACTTTAGATCCCAACAAGTAGGACCTAAACTTATCCAAAGAAAAAACAACTGCAAGTAACTCTTTTTCAGTTGTTGAGTAGTTCACTTGGGCTGAGTTTAGAGTTCTACTCACATAGTGAATAACGTAGGGCCATTTATCTTTCTTTTGGCTCAAAACAGCCCCTATGACATAATCACTTGCATCGCACATTAGTTCAAAAGGAAGTGTCCAATCTGGTGGATGTATGATAGGTGCAGTGGTAAGGGATGATTTAATTTTATTAAAGGCACTTGCACACTCATCTGTCCACTTAAATGGAACATCCTTTTGAAGAAGATTAGTCAATGGTCTAATAATAACACTAAAGTCCTTGATGAATCTTCTATAAAAATCAGCATGCCCTATAAGTAATCTAATATCTCTAACAGTTCGGGGGATAAGTAGATTAGCAATAATGTCGAGTTTTGAGTGATCTACCTCGATTCCATTTTTGGAGATAACATGGCCCAAAACAATTCCTTTTTTAACCATGAAATGACATTTCTCCTAATTTAAGACAAGGTGTTTTTCTTCACACTTAGACAAGACAAGAGATAAATTATTGATGCATTCCTCAAAACTACTCCCAAATACAGAGAAGTCATCCATGAAAACCTCAAGAAACTTCCTAACCATATTTGAAAAAATACTTAACATACACCGTTGAAAAGTTGCTGGGGCGTTACATAATCCAAATGGCATCCGTTTGAAAGCAAACGTGCCAAATGGATAAGTGAACGTGGTTTTCTCTTGGTCTTCCAGGGCTATCTCTATTTTGTTATATCCAAAATATCCATCAAGAAAACTATAAAAGGATTGACCTGCTACCCTCTCTAAAACTTGATCAATGAATGGTAGAGGAAAATTGTCCTTCTTTGTGACCTGGTTTAATTTTCTATAGTCAATGCAAACACGCCAACCTGTGGTGACACGTGTTGGTATGAGTTCATTATTAGAATTTTGCACAATAGTTATTCCAGATTTCTTTCGGACTACTTGAGTTGGAGTCACCCAAACACTATCGGATATTGGGTAAATGATTCCCACATCCAATAATTTGATCACCTCATTTTTTACAACTTTCATCATGCTTGGATTAATGAGACGCCTTTAAGGTTATCTAATTGATTTAGCGTCCTCATTGAGGTAGATCCGATGGGTACATATGGAAGGGCTTATACCCTTGATGTCAAAAATGGGCCAGCCCAAGGCTTCTTTGTAGTCCCTTAGAATATTCAACAATTTAATCTCTTGATCCTTGTCTCCTTGTCTAAAAATGAAGAGATTACCACAGGATAAGTTTTATTTTCACCTAACTATACATACTTAAGCTCATTTGGTAGTGGTTTTAAAGCAAGCTTTAAAACATTGGTTGTTGATGGCAGAGGTCGCGAGTCCTCGATAGATAGGATTTGAGTGCGCAGTCTCCATTGGTACATACCAATGTCCTGGGTGGTAGTGCTCTCATTATTATCACAAATTTCAGCAAACACTTTTTCTAAATTAGAATTTTTCAAGTCCCCAATGACTTGAATCAATTCCCCAGTCAGACTAGGTTCCAATTCCCCTTCTTCTATCAAGCAATCCATGAAATTCAGCTCATATATCTCATTATTATCAATGGGCTACTTACATAGATTGAAAATATTTAGCTCTAGAGTCATGTTATCAAAAGACAAGTTCATCATTCCATTCCTGCAATTTATGATTGCATTTGAAGTTGTTAGGAATGGGCGGTCTAAATGATGAGAACTTGAGCGCTAACATTTATGCATGGTTCGGTGTCTAGTACAATAAAATCCATGGGGAAGTAGAATTTCTCCACTTGGACTAGCACATCCTCTAAAATTTCTCTTAATACCTTAATGGAGCGGTTAGCGAGTTGGAGCGTAATCGTGGTTGGTTTAAGCTCGTCTAACCCCATTTGTTTGTAAACCGAATAAGGTACTAAGCTGACACTTACACCCAAATCTAGCAAAACATGCTCAATTTAGAAATTCCCAATAATACAAGGAATAGTGGGACTTCCAGGGTCTTTGTATTTGGGTACGGCCCTTTGTTGAATGATAGCGCTCACTTTCTCAGTAAGGAAGGCCTTTTTGTGCACATTTTATTTCTTCTTTATATTGCATAAATCCTTGAGATATTTAACATATGATGAAATTTGTCTAATGGCATCAAGCAGAAGAATATTGATAGTAGCCTTTTGGAGCACATCCAATGCCTATTGATATTTCATGGGGGCAGTCGGATTCCGAAGTCTAGATGAGAACGGAACTGGAGGCTCATATGACTTAGTCTCTTTATCCTTTGATTGTTGCGGCTCTTGAACCATAGCTGGTTCATCATTCTCTTGAAACAGTGGTTCATCCTCCGGTATTTCTACCGGTTCCATTATCTTGTTATCGACCTCTTTTCCACTTCTCAAGGTAATGATTGCCTTAGCTTGTTCATGATGTAGTTCACTTTGATTTGAGTCTCCAATGAAATGTGTGTTTCTAGGGTTTGGCACAGGTTGAGAAGGAAGGGTGCCTTTTTCCCTAGCATTTAGTTGAGTCTCAATCTTAACCACAACCGTCTTTAATTCTAATTTGATTGGATTAGAGACTAATTAATTTGAGCTTGAGAGTTCATGAATGCGGTTAATGCATCCTCCACAGATGATCACTTTGGTGGGGGCACATATGGTGCATTGTTAGGTGTCCCAAAGAAGTTGTTTTGTGGAGGCATTTGAGGTGCATTGGGCGCATTAATTTGTGGTCCATTCCTCCAACTAAGATTAGGATGGTTACGCCAATTTGGATTATACGTGTTTCCCATTGGTTGCATAATTGACCTTTGGTAATTATTTATAGCATTTGCTTGCTCATGCTTATGCGTGATATTCTGTACAACTGAGATTATTGGACAATCCTTTGTGTCATGGTCTATACCACCACAAATGCTACAAAAATTACCTAAGAAAGTGTTTGCTTTAACCATATCAACTTTTCTAATTTGACCTTTCTAGCTAATGTAGTGAATTTTGCATTAAGGTCATCTTCCTCTCTTAGGACATACATCCCCACTTTCTCTTAGGAATGGGTCTAGTTTGGTTTGGTTTAGCAGAGACATCCCATGTCTGTGTATTCTCTACTAACATATCTAGAAAATCCCAAGCTTCATTATGATCTTTGTCAAGAAAGGTTCCACCACACATCATCTCTATAAACTGACGGGTATCCATGGCGAGTCCCTTTCGGAACGCATCAATCATGTGCCATGGTTCATAATCATGGTGTGGACAAGTAATTAGAAGGTCTTTGAAGCGCTCCCAAGTTTTAAAAACTAGTTCATTCTCCTTTTGGGAGAATGACATGATTTCTTGTTTTAGTGCATTTGTTTTGTGCTCAGGAAAGAATTTTTTCAAAAACTCTCTACTTAAGGCTTGCCATGAAGTGATGGTATTAGGTCTTAGAGAGTTGAGCCACGCTTTGGCCCGATCTTTTAGAGAAAATGAAAATAACCTAAGCTTAAGTATATCCCTATTACCATTGTTTACTTGTAACGTTGCAATTACTTCCTCAAAGTCTTTGAGATGCAAATAAGAGCTTTCAGAATCCAAGCCATAAAATTTAGGAATTAATTGAATCACACCTAGTTTAAAATCAATGTTCCTTATGTGAGTAGGGAACACTATGCAAGATGGTAAAGTTGATCTCTCAGGGTGTAAATGTTCACGTAAAGTCCGTGGTTGGTTTAACATATTCTGATGAACTTCATTTTCATCCTCAAGAGGAGGATTAGGTTGATTTTCTCTGTTTTGATTTATAGTTGGATTTGACAGGATTTAAATTATCAACTGGGTCTGCCATGGAATCCAAGTGATGTTGAGTGCCTCTTCTAAGTGAATGATCAAGGCCTGGAACTAGTCCGCCTTCGGAGGAGAGTCGATTATTTTGATCCCTACTCCAATGAGACATAAACCATCCACAACACACAACAAATACCACTAATTCAAATAGCAAGTATGATACTTAAAATAAAAATAAAAACTTAACCAACAACCCAGGCGGCAGGGCCGATCATGAGGGTTCAATTTACAAAGCAAAATAAATCAACATCCCAGGCGGCAGGGTCGACCATGAGGGTTCAGTCTACAAAACAAAAATAAATCAACAACCTAGGCGGTAGGGCGGACCACGAGGGTTCAGTCCACAAAATAAAAATAAATTAACAACCCAGGCGGAAGGGCCGACCATGAGGGTTCAGTCCACAAAGCAAAAATAAATCAACAATACGGGCGGCAAGGCCGACCATGAGGATTCAGTCCATAAAATAAAAATAAATTAACGACACAGGCAGCAGGGCCGACCATGATGGTTCAGTCCACAAAGCAAAAATAAATCAACAACCCATGCGGCAGGGCCGACCATGGGGGTTCAGTCCACAAAAAAATAAAAATAAATAAATAAATAAATTAATTAAGAAAAGTAAAGCTAATGCAGAAATTAAACTATGCTAATCTGTAAAATAGATTCAGCGGATGATCTTTGTGATCAAACAACAACTGTAGGACAACCATAACACTTGAGTGATAAAATTCCAAGCAGAACAACCTTATATCATAGTTAGTGCTTGAAAGATCCAACTGAATTTACTTTTAAAGAAACAAATCTACAAAAAATTTGGAGGGTTTAGAAGAGAACTTACCTTAGAGACATAAACCATCCACAACACACAACAAATACCACTAATTCAAATAGCAAGTATGATACTTAAAATAAAAATAAAAACTTAACCAATAACCCAGGCGGCAGGGCCGATCATGAGGATTCAATTTACAAAGCAAAATAAATCAACATCCCAGGCGGCAGGGCTGACCATGAGGGTTCAGTCCACAAAACAAAAATAAATCAACAACCTAGGCGGTAGGGCGGACCACGAGGGTTCAGTCCACAAAATAAAAATAAATTAACAACCCAGGCGGAAGGGCCGACATGAGGGTTCAGTCCACAAAGCAAAAATAAATCAACAATACGGGCGGCAAGGCTGACCATGAGGATTCAGTCCATAAAACAAAAATAAATTAACGACACAGGCAGCAGGGCCGACCATGATGGTTCAGTCCACAAAGCAAAAATAAATCAACAACCCATGCGGCAGGGCCGACCATGGGGGTTCAGTCCACAAAAAAATAAAAATAAATAAATAAATCAAGAAAAGTAAAACTAATGCAGAAATTAAACTATGCTAATCTGTAAAATAGATTCAGCGGATGATCTTTGTGATCAAACAACAACTGTAGGACAACCATAACACTTGAGTGATAAAATTCCAAGCAGAGCAACCTTATGTCATAGTTAGTGCTTGAAAGATCCAACTGAATTTACTTTTAAAGAAACAAATCTACAAAAAATTTGGAGGGTTTAGAAGAGAACTTACCTTAGAAAAAAATTTACCTTAGCTATCTTGCACAAATCTAATCTATTTCAGTCTCTCCCTAGCAACGATGCCAAAAATTTGATTGCTTGCCTCCAAGTGCAGAGGTTCGTAAGTAATATCCCGTGAATACAGGGTCGATCCCACAGGGAGATGAATTGCGACAAGGAAAAAATCAAATGCAAAACAAAGTAATAAAAACTAAACTAATGATTTAATTTTAGAATTTTTGAATGGATGTAATTCAACTGAATTAAAATAACACACAAGCTTTAAAGTTCCATACATAGGTTAATGTTCCAAAATCATGATGACTTAGATAACACAACTAGGATCTGGTGGAGGTAGTACGTACCCAATCGACCCCCAACCTGTGCTCTCCCTGAGTCCTTAATCGACTCGGGACTGAATCGGCCAAACCCGTTCGTGTCTGGTGACTCACGGCTTGGAACCGGATCACGTGCCATTGAGTCCGAGTCGACTCATACAAGGCTTATGGCACTCGTCCTAGTAGCAAAACCATGCACGTAACTTGTCAGATTCAAGTTCCTCCTGAGTGGGTCCCACCATGATATGCATCAGATTCACCTTATCCACAAGGTGTGCCGTTCGAAGTTCGGCTACGAGGCAAAAAAACTCAACCTGACTAGAAACTCACGTGGGACACACCATACGAAGTAGGTTGGATGGGACGGGAGCGAATTGGGTGAGATCCCACATCCACCCAGGTGTGTGGAATCCTGACTGTGGGCCCACTGTGATGTATGTGACTAAATCCACGCCATCCATCCTAATTCAAAGCTCATTTAATGGCATGATCCAGAAAATGAACAAGTTCCAAATCCCATAGTACAGGAAACAGCGGTGATTGACCATTAAAAACTTCTTGTGAGGGCACAAAAGCTTTCGATCAAGATGATATTTGTGTGGTCCCTTCATCCAGGTGTTTGTGACCTTATCAACAGCTTGGATGGAAAGTATTCAGGTAGAATCCATAAAGTTTTTAACGGTGGATATTCAATCAAGAGTGTTTCTTGTGGTGCGGTCCACCTAATATTTGAGTCGGCTTCATTTTTTGGGACCATTGCCTAAAATGAGCTTAAATGGTTGGACGGTGTGGAATTAAGGCACATTCACACTCGATCTCACCTATCTGCTCCAGGATGGGACGCCCAGCCGATAGAACCTTCCGGGCTGTTTTGTCCGCCACCTTTGTGTGAATATAAGCCGTCCGATTCTTTCACAAGAAATTAGGCCTTCCAAATCTCGGGCAGGCCACACCAAGTGAATTTCGGCATTGTAGCCACGATTTTTCTTTTTTATTGTTCCATTTAGTGTGGCCCACTTGAACATCTGATCGGGGGAAACACCCCCACCTGCCAATGGCTAGTGGTCGGTGCTCTGGGCACCCACCATGATGTTTGTATTTCATCCATGCCGTACATCTATTTTTATAGATCATTTTAGGCTATGATATAAAAAATTGAGATATATCCCAACCTCAAGTGGACCACATTACTGGAAACAGTGTTGACGACCATTAAAAACTTTTCTGGGCCCATAAAAGTTTGGTATCAAGCTGATATTTGTTTTTTTTTTTCCCTTCTATTAGGTCTGTATGACCTAATCAACATATTGGATGTCAAATAAACAGTACAGTCAGCCTTAGGAAGATTTTAATGGTGGATATCCAATTACTATTGTTTTCCTGTTGTGTGGTCCCCCTGAGACTTATATCCCTCTCATTTTTTTGGATCAAGCACTAAAATGATCCCTAAAAATGTATGAACGGCATTGATGAAACATAGGGTGGAGCCCATACAGCACTGACCATCAGCCACCGGGCTAGTGGCAGGGGAGTCGCCAATCCGTTTCCCGATCGGGCTGATTTACGAGCTCTAGGGTGAGCTTGGAGGTGAACCTGATGGTCGATTGTCATGCACCCACAAGGTGGGGGAAGCGGATTGGCTGGTGTACCACACACCAGCTATATAGCTAGTGTAGATGCGTGTCGTGCGAAGACGAGCGCGGACGCTCCCGAGTAGAGGTGTGCATTTGTGACCCGATCCGGCGGATCCGACCCGATCCGGCCCGTTCCGAACAGAACCGACGGCCAAGATCGGGCCTGATCGGGTTGTGGTTTCCAGATCCGATTTTTTTTCGGGTCAGGTCCGGATAGACCTCTGTCTGGGCCGACTCGACCCGGATACCCGAACCGATGGGACCCGAATCGCACCGAACAGACCCGAACCGATAGACAACGGGTAGTATAAAATAAATTTTTTATTTTTTTACCATAATTTTCCTAAAAATGAATGGGCGATATGGATAAAACACATAAATTGCATAAAATATGTTGATCAAGTCATGAGGACCCAGATGAAGGGAAAAAATAAATATCAGCTTGATCAAAAACTTTTATGGCCTACATAACGTTTTTAATGGTCAAAATTCATTCAACACTGTTTTCTATAATGTGGTTCACTTGAGATTTCAATATACCTCATTTTTTTTCTAATAACTTAAAATGATCTATAAAAATAAATGGAGGGCATGAATGAAACACATACATCATGGTGGAGCCCACAGAGGACGGACGTCCGGTGGCTAGAGGAGTAGCCCGTCCGTTTCCGCTTTCCAGTACAGCGTACAGGCAGTACAACTGTAATACATTTGGCCTCTCGAGCTGCAGGCGCTCCTCGAGCTCCGTTCTGTGCGAACGGTTCAAAGGAGATCAAAGTTATGACCCCACAGTGATGTATTTATCATATCTACACCGTTTATATACTTTTAGAGATAATTATAGAGTATTATGCAAAAAATAAATAATATCTAAAGATCATGTGGCCCACACCACAAATAGCAGCAGAGAATGATTTTCACGGTTAAACCATTCGTGTGGTCCACTCGATAGTTAGATCCGTCTTATTTTTTGTCTCAAGCCTTAAGACGAGCTTGGAAAATGGATGAACGGTTTTGATATAACACATATCCTATGGTTAGATCTACAAACCTTGCTCCCTTGGATTAAAAAATTACCCTGTACAGCCCTGCTTGCGTGAAATGCAAGTAGCTTGGTTTTCGTGCACTGCACGTCAGAGATTTAGTAAAAACGTTGTATACGTTTCGATTGAAAGTTCTTTCATATTCATGTAGGGCTCACCTTGATGTGTATGTTTTATCTAAGCCGTTCATCAATTTTTACATATTATTTTAGCCATTGAATACAAAAAGTAGGTATATTAAAGGTTAAAGTAGACTACATCAAATGAAACAATTTAATTAAATTTATATATCCGAATTTTACCCAATCCGATCCGACTCGGTTTTCCTAACCGAGTCGGACACTGTTCGAGTCACAGAAACCATTCATCGAATCTGTCCGAATCATGTGACCCAGATCCGGGCACGGATCGGATCAGATTCGGGTCCAGCCTGTAGAATTTCGGATCAGGTCGAGTTGAACCTAATCTGATCCGATCAGGACCGATGCCCAGCTCTACTCCCGAGCTCCAAGTTGTACCAACGGTTCAATGGAGTTCAAAGTTACATGGCCACAATGATGTATTTATTATATGTATATCGTTCATCCATTTTTAGAGATTATTTTAGAGCATTAGAAAAAAAAAATAATCGTATCCAAAGCTCAAATGTATTACACTAAAACCGGCAGGGTGGACAATGATTTTCACCTTTAAAAAATTCGTAGGGCCCACTATAACGTTTATTTTCCATCCAATCTATTAATAAGGTCAAAAATACATGGATGAAAAGGGAAAACAAATTTCATATTGATCTTAAACTTCTGTGACCCCAAAAAGGGTTTCAATGGTAGACGTTCAATCCCTTATTGCCTTTTGCAGTGTGGTCCACTTGATGTTTAGATATGTCTTATTTTTTGGCTCAAACCTTAAGACGAGCTCTCCAAATGGATGGACGGTTTGGATATAGCACATACCTCATGATGGGACCCACCGAACTTGCTGACGTCAATACATCAGCTATATAGCTGATGTGTTGTACAGCAGCCAATCCGCTTCCTAAGGTGGGCCCCTCACGGCTTGACACCTCAACGCTAATGAGACGAGGATCCATTCGGTGAAAACATATGAAAACATTGGCTAGGTCATTCGTGTACAAAAGAAGGATGTGGATTCGGTCAAAGTCCGGATAACACCGAGTTCGGTTAAGCCGCGAACGTGGCCCCACCTTAGCATATTTGATGTATATCCACGCCGTCCAACCGTTTTTCCAGATCATTTTAAGATAACGACCCAAGCATGAATTAGATCCAAATGACATATGGACCACACTACAGGAAACCGTTGTGATTAACCATTAAAATCTTCTTGTGGGCTGCAAAAGCTTTGGATCAAGCTGATATTTGTACTGTCCCTTCATTCAGGTCTATTTGATCTTAATTACCATCTAGTTGAATGGCAAATAAACATTACGGTGAAGCTTAGCAAGTTTCTAACGGTGGACGTTCCACTACCACTGTTTCCTGTGTGTGGTCCACCTGAGATTTGGATAAGCTCCATTTTTCATACATTCCACTACCACTGTTTCCTGTGTGTGGTCCACCTGAGATTTGGATAAGCTCCATTTTTCATTCATTCCACTACCACTGTTTTCTGTGTGTGGTCCACCTGAGATTTGGATAAGCTCCATTTTTTCCGTTCATTTCTTAAAATGAAATGAATAAATGGATGGACGGTGTGGATATACAAAGAATACATCAAGGTGGTCCCCACGGTCACGGTCTGACCGAATCAGGTGCGACAAGCGGACAGGTAAAATCAAATCTGTAGTTTGAACGAGTGGCTGCCAGGCACTCATTCGCCCTTCTAGAATAACCGAATCCATCCAATATTCCATCGAAAGCTCTGAAGCTACTCGCGCGATGAAGATTGAAGAAGATATTCGCAGGACATCTGCCCAAGATAAATGAATGTGAGATCTAGGCCAATCATCATGTAGGCAACATCGTAAGAATAGCCTGACCTAAAATTTAGGCTAGTCCTCTCATCAGAATTTCCACATGTACGTACGGATCAGCTATAGATCATTGGTCAGTTTTTCCTACTATTCATTTGTCATATATTTGTCTTCCTACTCGAAGTGTGTGGAATACCCTAATTTCGGACCAGGAAATACTTAAGGTGTGGCCCACCTGATGGATGGTACGGATCTTTTGCATGTGTGTCACGTTGGCCCCAATCACTTAAAGCTTGTGTACTTGGACGATCAAAATTCAGATTAAACCAACCAAATCTTGTATACCAGTTTAGATATATTATCAACACAAAAATTATACCTACTTGATTATCTGACTTTCAGATTAGTGGACACCAATTGGACGGTTAGAAATGAAAAGGATCCAACGCTCTTATTTCAAGAAACAAGTGTACAAGAATTTATGAGTGTTCAAATGATCTAATTTTTGGAATGTATATAACTTAAAAACTGTAGTTTCCAAAATTTATCCGGTTTATCTTGAGTTAAATGTGCCACATGTACCATTTCCAACTGCATGCGTATCAAGCATCATATGCAGCCCGAGTATCAAATAATTCTCGTTCCATGAACTACTTTCAAATCGAAAACCCTTGCCTGACGTGCATGAGATTTTACGCGGGAACGTGCCTGCCACTTCCGTGAAGGGGAATGCTTTATGTGCACGAGAGCCACCCCGTCCTTCACGTACAACACACCTTATTTGTTCTTGGTCAAAAAATTCAGGCTGATTTATCATTTAGGTGGGCCATCTCATAGGGAATTATAACTAAAATCCCTAAATTCAAGCGTTATGGTCCACCGCAGTTTTGGAATAGCTTTACTTTTGGGGGAGTTTGAGAAAGATGAATGGTTTGGATGAAATTTAGACAATACAGTGGGCTTTACTCGATACTAATGGTGCGCATTCCATCCAACTGTTTCCTATGGTATGGCCCACCTGAGTGTTGGATCGTCGCATTTTTTTGGATTCTAGCGTCAGGCAGTGTACGTGATGAACGGACTGGATCTCAAGAAAAGTTTGGCCCACGCGGCAGTTGTTACTTTCTGCGAGAACCTACCGAAGTCACGCTAGGGGGTTGCTTCCAAGAGTGGGTTACATTCAAGAGTTGAAAAGAAAAAGAATAAAGAGATGGTGGGCCACCTTGTGAAAGAGAACGTCTCTAGAATGTCTACCTTTAAAATGGCTGCTATTATTGTGGGCCATCAGGTTCACATTTGTTAGTTTAAAATTCATAGCATGACGACTATCCAAGTCTTTTCACGTGCATATCAGTGGACCATTAGCAGAAGAATGGAAAAAAAAAGGTAAAGAGAATTATAAGTTTACTAAGTAAACTTTGTGGGTCCCACCGTGATGTGTGTCTTGTACACGCCATCCATTCGGTTTTCAAGCTCATTATAGGACATGGCTCAAAATTGAGTATATCCAAAACTCAAGTGGGTTCTGGTCCTTGCCCGAGTGGTAGACTCTCAGTAGTTTCAACACACGCAAGGTCTTGGGTTCGAAACCCATAGGTGGTGAGCGCCCACAATACTGAGATACTCATCCAGATTAGGTATTGGAGCACCATCAGATTTAGGGAGCTTAGAGCTAGAGACGATTGGAGAACTAATGCCATATCAACCATGGAGGGAGAAAACCAATAAGATAGATTGTTAGTCGAAGATACCATTCACGAGGAGCTTACTTGTGCCCATTGTTGGAATATTTGGTTGAATTAAATAGACTATTAAAATTAAGAACAAAAAAAATTTGAGAAAGAAGAACTTATTGAATTGAGTCGAGACGTGACTGAGTCACTTGGCTTGAAATCGAATTTGCTTCCCTTGGACAGCGTCCCAAGTGTAACAGGTTTCCAGAGCAATCGACCTCAAGGATACGATGACTATGACCCGGTCCCAGCGGTGCACTCACTGTACATGAGCTCGAACTACTTGCAGTTTAATCCGAAAGTACTGAGTTGACTCAGCGATGACTCAGTAAAATTCTTAAAATCGTATCAGAGAGAGTTTTATAAGAGAGATAATAATTTCGTATATGTTAAAACTGGAATTGGAAGTCTTTATATAGACTCTGAAGTGATGTATAAACACCCTTTACAAAAGGTTAGGTTCGTTGGGTTTAAACCCAACAGGTATGACCAACCGGAAGGGATGCATCTCTCTGGTTTAAAACGAAAATGCCCAAGTGCGAGTATACTCTCGCAAATAAAGTCCCACGAGTACCCATACACACACACACCCACGCGAGTACACCCACACCGCACCCGCACCCGTACCCGCGCCCACGCCCACGCCCAGCCCAGCCCAGCCCGTCCCATCCCATCGCGTCGTGCACGCGCACACAGACACAGATACGGACTCGGACTCAGCTCGGCACGCGCGCGTGCGCATGGTCAATGACATAGATTAGAGCTATTGGCATAGCCACCCCCCTCCAGAGGACCAAATTCACATGCTCCCTGAAAGGGGCTCAAGCCCTAGGCAAAAAGATTATCTCATATACAAGATAGTTTACTTTGTCAAATCCGATATGGGACAAAACCCACAACACAAAAATACCAAAACTTTTCAAATGTGGAGGGAAATCACCGAAAATTTGAAAATTCAAAATTTTAATATTATTTTAAAACAAAATATAACACCCATAAAATGTTTGTGCAACTTACAGACATGATTAAGATGAGATGGATCCACAAATCCTTAAGGCTGGGTCATATAAACATCTTTAGTAAGCACACCATATAAAAATACATTTTATACATTAAGTTGTTGGATCAACCACCCGCAGGCAGTAGAGAGTATGAGATGAACTGTTGTATGCTTAACTACAAGACTGAAAGTCTCACCATAATCAATTCTAGGATGTTGATGAAAGCCTATGGCAACAAGACGGGCTTTATAATATTTAATGAAGCCATATGAATGTTGTTTAATCTTGTAAACCCATTTGCAACCAACCAATTTTGTCCATGGGGAGGAACCAAAGTCTCAGGTGCCTTGTTTTTGCAGTGCCATAGTCGCACGCCAGTGAGCTAACTTAACATCATGAGTATAGCAAGTACGCTCTGATGGTGCAAGCGTGACCTGAAGAGTCATGGGAGAAATAGATATTTTGTGGTGATAAACACCTTAGGTTTAAAAACTACATCCTTTGCACATCCTTTGCCTGAGTGCGGATATGATGAGATTGGACAGGCGGGTGGGATGGTGGGATAGAAGGAAGTACAAGTGAGGGTACATGAGAGGGTTGGGAGACAACATCAAGCAGGTGAGACCGAAAGTAAAGTAGGTGAAGTAACAATAGGCGTTATTGGCACCTGTGGACAACTAGTAGGTTTGTAAGGGCTAGTCACAATATCCCCAACATGGACACGATCTAGAGAAGTAGCTAGGTGATTTAAGTATGGTCAGATCATGTTCAATCAAAGTAGAGTTATCCATAGAAGCAAAGGATAATGATGTTCATAAAAAAACAACATGCCGAGACATGTAAATCTTCTTTGAGACCCTTATCCACAGCACAAAAGGCATCGTCCCAAAACATGTGTGGGAAGTTGGAATGCTCTCGTAATGCGAGACCAGTCTCAACAATACAATGGTGTTTCTGCTCTACCAACCCATTCTATTCAAGCATGTGAGGGTAGGAAAGTTATAAAGGTTTGAGCAAAAACCACCACACACAATCGTGGTGAGTATTTCTTGTATATATAGATAATTACAATGTGCATAAGAATAATTACAGATCAGAGTTATAAATGCTAATTACAATAAAAATGGAAAGAATAGATTATTCTATACAAATTAATCTCTCTAAGATTAAGGTCAATATGTCAAGCCGTGGATTGAGGTAACGTATCCCTAACCCCCCCCCCTCGCACAAGCTGAGCGTTGGATTTGAACTAACATGAAGCTTGGTATAAAGGAATTCAAAGAGAGGTCAAGAAACACTCTTGGTGAAGAGATCGGCAACCTATAGATGAGAGGGCACATATTGAGTGCGAAGTTTACCAGCAATGACAAGTTCCCGAAGGAAATGATAATCTAATTCAACATGCTTGGCCCGTTTGTGGGAAACGGGATTGGAGCTTAAGAAGATCGCACTTTTGTTGTCACATAAGAGAATAAGCTTCTGGGAAATGGGAACCTTAAGATCATGAAGTAGATGGGTGAGTTAAAGGAGTTCAGTTGCAGTAGTTGCAAGGGCGCGATACTCAGACTCACAACTGGAACAAGAAATAGTGGGTTGCTTCTTGACACTCCAAGAAACCAGATTATCGCTAAGATAAATGGAGTAGCCAAAGGTGGAACGGCGAGTATTGGGACAACCAGCCCAGTCAGCATCAGAGTAAGCAACCAGGGCACCAGAAGTAACAGAAGGGTGAACAATAAGACCAAAGTGAAGTGTGCCCTTGACATAGCGTAAAATGCGCTTGATAACAAGAAAGTGATCTGTAGTAGGGGCATGCAGGAACTGACTAACAGAGTTAACAGCATGAGCGATGTCAGGGCGAGTGATGGTTAAGTACTGAAGGGCACCAACTAGTGATTTGTAGAAAGTGGGGTCCGAGAAAGCAGGACCATCGCCAGTCAGATGCTGAGAGATGACCATAGGAGTGTGAACAGGCTTGCTGTGAAGTAACTGTGCTCGAGTCAGAATATCCTGGGCATATTTTAGTTGACTGATAAAGAGACCATTAGTAGTGTATGTAGCTTCCAAACCAAGAAAGTAGCTGAGGGAGCCCAAGTCCTTGGTGGAAAACTCAGAATTGAGCTTGCGAGCGAAGTTGTCAAGGTAGGAAGAGTTGTTGCCAGTAATAATAATATCATCAACATATAAAAGTAGATAAATAATGTCAGACTGCTGATGAAAGACAAAGAGAGAGGTGTTTGCACGGCTGCAAGAAAACCCAAGGGGGAGAAGAAAGGAATTGAAACGCTGAAACCAGGCACGAGGAGCTTGTTTGAGGCCATAGAGCGCTGTCTTCAGATGACAAACATGATTCGGGTATTGAGGATCAATGTACCCAGGAGGCTGTTCCATATAAACCTTTTCAGTGAGAGTGCCATTGAGAAATTCATTCTTCACATCAAGTTGGTGGAGAGGCCATCTGTTGGTAACAGCAAGAGAGAGCACAACGCGAACAGTAGTAGCCTTGATAACAGGACTGAAAGTGTCAGTGTAGTCAAGACCAGGTACCTGAGTGTAGCCTTTGGCCATAAGCCGAGCCTTGAGGCGTTTAATGGATCCATCAGGCAAGTATTTGGTCCGAAACACCCATTTGGAACCGACAATATTGGTGTTAGCAGGTCTAGGGACCAAAACCCAAGTGCGGTTATGTTGCAGAGCTTGAACTTCTTCATCCATGGCAGCAAGCCATGCAGGATTCTTAGCAGCAGATTTGAAACCTTTAGGTGCAGTGGAGGCAAGGAGAGCAGAGAGCGGTCCAGAGGATCCCAAAATACTGAGATTCAACGGATGATGAGTCTTGAAAATGCCAGCTTTGGCTCGTGTGAGCATGGGATGAGAAATGAACTAAGAAGCTGGAGCAGGAGTGGGATCAGTGAGAAGCGGAGATACATCAGAGTCAACAGGAGGTGGTCGAGGCTCCTGAGATGGTGGACCCGCAAGAGAGTCAGTAACCTGCAAAGACTCGTCCACTGGGTCAGTACAAATGACAAACGGGTTAGATCCGGATGGAGTAATATGCGGAGAATGGTGTAGGGGAGACAGTGCAGGTGGGTCAGTATGAGGCAGGCTTGGTTTGAGAAAATTCGAAAAATGGAGAGATGAAGGGGGCTGAGCCTGAGAGCGATCCCAAAAGGGAAAATGGTGTTCATCAAATTGGGCATGGCTGGTAATATAAAGTCTGGAGGTAGTGGGATCAAGACAGCGAAATCCTTTATGAGAAGGACTGTATCCCAAAAAAATGCAAGGAATGCTGCGGGGAGAAAATTTGTGAGACATATAATCACGTAAACAAGGATAGACTCAACAACCAAAAGGATGAAAATTCTCATAATTTGGTGAAGAGCCATAAAGAAGCTCAAAAGGAGACATACCTTCAAGAAGCGGTGTGGGCAAGCGATTGATGATGTATGCTGCAGTGCTGAAGGCGTCAACCCAGAAACGAGGAGAAATATGGGAATGGAAAGAAGTGCCAATCCTGTCTCGGTCACATGTCGGTGTTTTCTTTCAGCGCGGCCATTCTGGGTGGGTGTATATGGGCAAGAGAGTTGATGGTGAATACCCGAGGTGCTAAGGTGCGTTTTGAAGCGATTGCTTGTAAATTCGGCACCACCATCACTTTGAAAATTTTGATGTGGGTGGAATGTTGGTTTTTCACAACTTTTTGAAAGTGAATAAAAATATCGTAAAATTCAGATTTTAATTTCAAAGGGTAAAGCCAAGTGAAACGGGAATAATCATCAATGAATAATACATAATAAATAAATCCCGAGTTTGACTTTATGAGGAAAGGACCCCAAATATCACAATAAATAAGATCCAACACATTAGACGATCGACGATCATTACGAGAATAAGGCAATCGATGATTTTTGGCAATTTGACATGTGTCACATAAAACTGGAGAAGGCAATAAAGAGGTAAGGTAGAGATGACCATTTTTATTTAAAAACGAAATAACATAATGATTTACATGTCCCAGACGAGCATGCCATAAGTCATATGAAGCATGTAAAGCCTTAGTTTTAAGAACAGAAATAAAAGCGGAGTTTCCGCGCTTCAGCACATATAGGCCGCCATCTCTCTTACCGGTTGCCACCACCCTTCCCGTTTGACAATTCTGGATGAAAAAAAGGTTATTAGTAAATGTAACAGAGAGAGGAAAATCATATGTTAATTTACTAATGGACAAGAGATTTTTTATTAGACGAGGAACGACTAATACATCCAATAAATCAAGTGTTGGGCTAGGAGAGATAGTACTGGTGTGGGTAATGGGTAGGGAAGCACCATTCCCTACAATTACACGATCCTTACCCGTATAATTACTTGCTTGATCCAAGTGGGAGAGGTCTGGTGTCATGTGGGGCCGAAGCCCCTGTGTCCAGGTACCAATCACTGGTCTCGGGCCCATTAAGAGAGCAAGAGGCGTTAAAGGCCTCAGTGAGATGAGCTATGTTGCCGACAGCATCTCCTCCCCATGCATACCTCTGGTTGCACTTATCGGCATAGTGCCCTTCTTGCTGGCAGATTTGGCAGTGCGGTGGACAGCGTCCCTGCCCTGAGTTTGGACGGCCATTACTGCGATTTGAAGAGGGATTTCATCCTTGGTGGTTGCGATTTGAGTGCCTGGAGTTTGAGCGATGATTGCCGCGATTTGTGACTGTGAAAGCAGCGTTTGGTGGACCAGAGGATTCAAGAGACCGCTGGAAAAGCTCAAAGCTTTCGGCCTTGGAGACCAAATCGGAGAAAGAAGGCAGGGGCGTTTGGGCCATTTGGGCGGTGGAGAAGCTAGTGAACTCAAAACCCAGTCCTCGGAGGAACCAGTGAACTTTGTCAGTGTCGTCGACAGCTCTTCCGATGGCATAGAGTTGATCACAAAGGGCTTTGAACGCTCGAGCATACTCTGTTACCGATCGAGTCCCACATTTCATCAGTTGTAGATCGTCCTTGAGATGAATTTCTCTTGCCTTTGATTGGTGACTAAAGGTGTTTTCTAGTGATAACCAGACCTCGCGTGAGGTGGAGAGGCCTACAACCTTGGCCATGACTTCCTCCGTGAGGGAGGAGAGTAGAAAGAGGCGCTGGTCGATGTTCTTCCACGCCAAGTGTTTGATGCTTGGCGTCTGAGAGCCAACAGGGTCAAAGCGTGGAGGAGGTGGAAGAGTTCCATCCACATGACCTAGTAGTTCTTGGCTTTCAAGTAGAGGAAGAAGTTAGCTCTTCCATAGGAGATAATTGGAGGATAATAATTTGATGGTTACCATGTGAATCATGGTGTTGAAGGGGAGAAGGGAGGGTGAGTTGTTTTCGGCAGCCATTGAAGCAAGAGGGATCAATGGAGGCTAATCCTAGAGGGCTCTGATACCATATAAAGGTTTGAGCAAAGACCACCACACACAATCATGGTGAATATTTCTTGTATATATAGATAATTACAATGTGCATAAGAATAATTACAGATCAGAGTTATAAATGCTAATTACAATAAAAATGAAAAGAATGGATTATTCTATACAAATGAATCTCTCTAAGATTAAGGTCAATATGTCAAGCCGTGGATTGAGGTAACATATCCCTGACAAAAGTCGGTAAGAGATACCATGTGTCATTAGAAATGACCGAAAATGGTGACTGAAAAATTCACCCCCTCCATTAGTCCAAAGGGATTTAATGGTTTGGCCAAGCATATTCTTAACTAGTGTTTTGAAAGATACAAATATAATATCATAAACCAATGATTTAACTGAAGCAGAAATAACCAACAATGGCAACTGAAATCATCAACAAAAATAACATAAAATCTAGCACCAGATATGACGGAAGGAGAGGTAGGACCCCTGACATCCGAGTGAATAAGATCGAGCGAAAAAGAAGAGATGGAAGCCAAAGATTGGAAGGAGAGTCTTGAGATTTTTCTTAATTGACATGTAGAGGGGAGTAGCGTACAAGTCGATGGATCAGCAAATGGAAGAACTGCAACATGATGCTTAAGAACCTAAGGGGATGGATGCCCTAGCCGATCGTGCCAAAGAGATCATGAAGCCCGTACACATGGAGCACGGTAGGAGGAACTCGGGCATCATTACATGAAGATGAAGTGGGTAAAGGCCATTAAAGCTTTGTTCTTAGTAAAGGATCTTCCCCGACCTGTTGTCCTTAACAAAAAAAAAAAAAAACCCCCGAGGAAGTGAAGACAAAAATGCAGTCATTATCCTTTGAAAATTTAGAGACAAAAAAGATTCTCAGAGAAAGCAGGAATATGAAGAATGTTAAGCAAATTAACAGTAGAGCTATTAAGGGAGTAGGATGAGGCGCCAATATGAAAAATAGGTACGGCATTTCCATTCCTAATAGTAAGACAATCATTGCGAGCATACTCAGAGTTTAGAGAGAGTGTGTTGAAATCAGGAGTAACATGGCTGAGAGGAAGAGTGGCCACTATTGATCGAACCCAATGGTTAACAACCCCAAGTGCAGGGCTACGATGTAGTAATAATTCGGTGAGACCGACGTTGAATTCAGAGGAAATGGTGAACACGGCCTAAAACTAATCTAAATCTAATGGTTTGTCTGGGTTTTTAATCCAGTGAGATAAAAAATGATTTTTAAAAGAATAAAAATAAAATATTAAGGATTCAAGAATCCATTTAAACCGATCACATATTCAATTTATTAATTTAATATATCTCTCAATTGGAATTGAAATCGTATCATATCCAATCGGAAGATAATTCTGTTAATTCATTTATAAACACAAAGAAGAATATGATTTCAATTGATCGATTCTCTCATGAAGCACTTGGATATTAATCGCAGGGAATCAAAAGCGTCTAAAGCACCCATATGCGTCAATAATCAATTAATTATATAGATTTGAATTATTCTTTAATTTAAGTTCAACAATTGTTAAATCAAAGCATTCATTATACCTGGAGTGCACAATATATTCAGAAATAAACAACTTAAAAACTTTAAAGTAAATCCAAATCAAAGCAATCTACTATCATCATTTAAAATAATGTTATTGAATCAAATAAACTAAATACTGAAATTGAACTACAAGCTTCATCCCCTAGCCTTAACTAAGATATTAACCTAACATGGCTAATATCTTAAAAAAGAAACAAAAGATAAACTAGAATTAAAGGAAAGAATAAGAAGGACAACTCTATTGAAGCTCTGTCACCCCTATGTCTTTATTACAAGTCTTAATTCATAAAATATCCATTTAAATAGAGAATTTCTGCACCGACTTCAAATTTACGCACTTTATCATTCTTTGGTTGCACTGATTATACGCTTCAGTCATACCGAATATCTCTTCGGTCGCGCCAAATTGGTTTATCAATTGCAGTCAAATTTCTTCAATAACCATCTGAAGTTTATGTTTCCCTTAGATCACACCAAACTCTCCTTTAGTAGCACCAAACATCTCTTTCGTTGCACCTAAGGTTGAGCCGAATTAAATATGAAATCACAGTTTTGTTTTCGCACTATTTTGTGTACATTTGGTTGGACTGAACTAACCTTAGGTGGGACTGAATAGTCTGTTATTTTTGCTATTAGATTTTTTTAATTTTTCCACCATTTTCTTCATTATTTGTCCTTGGTTTTCTTAGATATTTGGCATGTGAATTCTTCATTAATGTCCTATATAAACTCAATTCTCCAGTGTCTTCAACTTTATCTCTTTTTAAGCTTTAAATTCATCTTTTAAGCGTGTGTTCTTCTTTAGGTCCAAAATCATATCGCATGACAAAAATATATATAATTATTTCGAATTAACACTTAATTATATGAAAAGCTAATGTAATTGAGGAGATAAAAATACAATATTTAAACATTATCAACTACGACCTCCTTGAGTATGACCCCTCTCACGGCCTCGAAAGGAAGACCTCCCCAAGAACCCCCACCGAATTGGGAGGCATTAGGCCTAAAAAAAAAGAAGCAGATGTTGGATAATAGAGAGATGAGCTCGAAAGACACGAGTACAGTTGGAATTCAAAAGTTAGGAGCTAATAAAATTGATGAACATTATTTTCCCATAGTTTATGTGGTGTGGTCTAGTTGAACTTTGGTTATGTTTAATTTTAGGCTCATTTCCTAAAATGAGCTGATAAAATCGATGGATGGCATTGATAATACAAATGCATCACCGTTGCCCCCGTAGAGCGTACTTGCCCAACTGAGGCAGATCCAAATCTCCGGTGGACCCAATATGGGTATTTCCTCCCCTTTTTTCACACACACTCCCACCTCCACACACTCAAATCACGGTGAGATTTCACTGCATCGAGTACTCAGAACCCATGACCTCGTGTTCAAACTCTTGAAGAGTCTACCGCCGTCGGATTTCACTCATTCAAGGGTTGAAAAGAAATGAAAAAAGACATGGTGGGCTAATGGAATGTCTCTAAATTCTCCACCTGAAACATTACAGCTATTTTTGTGGGCCACCCCGTTCACATTCGTAAGCTTAAAATTCATGGCTATCGGACCATCCAAAGTCTTCGCATGTGCGTAGAAGTTGGACCATTACAAAATGTTTACCAAAGAAGGAAAAAATAAAAAGTATCCGATCACCGTTGAATTCTTAAAACAGAACCAATCACATACAGGCGAGGCACCGCAAAGTTGAGACTTCAATAGTGTATGACATCAGTGCTGTCAAACTGATGGGCCGTAACATGAAGATTATATGAGACAAAATCAAACCGTTCTCCCCAGCCACGTCACTGTTATCTGTGTACCACCGATGGTCTGACTCAACATCAGGTGTGGCCCATCTAGTGATTCGGTCAGCCTGATTTTTGAGAATTGTAATCTTCCAGGTGGGGCCTATCCTTTTCATGGTACTGATGCCCTACAGAAGATGCCTGTTGCCTATCGTTGCTTGTATGTGTTCAGTTCTCTCTCTAACAATCTCACCGTTTCAGACGGTGGCCCACCAGATAATTGCCCAGGGCAGCATGGAGTGCACTGATACGTGGCCCAACACGGTACATGGGTTTTCGATTTTGACAAGTGAGGCCCATGGTACGGTGATATAGGCCATTGGTCTATTGAGTCTCGCTGTAGGTGGAGTATATGCGTACAAGATCACCATGATCGGATGATCTTTACCCTTCAATTCGACACCTACAGACAGACGGTTCAAAAGAAAAATGAAGCAACGAGCCACATTCAACTGAAATCACTAGGACTCAACAGACCAATGGTCCCGCAATCTGGTTTATTGAGCCCGTAGACTCGACTTGTGAGAATCGAAAAGCAATGTATACCGTGCAAAAGAAGCGAGTCCAGGCACTCACAGGATTCATGCTCCCACCAGGGTCGCTTGATGGGTCTCACATCCACTCAGGCAGGCCACACCAAGCGAATTTAGGCTTATTTTCACTATTTCATTTGGTGCAGCTCACTTATGCATAATGATCGGACTGAATTTTAGGTTGTAGGGGTTAATTTTGTTGATCCTAGAATATAGAAATATAGTAGAAAAATCAAAATAATGAATCATAAATAATAATAGAGAATTTTGGAGAGCCGAGGCATGTGGGTGTATCAAAGATATATTTGCCCCCAATGGTAAGACGATTCTTGATGCACTGGGTCCCAACAAATCTGTCCCCGAAATGTAACAACTCTACTTCAAAATGAATGGCTTAGATTTGATGCACTCTTGATCATCGCCATATGAACTCAAGAATACTCGAACTGATTTGTCCAAAGAGAATAAAGAAAAAAACTATAAAATAAAGAAATTTTCAAATGATTTTGCAAAATAAAGGGGATGTCCTTATAAAGGAAAGGTAGGTAGCTCTTGGGGCTTAAGACACATGCTAGGGGTATAATAAATGCATGCAAGCTCATTAATTTTAGATAGGTGTACAATGACTCAGTCTTCGTGTGCAAAACATATGCTGGGAAAATCAAAAGTGCACGATTAAAGATACACCACGCCAAGCCTCACCTTGCTATGTCTTTGATTGCGACGCGCGTGCTCGGTTGCTCCCATGGTATACCTTTATTTTTTAATACAAAAGATTAGTGTGGAGTTTTAATAATAATAATACTAATAACTTAGTTTTATTAACAACTTTTCAATATGGAACAAAACCAAACCTAATTAAAGTAATTTGTTAACAAAGGTACAATTAAATTTTTTTAAATTTTCAAATCTCATTTTAAAAATTCTATTAATCTAACAAACTTGGTGGTGAATTTGATGTACCAAATGTCATGCATACACCACATTGAGCCCCACAAAAGCTTGATGCCTCAACACCAATGAGATGAGGACTCATTCCAAAATTGAGGATGATCGATAGTCAAATGGACCACTCATGTACGATTGAATGGGGAAGCATAATGGGTGGTGACTCTAACACCATCTATATCCACGGTGACCGAACTCTGTGGTGCCCACTTTGATATATGTGTATTAATGACACTTCCAATCCATTTTGCCATCTCATTTTAGACATGAGCCCAAAATTGAAGATATCCAAAGTTTAAGCGGACCACATCATAGAAAATTATTGGGATTGAACGCGTATCATTAAAAACATATTAGGGCCAAAGAAGTTCTGAATGAAGCAGATATTTGTGTTTTCCGTCATCTAGGTTTATGTGACCTTTTAAATAGGTTGCATGACAAATAAACATCATGGTGGGGCTAGGAAGCTTTCTACAGTGAGCAGTACCAGTAAGGGCTGTTTGGGAGCCTGGATTTAGAACCCCTTGGATTTGGAATCCTTCCGTTGTGTTTAGTATCATGGATTCATAATCTCCTGTAATCCAAAAGTAGCTACGCATAGTATATTTACATGGGTTTGAATTTAATTACTAAATCAACTTTAATATCTCTAATTAGTGTATGTATGTAATGTTTGACATAATGGTTGTAATAAGTCTATTGAAATATATACTTTCCTTGAAAATGATGAAATTCCAAGTGTTAGATGGGCCACAAGCACATGATCACATCTGAGTGACTAACCAATGATTTTTAACTGTTCATTTATATGGGCAATGTTTGGACGACACAAATTATCCTATTAAAGTAATTATAGTGATGCAGTTGATAATCTAATTGTTTTGGGATGTCATCAATCCCCCAAATACGGGCCACTGGATCTGATATCATCAATCTTGGGGAGCGAATTAGCTGTTACCTGGGTAACACCTTAGTGGATGTTATCCCAATCGCGTTGGGCCCACTGCGATGTATTTTCTGCATGTCTACACCATTCATCTATTTTTTCATCTCATTTTAAGAGGTGATGAGGACATCATAGTGGGTCCATAAGATTTTGCCACATAAAAATGAAGTCTACTAGAGATCACCATTGCTTAGGGAAGGAACTGAGCAAAGTTGACATTTTCATAAAAAATTAATGCAAAGATAGTTAATTTCTAAACATATCGCTTACCATTTTCGGCTCATAGACTACCCCCGAATTAATTCCATGTTTAATTTACATTAAGGGGCTGTTTGTTAACACTTAATTTTTTTCACTTAATGGGGAATTTGGAAAGCGTTCGATGTTAAGTGGTGTTTGTTCACGTGGAACAAGGAAAGAGCTCCATCATTTTATGCTGAATTTTTTCCTCAATCGGGGTCCATCTTAATGGTGAATCAAGAAAGCGCTCCTTGATTTTATTTTTTTAATCCAGAATTGCCATTTGCCACATAGATTTTCTCCTTTACGTAATACAGAATCCAACTTTTAGTGTGTGACACTTGTTTGGGCTCACCATGATTTATTTGTTAAATCCACACTTTCTATTAACTTTTCTACATCATTCTAAAGAATGATCCAAAAAAAGATGCACATCCAAAGCTCTAGTTGACCACACCACATATAGTAGTGGGACTAGAATGACTAACATTAAAACTTTCTTGATGTACACCGTGATTCTTATTTATCATCAAACCTCTTTATAAGGTCATACAGACGTGGATGAAGGAAAAACACAAAAATTAGCTTGACAAGAACTTTATGTGACCCCACAGAGCCCTTAACTATTCATCTTTGACTAGATCTTGTTGGGGTAGTCCGCAATCTCTAACCAGATTTGGGTGCGGATTTTGTGCAAAAAGCCTTTAGCAGGAAGTTCCTAGGCTGGAAACTTAGGTGGGGCCTATCATTATGTTTGTGATATATCTAACTTGTCCATCCATCTTTTGAGATCATTTTAGGACTTGAGAGCAAAAATGAGCGGATATAAGACTCAAGTGGGTCACACTAAAGGAAGAGGTGGGTAGGAAAATTCCTACCGTTAAAACCTCCACGAGGTCGATAGTGATGTTTACGTGTCATCAATACTGTTCATAACGTCGTTACCAGTGAGATGAACTCAAACCATAAATATTAGCCTAATTGATAACTTCCGTGGCCCCATGAATATTTCAATTATGGACATCGAATCCTAACGTTTCACCCATTTGAGTATGATCCAGCTCATTTTTTGCCCCATGACCTAAAATGATCTCACAAAACGGTTGGACAGGGTGGATCACACCTAGATTTCCAATGAAGGACTTCATGCAGAAGACTTTCCCATGAAATTGGCCTCCCATATGGGGAAGCGTTTTGGCCAGTGATGCTGCCATTAGCAAGGCCGCTAGTGGTCGTTGGTATGTGGGCCCACTGTGGTGTATGTATTTCATCTACACTGTCCATCCATTTTTCCAGATCATTTTATAGATTTTTACAGAAAACGAAGCATATATAAATCTCAGTTGGACCACACCACGGGAAAACAATAGTGATTAAGCGCCACCATTAAAAACCTCTTGGTGCCCACATTAATGTTTATTTTACATCAAACCTTTTGATTAGGTCATACAGACATGGATTGAAGGGAAAAAACAAATATCAACATTATCCAAAACTTTTGTGGCCCCATTAAGTTTTTAATGGTGGGCGTTAATCAAGAATGCTTCCTATGGTATGATCCACTTGAGATTTGGACATACCTCATTTTTGGGTTCATGCCATATGATAACCTAAAAACATGGATGGATGGAGCATATGAAACATGAAACGAATACATCATGGTGAAGCCCACAGAACACCGACCAGTAGCCATTGGCCAGTTGCAGGGTCACTAGCCAATCTGGTGCGACCTCGATCCAACGAGGTGGGTGGGACCCCTGATTTTGGTGCCTATTGTGATATACATCACTACATCTAAACCGTCGATCTATATTGAAAGCTTATTTTAGGGCATGATCCAAAAAATAAAGCATCTCCAAATTCTAGATGGACCATAGTATGGGAGACAATGATAATTGACCATTTAAAAATTCTTGTGAGGCACAAAAGATTTGGATCCAGATGATATTTGTGTCATCTCTTCATGTAGCTGTTCGTGACCTTATTAATGGGTTGGATGATAAATAAATATTTTAGTGAAATTCATAAAGTTTTTAAGAGTACGGATTTGATCATAATTATTTCACATGGGTAAATGTGTTAAATTCAAATATTTCCGACATTAGTTAACAAATAAGTTGTTATAAATTCACTATTAGTTTTCTCACTTTATATTTAAACTTTAGATTCAGACTTTGGATATCAGATTTAACAAAAATGCCATAAGAATTTGTTTTAAGTGTGTTAAACAAACACCAAAAAAAAAAAAACAAAAAAACAAAAAAAAACAAAAAAACAAAACAAAACAAAAAAAAACAAAAAAAAAAAACTAAAAACTAAAAAAAACTAAAAAAACAAAACTGAAATCTGATTTTTCAGATTTTTACAGCATATTAAGTGGTAAACAAACAGCCATCTGAAGTCTGAACAAGCAATAGCCACTCAATCGTCCATCTAGAAGGGCTGAATACCATTCAATGGAAGCGGATTGCGCACCGAGTAACTCATAAGCTATAGCGAACTGAGTAAGCTTTGTGGGGCCCACCGTAGATATATTTGTCTTATCCATGCTGTCGATCGGTTTCTACTTATAACTTTAGGTCAATAAACCAAAACTTAAGTATATTCAAAGATCAAGTGGACCACACCACAGGAAACAGTGGGGATAATGACAGCCACAGTTGATACCTTCTCATGGCCCATAGTTATATTTATTTTTCATCCAACCTGTTAAAAAGTTTAAAAAATGCCTGGATGAAGTGGAAACACAAATATCAGCTTGATCCAAAACTTCTGTTGGCCCCAATAATTTTTAAACGGTACGTGTTCAATTCACACTCTTTCCCATGGTGTGGTCTACTTGAGGTCTTCTTATGCTTAAATTTTTATCTCATAACATAAAATGAAATTTTAAAACGGATGGACGGCGTGGATAAGACACATACAGGACGGTGGGCCACACAAAGTTTACTCAGTACGCTGTAGCGTCCGCTCCCACGTTCAGTATTCCCTGGATATTCTGAAGTTACTCGCGCGAGGAAGACTGAAGAAGCTAGTCGCAGCACACGTGCCTAAGATGAATGAATGTGAGATCTAGGCCATTCATTAGGCGCTCCACACATATGCATCAACTATAGACCATTGATCATTTTTTTCCTTACTGTCCATCTGTCAAATATTTCGGGATCAGGACATACTCATGGTTTGGTCCACCTGATGGATGGTACGGACTTTTTAACATGTGTGCCACGCTAGCCCTCGTGCCTCTTGAATCTTTCTTCACAAGTTCACTCTATTTCATACTTCCATATTGAGGAATATCTTGATACTCCGGAATAGTGTGATGGATGATAGGTGGGCACTTATAAATCACTTAAATACTGTATACTTACCTAATTATAATTCAAATTAAACCGACCAAATCATGTTTAATAGTTTAGATATATTATGACAAAAAAATATACTCATTTGATTATTTGAGTTTCAAGATGGAAGGAATTTATTGGACGGCTAAAAATGAAAAATCTAATACTCTTTTATTTCAAGAAACAAGTGTCCAAAGAATCAGAGGTTATGAATGTTCAACTGATCTGAATTTCGGAATGTAACCTAATAAATTCTAAAATTATCCAGTTTAACCTGCGTTTATATATGACACGTGTATTATTTCCAACTGCATGTGTATCAATTGTCATACATACGCAGCCACAGTATCAAATAAGACCACGAGTTGCGTCTGACCCGGGCAGCGGAAATTTCCGTGGTGGGAAGCAGTGTGGGGCCAACAGAGATTCCTTTCATAAATCCACTCCATCCATCAGTTTATAAAAATAAAATTAAGATTATAATCCAAAAATAATGAAGATCCAAAACTCATGTGATCCACAACAGATGAAAAACTGATAACTGAAATATTCAACGGTGGAACCTTCCTGGAGCCAATGTTTATATTCCATCCAAACTGCTCATACTGTTATCAAAACTCAGATAAGATGTAGGAACATATCATACTGATACAAAATCTTTTCTGGGCCCCACAGTTTACAATAGTGGACGTTCAATCTCCACTGTTTCGTGTGGTGTGGCCCACTTGAGTTTTTTATCTGCGTTATTTATCCTCATATATTATTGTGATTTTTATAGACTGATGGACGGAGTGGATTTTTTTTTAATACTGATTTTTAGCCTTCTGTGGGCCCCATTCCCATTGCACGTTATGCAGGACTTCCTGAACGAAAACTCTTTGCGTGACATGCATGAGATCCACTCCGTCCATCATGTACAGCACCAATTGTTTGACCTTGATGCAAAAATTCAGGCTGGTTAACCATTCAGGTGGACCATCTCATAGGAAATTATACCTAAAACCTCTAAATTCACATTTTTATATGAATGGTTTTAATGAAATATAGACATTCGGACCCTAATGGAGATACTAATGTTGCGGATTCCATCCAACTGTTTTCTATGGTGTGGCCTATCTGAGTTTTAGATAGTCACAGTTTTTGGATTCTACCCTCAAGAAGAGGCAGCGTACCTGATGAACGGATTGGATCTCATGAAAGTGTTGCCACGTAGTAGTGGGCACTTTCCCCTGGTACCTACAGAAGTCAGCTAACGGGTCACTTTCCACAGTAGGTTCCATTCAAGAGTTGGAAAGAAAACGAAAAAGACATGGTGGGCCACCATGTGGAAGAAAACGTCTCTAGAATCTCCACCTTCAATATGGCAGCTATTTTTGTGGGCCACCATGTGGAAGATAACGTCTCTAGAATCTCCACCTTCAATATGGCAGCTATTTTTGTGGGCCACCATGTGGAAGATAACGTCTCTAGAATCTCCACCTTCAATATGGCAGCTATTTTTGTGGGCCACCATGTGAAGATAACGTCTCTAGAATCTCCACATTCAATAGGGCAGCTATTCTTGTGGGCTAAGTCTTTGCATGTGCATTTCAGGGGACCATCACAAAATGTTTACTAGCAAGGAATAAAATAAAAGGTATAAAATCACCGTTGAATCCGGACGCGGATTGCGTCCTACCCCCGCCCGGACGGTAATCCGTCTGGTCAGGGCTATGTGGGGCTCACCTTTATGTAAGTGTTTTATCCAAGCCGTTCATTGCTTTTCTCGTATCATTTTAAGATATTTTAATAAAATTGAATCAGATATACTGATCCAGTGGACCACACCAAAGGAAGCTGCGGTAATAATGACATCCACCGTTGAAATCTTTCTAAGGGCCACCGTCATGTTTTTTTTTTTACCATACAACCTATTCATAAGGTCATGTAGACGTGGATGAATTGAAAAAAACAAATATCAGCTTGATCCGAAACTGCTCTAGTTATCAAGAAGTTTTTAACGGTGGACGTTTAATCCTCACTTTGTGGTTCAGTTAAGACCTTTACCTGTCTAATTTTTTATTTCATATCTTAAAATGATCTTAGAAAAACGATGAACGGCGTGGATAAAACACTTACATCACGATGGATGCCACAGAGCCCTGCCCGGACGGATTACCGTCTGGGCGGGGGCAGGGCGCAATCCACGTCCGTTGAATCCTCACAAGGACGACCAATCACATGAAAGAGAAGGCAACGGAAAGGCGACCCGACTTAGCTGCCACCCTGGAACCAGCGATGTGGATGGGATCCTGACCATGGGGCCCACCGCGATGTATGCATTATATATCACGCCGTCCATTCATTTTGCGAGCTTAGTTCGGAGGGTGGATTGCGTACTTAGTAACTCAGTGGAGCCCACAGATGATGTATGTGTCTTATCCATGTTGTATATTTGTTTTACCAGCTCATTTTTGGATGTGATGCCAAAATAGAAGCATATCTAACATTCGAGTGGACCACACCACAAGAAACAGTGAAAATAATGATTTCCACCGTTAAAACCTTTGTATAGCCTAAGTGATGTTTGTTTGCCATCTAACCTCTCCGTAAGATTACATAAACATGAACCAAGTAAAACACAAATATCATCTTCACCTAATATTTATGTGGCTTCCAAGAAGTTTTTCATGTTATGTGTTCAATTCCCAGTGGTGCAGTCCATTTAAGATTTGGATATGCTTAAATTGGGGCTCATCTAATAAACCAATCTAAAAAAATAGATGAACAGCATGGATAAGACAAACATGTCGGTAGACCATCTAGTTTGCTAATCCACTCTCATATTTCGTGCCATCTTGGATTCTTTGATTGCCGTCCACAGAAACTCTATTTTCCTAAATTGTGATTGGTCCCTGTCATTACTGTTGAGTCAGCATTACTGAATTAAATGCGAATTGGGATTGCCTACAGAGTTACTCAGTAGGCTCTCTTTGTACTGAGTAAATGCGGTTGGGCCCACCTTAAATGTACGTGGTCTATCCACGCGGTCCATCTGTCCTTTCATCGAATTTAAGGAGTTGAGCTCAAAATTGAAGCATATCCAAAGATAAAGTGGATCATACCACAGAAACCGTGGGGATAATGATTTCCACCGTTGAAACCTTGCTAGGCCCCATGGTGATGTTTATTTGCCATCCAACTTAATCATAAGATCACACGGAAATCGATGAAGGGAAAACACAAATGTAAGCTTGATCTGAAACTTCTGTGGCCCCCAAAATTTTTTCAAAAATAGATATTCAAATCAACTCTTTTTTTGTGGTGCAGTCCATATGAACATTTCATATGTTTCATTTTTGGGCTTAAGCCCTAAAATTATCAGCTAAAATGAATGGACAGAGAGAATAAAGTACATAAATCATAGAGGACCAAAGTTTACTCAGTATACTTACTAAGCATAGTGAGTTACTACACAATCCCTGGGTCCTTACTCTTACTCAGGTGGCAGACTCTCACGAGTTTCAACTCCCTGTCAAGGGTTTGAGTACCCATAGGTGGTGAAATTCCCCTAGCATGAGCGTGCGGGGTGTGTGTGCGTGTGTAAGAATTTTTTTTTTTTATTTTTTTTATTTTTATTTTTTTATATATAAAGTTACTACGCAATCTGCTTCCATTAAAAGCAGCATGTGATGATGTGGCCAATCAAATTGCAACATACGGGTTTTTTGTCTGTGGCAAGCAGAGGATCCTAGTCCCTGAATTCGTTCGTATATTATATAATCACCATGAAATTAATGGAATCAACATGAAGATTATTTAATGATCGGATGTGGCCCCATCTAGTGATAGGGTTAGGCTGATTTGTAAGAATAGTCATCTTCCAAGTGGGGCCTACTCTTTTGATGGTATGAAGACGTGGCCTCTTGCCGGCAAAGATGGTACGGTGACAAAAGTTGCCGTGCAGTTGCCTGTATGCGATCAGCTCTCTCCGACAGTCACACCGTTTGAGACGGGTCGGCTTATGTGGATCCCTGGATCCTCCGAGCTAGTGGATCCCTGACAGTGGCCTACCTTGATATATGTAACTTATATCCATGCCATCCATCTATTTGTAACTTATATCCATGCCATCCATCTATTTTGAAAGATAATTTTAAGACTTTGAAATGCCAATCCATCTATTTTGAAAGATAATTCTAAAACTTAGAAACGAAGCATATCTAAATCTTAGTAGACCACACCACAGGAACCAGTGGTGATTAAATACCTACCATTAAAAACACTGTTTTCAATGATCCAACAACACTGTTTCCTATGGTGTGGTCCACTTGAGATTTGGATATGCTTCATTTTTGTATTATACTTTAAAATGATCTTTCATTATGGATGGAAAGCATGGATTTAAGGCATATAAATTAAGGTGAGACACCACAGTCAGGGATGCACCCATCTTGGTGGATCCCTGCCCCCATTTGATACTAACGCGACTTGGCTGCACCCACTACAAGCTATGTGAGTGAGACGCTGACCATAGGCTCCACCGCGATGTTTGCATTGTCCGACTTGATATATGCATTGTAACCATGTTGTTTATCTGTTTTTCTAACCGACGATTGGCGACAGTTACTCAATCGCCCATGTCCGCACGACCACACAACGACTGGGTAGCCGAATCACCCGCAAGATGTGGCAAATGCTCCAAGATGCACCAAGTTATGTGGACATGTCCATCTTAGGCGAGAGGGTATAAATATCATCTTGCGGGGAGGAAATGGGTACACAAGATCTCGCACCCTCCCTCTACAATACAACTTAGACCCAGATTCCCTTGACCTGACTCAGGCATCGGAGGGTCCCCTGTTTAAGCCAGGGTCTCCTTTGCTCACCATTGTTGTGCAGGTTCAGGACTCTGAAGTGGCTCGGAATTTGGATATTCGAACGGAGGGATGTCCAGATTTTGACATCAACATTTTTGGTGCCATCTGTGGGGAACTGATACGAAAAGTCAGTTTCCTATTCTCCAACACAATGGCAAGAGGAAAGAAAAAATCCGCAACTATGGCGCTAGAGTCGAATGATCAAACTCAGTCTTCCTCATTACTTCACGCCAAGTCGGCTCCAAGACCATCCCAGCGTTCTCGTAATTGAGCGAGTACCTATCGAGCCATGCAGAACGAAATCCAAGCCTTACGCGATGAAATCAATCACATGAAGCAATGACAGGAGCAGCAATCACATCCTGTCCGGGAAACGGTCGGATCGGTGGTGGAAGTCGAGTCCGTGCCGCAGAGTTTAAGACCCGAGGGGTCACAACATCAACCCACCCGGGTCCCAGTTTCAGTCCAAAACCCCCCTCCGACCCAAAACCAAGTTCCGGCTCGGAACACAATGGCTTGAACTCCGATGAACGCTTCAGTTACTTCGGCTCTAGCACCAACGGATCTCTGTCACGAGCTGGGGGGGAGGACCCCTGAAGTAGAGGCTCCGTGGGAGACAGTAGCTGAAAACAGAGATCCGTGGGAAGCACAGTTCGCGGAACTCAACAATCGGGTTCTAATGCTACAGCAGAATCAACAGGCCTTCACCATCAATGTCCTTGATCCCAAGAGACCTATAGAGGATTCATCCGTGGGAGATTTGGAGGCTGTGCCGCTTGACGAAGCAGATCTGAGCAAAACCGTTCAATTCGGCATGTCAGTGAATTCCGAGCAACGGTCTGAGATGTTGGCCTTCCTATAGTAACACAGAGACGTCTTCGCATGTTCACATGAGGACATGCTGAAAATCTCTCCTGATGTCATGGTCCACAGGCTAAATGTGGACCCAGATCACAAGCCAGTGAAACAGAAGAGGAGAGTGTTCGACGCCGAGCGATATGCAGCCATAGCAGACGAGGTCTTCAAACTCCTCAGTGTTGGCTTCAATGAGGAGGTACACTATTCAGATTGGATCACAAACGTAGTCCTCATCAAGAAAGTAAAAGGGAAGTGGCGGGTCTGTGTGGACTACTCGGACCTGAACAAGGCCTGTCCCAAAGATAGTTTCCCTTTACCTCGGATCGACCAGTTGGTAGACAGTACAGTTGGGCATGAACTGTTCTCCTTCTTGGACGCCTATTCTGGGTCTAATCAGATCGCGATGGACCCCCAGACATGCAGAAGACTACCTTCATCACTGACAAGAGACTCTACTGTTACCAGGTCATGCCATTCAGACTGAAAAACGCTGGGGCCATGTATCAGAGATTGGTGAATCGGATGTTCGCAAGGCAGATCGAACGCACCATGGAGGTTTATGTCAACAACATGCTTGTCAAGAGCATCAAGGCCTCCAATCACCTAGCAGATCTTGGAGAGACATTCTCCATCATCCAAGAATACCGTATGAAATTGAACCTCGCAAAGTGTGCCTTTGGAGTCAGCTCTGGCAAATTCTTCAGGTTTCAGGTCAGTTGGCGGGGCATTAAAGCAAACCCTGACAAGATTAAGGCGCTCCTCAAAATGAGCTCGTCTCGGACGACAAAAGAGATACAATGTCTCACTAGACGAGTAGCAGCGCTCGGACGGTTCATATCCAGAGCCACTGACAAATGTCTCCCCTTCTTTCAGTAACTGAAGGGTCATAAGAAGGCCGAGTGGATATCGGAATGTGAGCAAGCCTTCCAGTAGTTGAAGCAGTATTTGGGCTCACCGCCTCTACTGTCCAAGCCTGAAGAAGGCGAGTCCTTGTTCCTGTATCTCACAATCTTGGCCTCAGCCGTCAGCTCCGCACTAATCAGGGAGGAGGGGGGCAAGCAGCACCCTGTGTATTATATGAGCAAAGTGATGGTACCTGCCAAGACAAGGTACCCGGCTCTGGACAAGTTGGCACTCCGCCTTATTGTCTCGACTTGGAGATTACGCCCATACTTCCAGGCCCATTCCATCATTGTCTTAACCGACTCTCCCCTCAAGTAAGTCTTCCAGAAGCCCAAGCTGTCGGGTCGACTAACTAAGTAGGCGATCAAACTCGGGAAGTTCGATATCCTGTTCTGACCAAGAACCGCAATTAAGGGCTAAGCTGTGGCCGATTTCATCGCAGAGTTCACTGCTCCAAGTGAGGAAATAAGCATCGAAGTAGAAGCAGCTCCTTCGCCTACTCCTCCAACCAATCAAGTTCTAGAATCAGAATTAAGATAGATCCTCTTCGTGGACGGGTCATCTAATGCCAAGCGTGCCGGGGCAGGGATTGTCCTAGTCGCTCATGATTCTACACCTATCCAGTATGCAATCAGACTCGGTTTCAAAGCCTCTAACAATGAAGCGGAGTTTGAGGCCCTATTGGCTGGCTGATGGCCAGTCTGGGGGTCCAGCCCCTCGAGGTACGATGCGACTCTTAGCTGGTGGTGCATCACATCTCCATCGAATATGAGGCCAAGGAGACCAGGATGGTGGCTTACCTGGCCAAGGCCAGGAGTTGATAAAAAGGTTCTGCAGCTGCATTATCAATCAAATTCCGAGCGCAGAGAATTCTTGGGCCGATGCCCTCGCAAGGCTAGCCTCGGCCATGGAAGGAAAGATTCCTCGGGTCATCCCCGTGAAGTTCATAGAACATTTGAGCATTGACCGAACGGAACAGAAAATGGTCAACCCGGTAGAAGTCACACCAAGCTGGATGGACCCGATTTACAAATACCTCACATCTGGTGAGGTCCCCTCGGAGAGATTAAAGGCAAAACGTCTAAGGGTCAGAGTTGCGTGGTATATAGTCTTGGACGGGATCTTGTACAAGAAGGGGCATTCACAGCCCTAGCTCAGGTGTCTCTGACCCGATAAAGCAGAATATGTGATTTGGGAGATTCATGAAGGTATCTGCAGGAATCACTCCGGTGGTGGGCCTTGGCTCTGAAGATACTCAATCAAGGATATTTCTGGCCGACCATCAGGGAGGACTCGAAGAACTACGCCCAAAGGTGTGATAAGTGCCAGCGATATGCGGTCATGCCGAGGTAACTCGGAGAAGAGATGACCCCCATGAGTAGGCCGTGGCCATTCGCCCAATGGGGAATTGACATCATCGGACCTCTGCCCACTGGGAAATGACAAGTCAAGTTCGCTATTGTTGCAGTTGACTACTTTACCAAGTGAGCAGAGGCCGAGCCTATCACAAGAATCACGTAGCAGAAAGTGATCGACTTTGTTTGGAAGAATATCATCTATCGGTTTAAAATCCCCCGCACTATCCTATCCGATAACGGTAGGCAGTTCGACAACGACAAGTTCCGAGGCATGTGTCGGGGGCTCAACATTTCGAACGCGTATTTCTCGCCTCGGCACCCACAATCCAATGGTCAAGTGGAGGCAGTAAACAAAGTCATCAAGCACTATCTCAAAACGATGTTGGAGAAAGTGAAAGACAACTGGATTGAGGAACTCCCATTCGTCCTCTAGACCTATAGGACTACGACTCAGTCGTCTACTAGGGAAACCCTATTTTCGCTATCCTACGATTCAGAGGCGATGGTGCCAGTTGAGATTGGCCTCCCTACAGCTCGGGTCAGGAATTATCAGGAAGATCATAATGCCGATTAGATTGCAGCCAATCTGGACCTACTCGAGGAAGCTAGAAATGTCTCTAGAGTCAGAATTGCTGCTCGGCATCAGGAGGTGGCACGATTCTACAACTCCAAGGTCAAGACTCGGCGATTCCGTCCAGGTGACTTGGTCACTTATCGAGTTTTCTGGAACACCGCCGAGCCGGAGGCTGGGGTACTCAGACCCAATTGGGAGGGGCCTTATCGTGTAGTCTGATCGACTAAGCCAGGCTCCTATCACTTGGAGGATCACGAAGGGCGTCAGTTTCCCCACCCCTGAGCCTCCGAGCACTTGAAAATCTACTATCCTTGATGTACTGGCCGCTGAAGGCCCCTAATAAGTTACACCTCGAAGCGACTAGCTTCTTAAGGCTTTCAATAAAATCTATATTTCTACATAGCTACTTGAACAACTAGTCGACAAACAGAAAAAATTGTCTCTCACAAGCAGGGGCTGATTCAATGGACTGATCCTTTAAAGAAGGGGTTAGTACATTAACCCATAAAAATTCGTCAAGGGATCTCCTCATATTTAGGGGAAAAACCCATGGACGACTCGATCCTTTAATGAAGGGTTTGGCTCATCGTACGACCACCAGATCTACAAGAAGCCACTCGCCATTTGTGGGGGAGGGGGGGTTGACCCCTCAAGGTGTTGGTCCTTATAATTTTAATATCCTAAGATTCTACGAAACAATCAAGGGGTCTCCCAAGTATGGGAAGACGACTCTAGGATGGGCCTACCTCCTAAGAAGTTTGCTCGTCAATCAACAACTTAACATCTAGCAATCATCAGTGTAATCACCATTCAAAAAATTGACTATGTTATATCATGCCCTCTCCAGAGGGTTAAAAAGATTATCCAAAAAAAATTATCCATCAAGAAGCTATTGTTTAAAGAGTTAAAAAGAGAAGGGACATAAAAAACTATTCAGTTGGAGGAGGCTGAGAGGCAGGAGCCGGGCCCGAGGAGACGTTTTCAACTGGTCTTTCCCCTGCGTCCTTAGATGTAAGGGATTCTAGGTTAAGATCCTGGTAGAGCTCTTGGACCGCGTATATGTAGGCGTCGAAGCCGCAGTTATAAAACTTGTTGGCTTTGGCAGTCCTCTCCTCCGAGGACTTGAATGTATCCACCGCAGCGGCCACCACCAGCGCATGGGAGGCTTCATCTTTAGCTCGCTGAGCTTCCTTCACCTTTCCACTGCTTGGCTCTACTCTTCTACTGCCTCAGCCTTGGTCCGCTCCAGTTCATCCCCCAGTCGGGCATTGTCCTTCGCGAGCGAGTTCAAGTGAGCCCTAGCTCCCGTCAGCTCTGCTGCAGAAGTAGCGCAACGTGACTGAAGGTCGTTAACGACCCCCTGGAGATGCAACTCTCTGGCCTTTCCTTCATCAAGCAGTCGATGCAGTTCCGCTTGCTCTATTCAGAGGACTGCGGCCTCGTCCCACAGAGTCCCGACCTCACCCCTGAGAGTCGCTATCTCCCTATCTCTATGCGTGATCTCCCTCAACCTCTCCCGAGTCATTAGGAGCCTCGGGACGAATTGAATCAAAATAAGAAAATAAGTATACAAACACGACAAGAAAGGAATCAAGACAAGAAAGATAAATACCTGGTAGAAGACAGAGGCTATGTCGTTTATGAAGGACTCATCTGACTTGTTGAGGAGGGATGCAATCTCCTCCTCTGGAGCATGCTTTGCAGCCCATCGAACTAAGCTCGACATATGATAGCCAGGTGGAAGTCTGTCCCCACTAGTCCCGACCCGAGCTGACCCTGTCGCTCCCCCTGCCCTGGTCCCGCTGCCTACCGAAGCTTGGCCCTCAGCTCTGGGATCATCTCCGACTTCAGGAGGAGAGAGCATCATGTCGGCCATCCGAATGGCCTCCTCCCGTTCGGAAGAAGATAGGATGGCTATGCAGTGTTTAGGGGCTGGTGAAGGCGCTTTAGAGACACGAGGGGCGATGATTTGAGGGAGAATCGGAGCTGGAGCATTATCGACCGCGGTGTGTGTTGGATCTATAGCAACTGAAATTAAAGCTGCAGTAACAAAAATTGAAGCCACAACAGTAGGAGTTGGAGCTGCGGAAACAGAAATTAGGGCCGAGGGGCCCCCGTCGCGAGGAGTCGCCTGCCTCTTTCGACTCGTTGTCTTCGTTCGCAATTTGGACCTCGGCATCTCCTCGATGGACAGGAGGGGCCTTCCTCTTCCGAGATCTGGAGGCTTCGGCCATGCCTGCGCATGAGACAATAAATTAAATCAATGTCTGAGATGTGTGAGCTTTAGTTTCATCAAAGTAAAAGACGAAGGGGTACTTACTGAATGAAGTGGGGGGCGGCTTAAACTTGCAAAGCCCGGATCGATGAAGGTTGTCTGCGGTAATCAGGACCGAACAAGAGCGTAGATCTTCCTAACATGCCCTGGCCTTAGCGATCTGATTCTTCCGATCTGAGGTGATGAGATGCTAGCCCCTCGGGAAGTCTGCGAAAATGGAATGAAGACACTGATCAGACTACAACAAACAAGGGAGCATTACAAAGAGATTGTTTGGGATTCGACCTGGAAGAGTAAATCGGCTAGCAACCCGAGTCCTCAAATTCCTGAGCTCTGCCTCCGGTGCTTCCTACTCGTTCGAGGCCCTGAACCACTTGTTCTTCCAATCCTTGTTAGAGGATGGAAGTTGCACGACCAACCTTGAGCCCTTGCTGCCGCAGGTCGTAAAATAGTACCACGGCTCCTGACTATCGTGCTTAATCAAGTATGAACTTATCAGCTGTTCCGGTGTCAGTTTTGAGTTCTTGACTTGGCGTCAGATGATGTATAAAGATATTAAAACCCTCCAAGCATTGGGAGTAAATTGACTTGGGGCCAGTCCCAAATAAGTTGTTGGGGCTCAAATGAAAGAATGCATCGGAAGGCAGAGTCCATATTGTAGCGCGTAGAGGAAAATCATAACTTTCCCTTCAGTAGGAGCTGCAACAGTGTCAAGTGACTCTGACGCTCGCATCCGGACAGAGTCCAGGATCTCGAATTTTGATCAGACCCACTCCATCTGGGACTCGACCAGCACAAAGCCTCCTGGGATGGTCTCCGCAATTTGCCCACTTGCGGGCATCTCTATAGCCCCCATCGAATCTCGGGGGGCTTGGGAGGCCTTTTTTCCTCCCTTGTGGCACGTCCATGCTCCATCCTCTTTGCTCCTCCTGGGTGGAGGGTAGAGGGGTACTGCATCAAGGGGGCCTTCAGAGGCCTCTCTTCTATCATCCGAGCTCTCTGGCCCGAAATCAACTTCGAAGGCATAGTCGTCTTGGACCATCTTCAAGTCGTTTGACATTCCACAGAAATGAAATAAGGGTAATTCGGAAGTGAGGGGGAGACTCACCGGAAGTGGTCAGGGACAGTCGTCAGAAATCGCTTCTACCGGAAACTGTTGATTGGTCGGAATCGCCTCTCTCCGCAGGCCATGCTCTTCGAAAATCGCTTCCTTAGGCAGCTTACAATAACGAAAACTAAGAAAATAAAAATGAGGGTGTATCCGAGCGCTAGGGTTTTTATAACCCACAAGTGATTCTTGCATTTATGGCGAGACATGATGATCGTAGCCAAACCGTCGTGATCCGACTATGGAAGACACATGGCTGAGTGCCACTAGCCTAAGCACTACCAAGTCGCGTGCCCCTGGCATCGGGCGATGAGCTCTGAGCAGTGGAAGCATCACCTAGCTGTCCCTCTTGGCTCGCATGGAGATCCCTCATAATTACTCTGACGATTCGAAATCCTAACCGTCGCCACCCGTCCGCTTGAGGTTAACTCGCGGACGAAAAACCCCGAGTACGTATCTTTTTGGATATGGAAACCATGATTGTGACTGCAAGCGTTGGAGGCGCAACGGTGGAAGCTACTGATTTTCTACATGTGCTTACTCTCTGAGTCCGTGTTCGCACTCGGAAAGTAGGGGGCTTTTGTTATGGGAGGATCAGAGATGTCTCAACTTCGAGGCCCGAGGCTATTAAGAGCTAACTTAAGATGAAAGATTAAACTCGAAGTTATAAGCATAGGCGAAGGATGGACTTCTAGTTTGACGACTATTATGCCTTCGCTTTGAGCCCTAGGCGGAATGATCTAGGGCCAAGCCGGTCTGCTCGGGATTCAAAGCGGAATCCTGGAATGATCCGAAGCCGAAGTTGTCAGCTCAGAACGATTTGCTCGGAACTCATATCAGAATCCACTAACGAGAGGAACCATGATGTGTCCCATTATCACACGATTGGCGACATTTACTCAACCGCCAACGTCCGCATGACCACACAATGACTGGGTAGCCGAATCACCCGCAGGATGTGACAAATGGCCCAAGATGCACCGAGTTATGCAAACATGCCCATCTTAGGCGAGGGGGTATAAATATCATCTTGCGGGGAGGAAACAGGTACGCAAGATCTCGCACCCTCCCTCTACAATACAACTTAGACTCAGATTCCCTTGACTTGACTTAGACATCGGAGGGTCCCCTGTTTAAGCCAGGGTCTCCTTTGCTCACCATTATTGTGCAGGTTCAGGACTTTGAAGCGGCTCGGAGTTTGGATATCCAAGCGGAGGGAAGTCCATATTTTGACCTCAACATGTATAATGTATTTCCGCTGTCCATCCATTTTTCCAAATCATTTTAGGGTATTATCCCAAAAATGAAGTACATCTAATTATCAGGTGGACCATACCATAAGAAACAGTTATGATTGGCCGTCCTGATAATTGGATATGTTTCATTTTTCGGATAATGTCATAAAATGATAGGAAAAACCGGATGAACAGTGTGGATACATAATACATACATTAAGGTGGCCCCATGGTAAGTCTTGGGTGAGGCTGGGGTCTCACGTAATCCGCTCCCGAGACTCGAGGTAGATTATGCCTGGGACGATCTTTACCCTTCAATTCAATTCATGTAGATAAACAGTTAAGAAGAAAAATGAATCAACGGGTCACATTCAACTGAAATCACGTGGGACTCGAGAGACCAATGGTCCCGCAATCTGGATCACTGAACCCGTAGACCCGACTTGCGAGAGTGGAAAATTGATACAAACCATGAATGAAGTGGGCTCTGGTATTCACATGAATCATGATCCCACCAGGGTCGCTTGATGGGACCCACATCCACTCCATATTTCTTATGGCGGCGATTACCATGAATGAGCACAGCAATGGATTGACTATGATATAAAAAAAAAAAAATCACGCCCATCGAACCTTGAAACTGAAATCCTCAATGGTCCACATTCAACGAGAAGAATTCATAACTTATGATCGGCGTGTTTCTCAGAATATGGCCTTTCATGATTGAAGCTGGCTTCTCTCAAATGAACCGGTTAGATCGTCTAAACATGTGCCCAAGTACGATGGCTCAATCGGGTCAACCTGTGTTTGTGTGGAAGACTATGATGGTGACCTTACCACCCTGATGGTGACTACTTTCATCTATGGCATGCATCACCTGTTTGAAATGTTACTTGCGAGACCTTGCATGTTCAAAGACCCATTGAACGCATAAATCACTGTCCAATCTTCAAGGACAAAAAAATATGGCAAATGTGTTATTGTAATGTGATTTATATTAAATTTATATTTTTCACAATCCATCCTTATTAATTATTTTCAGTTGTTTGGCAAATATGAAAAGAAATGACATATTCATAAATAATAAGTTGGGATGCAACTTAGCTTAAATCCAAATAGCCCTTGTACCGTCCAAGGGGCGGGCCCAACATGAAATAACAAAAGACATCAGGTTCAACCTTGAAATAAAATAAATAAATAATGGCTAGGTCTGATCTTGTCCCGGCCTAGCACCATTATCATCATTGTCATCATTATTATCAACTTTTGTTCAGATTGAGAATTTGATATATTTTTCCCAAATTCCAAGACTAAGGCCGCATTCGAGTTGATGATTTCGATTCTAAGGTGAATATCTACCCTCAAGTTTCTATCTAACATTTTATAATAACTAAATGTATTTGTTTATTTTTTGGTTGATAACATGCTCGATGAAATACTTGAATTCCATTAAACTCTTAATGTTAGAATTCTTCGATGTCAAATGCTAAGAAATGTTGATATGATTGAATTATGTTATTGTGGTGGATCGAGCTTCGTAAATTATTTAAATATGTAGATAGTTCGCTTTAAGGAGACTATCCCAAGCTTGTACAGCTGACTAAAGTTGAACACGGACGATCGGCAGTAGTTGTAACTACATGGGATGCTTTGCACCAAATGCCGGTTTATCTGGAGTCCTCCATAGTCAATCGCATCAGTCTAATGCAAGCTCGATCATTCTTATATTTAGTAATTGTATAACGGTTAATAGAATATGAGATACCACCATTACCATTTATTTAGTTTATTCATAACCATTAGTGCGTTATGATCTCACAAAGACTCATGAGCAGAGCATAGTGGTATGGGACACCGTATTCAAGCTGTTGGCCTATGTTAGAGTGATGAGCCTCCCGAGTAACCAATGAGCATTGATAAATGAGATAAATTGTTCTTCGAATGGTTCTCTTCAAATTACCCGGTTGATAATTTTGTGCTAAAGTACTGTTCGAACAACCGGGCATGAATGGGATTGGGTGACAAGCCCTTCCCTCTGTATTAATTTATTTTTGAGTGACAAGCCCACACCTCTGAATTGATTGTTTATACTCGATATTAGGTGACAACCCGTACCATGTTGGTCCCTTAATTTGGATCAATGAACACTGGTGAAGAGTCATCATGTACCGTAACATGCCACATGATCCGGACAATGACTCATAATATAATGGCGGTATCCTAGCTTTGCCAACATGCTATATGAACTGGACTAATAATCACTTGGTTACCCATGCATATCATAGGATAAGTTGTAATTTAGCGTTGAAGTTAGTTGTGAAGGAGTGTTGGTATTTGTGAAATAAGCGTTGAAGTTACTTGTGAGGGAGTGTTAGATTGTAAGGAGCATATATCATTTCATCATAAAATTAATATAATATTTACCAACTAGATTAGAAAACTATTTATTTGTTATGCAATCATTACTTGCGTTCGGTTGTATTGATAACATGTGTAACTTGCTTAGTATCAGTGTGTTAAAGGTAATATGCCTAAGTATACTATATGTATGAATATGTATTCATTGTGAACCTTTTATTCACTATAATATCTCAAGTAACAATCTTAGGAATATTTTTTTCACTATGTTGACGTTTGACACCTCCTATTTGACATATGCATATAACTCAGCAATAAGACCAGTTGGTGATGTACTTGGGGCATCTAGTAGATGTTTAGCTTCTTCCCACTTGGTAATTGTTATTCTGTTCATATTTCAATTATTGTGATTCATATAATCCTCATATGTGTGATCGCCACTTTTGAAACTGTAACTTTTAAGTAGTAGCCATATATTTTTGGGTTTGTCTATCTTTACCCCGCTTTGGTTCCGCTAAGTTGAAATGTGTTACTTTAATTATTTGTATATGAAATTAATGTAAATCTCAATGAGCAGATGTATATATTTTTTGTTAAGTTAACACCCAGGAACTCGGGATTCAATTCTTCGTACTCAGGTACTGATTTTCAGGACGTTACACAGGCCTAAATCTAACTGACCTATCACTGGATAATTAAGATAACCGTAGCTAAATAAATACTTATCAAAAGTCGAGACAACTAGGGGTCAGATTTTAGTTAACAAACCAAACTAATCCAGTTACTCCTTTAATCTAAGAACCAACAGTTTAGGGTGATTGAGATCAAATCACCATTTCTTCAAATTGCGAATAGGCCACACTATTAACTTAGTTAATCCAAACCTTAATAATTGGCATAAAAAATGTTGTTATCTAATTCATTCCATAAATGCCTCGATTTTTCGAACAAGCTTTAAACCATTCGATAGTGGGCTACTAAACCAGAGACTATAAAAAAACATTCGTCTTAGTAGGCTTGATATCCATCGCAAGATATCGAGTTGATATCGTGTCTCGAATTGCTTAACTTGGACTCGTATTCACCACCCCAAGTGTAGGGTCACAATGTAGTAATAATCTCGGTAAGATCGAGGTCGAATCTACAGGGACTAGAACTTATATGTTTCTGAAATTAACTAGGGGCGTGTTTAATTTTCCAATTCCCTGGGAAATGCCCGGTAAATGGTAATAATTATTTCCCTTCGTAATTGCTGCACTCTTCCCCATAATTGATTTGACAGCCTACTTTTTCGGTGTAAAAACGTAAATACCGTAAAATATTTGTGGGTCCCACCACGATGCATATCATATATCTACACCGTTCATCCATTATGTCAGATGAATTTATGATATAAGCTAAAAAATGAGGCATATCCAAAGCTCAAGTGGACCACGCGATAGTAAAATGTGAATCAGATACTTATCGTTAAAAACTTCCTAGGGCCACTGTTTCTTTTGGTATGGGCTAGTTGAGTGTTGGATCTACCTCATTTTTTATCTCATATCTCAAAATGTTGTGGTAAAATGAATGGACGGAACAGATATGTCATATACATCAAGATGGGGTCCAAAAATTTAAACTACTTCTTTTGAACTAGTTTCCAAGACTAAAATTCCCATGAATATTCAAACAGGTGAAGCAGTAATAATCATCCATTTTCAGGGTATTTACCGTTTCCAGGTGAAACAATAAAAATCAAATAGGCCCTATAAGTAGAATTAGAAGAAGATGTGAAACTAATTTTGAAATATTTGAGAGAGTAATTGTAAATAGAGTAATTAAAACTAAGAATTTAAAGATAGGAACTAGGGTGCCAAGAATCCACTTGTAGTGATCAAGGAGCCCTCTTATTTGGTTCAAGTAACACAATTGAAATTGGAGTCCTATCCTATCCAATTGGACGATATATCCAATTGGAAGATATATCAATAAAATCAAATCTGAACTTTTATTGATCTAATTCTCAAAGGAGAAGAATTGCGATACTTGGAAGGGATTCCATCACCAAACCATGCCCATGGGACGATGGCCGACAACAAGATTTACCAATCCCACAATCTCAAAGTAAGGAAAAGAAGATACTCAAAACTATTGCAAATCTACTGTAATTTAAGTCATAATAAATCATTAAAAATTGAAAGTATTCCTTTAAAATCAAATTAGAATTAAAGAAGGTTCAGCATAAACATAAATTAAAGCAAGAGAAACATCCCATTATGTTACAAGCTTCACCTCTTAGCCCTATCTAAGAGGTTTGGCCAACCATAGACATGATCGGACTAAAGTCCCTTAAGAAAAACATGAAAATAACGAAAGAAGAAGAAGAAAAACTTTTGACGATGACTTCTTCACCCATCAGCTCCATTCATTAAACCTTAGAAGATGCTTAGGAATATCCTAGGGAGTCCTATTTATAGTTGTGGAACTCTAACTTTCGCACCTAGTTGGAAAACTCTAGAAACTGCCTAAAATTTATGCATTTTGCTAAAATAGACTTCACTCTACGCAGTTTTTCAAAATAAACTTCACTCTACGTAATTTCACAAAATGACTCAAAGTTTCAAAATATGCTTTTTCAAGACGATTTCAGGATTCCTTTTCTTCACTTTAAATATTTGATTCTCTTCATTCCTCATTTAGTTTTCTTGAATTTTTGACATGTGACTTCTTTAATCTTGGTCTCTTAAAATCCATCCATTGCCTTAGTGATTCTTGAGCATCAAATCCATGCTTTTATTACCCTTTTCAATCCAAGCTCTTAAATTCACCTTGCAATACAAACATGAGTAAAATAGAACATTAAGCATTATCATGTTTATAAAACCATGATATAAATAAGGGATAATATGCAATATTTAAGCCTTAATAACTCACAAGGCTAGTGCATGAGATGTGTGAATATTTTCATAATTAATCAATAACGTAAGTTAGTTGTGTGTATCTAGTCGTTGGTAAAGTTATGGCTTTACGACTGTCAGATTGTGACCAAATTTAAAGTACCAATCTAAGTTAATACTCTTTATATATCCGTATAGTCGCAGCCCCGATCAAGCATTGATGACCATCGAACTGACTTCTGATCATACTCGTCAATTGATACATCCAAATGGCAGGCTAATCGTATAATCCCCATTTTGGCAGACATCACTATTAGGAGATACTTTAACTGTTAACTGTATATTTATGGATTTTTGTTATCTCTACAACGCTTTGGATCTGCTAAGTTGAATTGTGCTACTTTGATTATTTGTATGTGGAATGAATGTGAATCTAAATGAGGTCACATGTGCGTTTCATTTGGTTCTAGTTTAAAAACTCGGGATCAGGGTCTTTGTACTCGAGTTTCAATTTTCGGGGAATGCCAGTGACCCTAACCCTTGATAAAAATAACCTAAACATCTAGATGATCTTAAACTTAATAGGCAAACCTTTTATTGATCATCCCTTAATCCATATGAGCCTAAATTGACCATTCTTAGATTGGCTTTAAAGGTCCCATGTTGCTAAAAAAAACTACATAACTTTCAATCCCACCGAACCCACCTTAGGTCCGACCAAAAATGACTAAATTAAACATGACAGCAGGCTAGGGTAGAATTTCAGATAATTCGGCTACAACCGAGTGTCACATCCGGTCTCACTGAAGACCACTTTCAGTGCAACAGAAAGTGCCCAAGTCTATCCAATGGCTTTCTTATCTAATTCGGTACAACCAAAGACTAGGTATTTTTACCCATTTTATGACGGTTGGAACTTGATTTCTTTATATATAAGATCCGGTCTTTATGCATTTTAAAATTTTTTTAGTCCAATTGAAGCTTAGGTGAATCCTCAATCATATTCCACATCCTAAGCCTCATATTCAATGATATTTGATTCATCGTATTGAGCTTTACTACTCTAATGAGGATTTCAACATCAATGTTGAAGACAAACTCAATCTCTACCATTCTCTAGAGTTTAGAACCAATCTATATAGTTATATCTGTGTCTAAATCTTCTAGAAGACTCTTCTTAGTGAATCCCCTAGGCTTTACAACTTTACATTAGTTAAAGGAGATTCTACCCAACCTGTCATCACATTGGTCACTGCATCGAAGTATTACATGCAATATAACACTCCGAACTTTTCAATACCCGTGTATTAAAAGTTCTCGTGTTACCAAATGTTAGCTTAATATATACATGTGTACGATACCAATCTAACTATACTAACATTACATACATTCTCCAACACCAATCTGACTCTGGGAAATAATATTCACTCATAGATTAAGTCATCTGACTGTTGATTTTTAAAGACAAGACCATCCATCATGTGACTTGACATATGTACCGTCCCTTAAGTGAATTAGCGAATAACCAATTATTCGTAATGATTTAAATGAAAGTTCGTTTGTAAGAATTGTTTAGAAAGATATGTAAAACTAAGTAGAACTATTAGATTTCATAAACTCTTAGATTAGTGATAATTACGAAAATGCCACCAACCTAGATCCCTGAATTCTAAATCACATAGTTCCCACTATCCGTTTTACGTAAAATTTTATACCATGCCTATGTATCATAAATTGACCGTACATGTCAAATTTCAGCCCTTAGATCAATGAGATGAATGGTTAAAATGAATATCCACCCAAGAGTGGCCCACCTAAGCTTTGGATCTGCCTGATCTATAACCAGGGGCCCATTTCGGCCCTAATATGGGCTGAAAAAAATGAATGAACGGTGTAGATTTCTCAAAAATATCACTGTGGGCCCCATAATCCAGCACGAGTGTGCACGGTACACATGCACTAGCGGTGCACTAAGAGTCGGGTCAAACAAGGTTTGACTTGACAGATTTTTTTTTTTAAAAAGGGGGAGAGTTCTCCTGCCGTCGCAAAACAAGCAAACAGCATCTACTGGGAGTGGCTGTGGCCACCATCATGACCATCTCGGATGATCCGAACCACCCATCCTGTAGTTGGGCCAATTTTAATCAAAACATAGATTTCTCCACACGAAGACGAGCTCCCTTGTAATTACAATCCTAGTCACAACCGGATTGTGTGTAGGAGAGGAATTCGTAAACAAAACCATTTAGGATTGCCTCACCATTGGATGGGGACTGATCTCAGCCATCAAATTTACTTCAGTTGGAGATCCGAATACAACTAAGACTTTCGAAAAAGAAGTTGGGAAGACTTTCAATTCTAAAGAAAAAAAAGAGTCCTTCCTTGAAATGTTTTCAGCAGAAAAACTGCAGCAAAATCTGGGACCTTCCGTCCTCCCACATTGACAGGCCCGGGCAATCTGAAATGTTCAAACTCATCCCATAAAGAATTCTGATCCCCTCCAATTAGGCCGTTTAGAAAGATCCCACGCAGGCATCGCTGGCTAGTCCGTTCTTCATATGCAAGTTGATGCCAACTTCCTTACACAGAAACAGGGGCTGTGTAAGTTCCAGCCAATCCCACTACGGAATGCGTAAGGTTTACGCACGAGATGTCCGGGAGCTTTAACGTCCTATAAAAGCATTCCACTCCCACGTCTTGAAGATACAACAAAAGAGAGAAAGAAATGTGAGAGACACCAACGGCTAGCCCCCTACTGGACCGTATCAACAAGAAGATAGGAGAGAGAGAGAGAGAGAGAGAGAGAGAGAGAGAGAGAGGAGAAGGAAAATTCTGGCACTAAAATCCTTCGACCATTCAACAATAATCCAGGTCGGGCAGAAAAATCAGATTAGGGTAAATTCTCCCCTTCCTCCTTCCTCCTTATTCTTGTGATTTTCTTCTTTCAAACTCCCTAATCAAAGGTAGTGGATAAGTCTCCCATGTCAAAATCAACTTAACTCAGTGGAAGGTCACACCGAGTCTTTAAACTTAGATGACACAAGGCATAACATGAACCCCACAATCCATAACCTAGAACCTCTAATTCTTACTCTAGTCAAATTCAAAACAGGTAAATGTAAATAAAGATTGGTTCTAAATTACATACTTACAGGACGATCAGACAACCACTGTCACGCCCCAAACTCGGAAAACGGGCTCACAAAATTCCCGATCGCCGAATCCGGTGCCGACAGCCTCCGTAGTGCCCCATTTTCGGATTCCGGCATTCTCATGCCAGGTTCCGATCCTGGGATCCTACAAGGAGGGTTTTCAGTATAATTTTTTTTTGTAATAGAGCATAACCACAAGCATAACCAAGTCACAAAACAACATCACCACATATCCACTAAATCAAAAACTTTAAGTACAATGCAGAAAGGGAAATACAGGGTGATCAAAAGCTTCAAAATAAACTGATGTGCACTCCTGCCTCAGCGCTGCTGCTGTCCAACACTACCTGCACGCAACGGTCGTGCATAAGCTTACAAAAGCTTAGAGGGTACTGTAAGTGTGTGTGCAAGGCCAGCGCCAAGTGTACAATATCAGAGTAATGCGGAAATATGCGATAAGTCCATGAATGCTATCAGCTGTACCAACGCTATATGATGCAAGACATGAATGCTATCGGCCATACCAAGGCCATGCGATGCGAGGCCTATGTAGCCAAATGTCATATGCGAGATGCAAAGCAAGCATGTCAGTCCTCATCAAGTACACATATCAGTACAGTTCCTCTCTGGATATCACCGGGGTCTAATACACCTCACACTGACTGCCTCCTCCCTAGCTGCACAGTCAAGCAAGTGGAAGAGACCACACTATCCGCCTGACTAGTAGTCTGCCAATACCTACCTGGCTCGTCGATAACGGACTCATTTGCGAGCTGGTCAAACTCAGCCTAGCTTATAGCCCCCTCACTCGGGCGGATAAGGCCACACCCCCTTCCAACCGACCACGACACAGTGGGAGACGCGGCCTACTGGTATTCGGCACTCAGGCGCTCATGTATCCACTCGGTCTAGACGTTGGAGCATCTCCTGGTACCAAAAAGGTTCTGGGACTTTCACCCAAGGACATCCTAAGTGCCCACAATGCTAGAGCCAATATTTTCGGTATCCGATACGGCCATCCACGATGTGTCTGTGGAGCCATGACCCTGATGTCGCTAGGGCGTGCAGTGAATCATGACACACAATGCGAAATGCATGAGTCAAACCGTCAATCATGCATAAATCTCACGCGTACCACGCGCTCATGTGGGGCACTCCGTCTCAAAAGGAGTCCCGTAAATTTCTCAGCCCAACGGCTTATGCTATGATCAAGCATTCCTCATATCAAGCATACATATGATGCGTATGGGTATGTATCATGGAGCTATACTAAGCATGTTATAAAGTAAGGAACTATCAACAAGTATGGGCCTATCAATGGGCCTTAAGGAGAGTTACAATGCGGACATTTAACCAACATTGTACTTACAAGATGGACGTCAAACCAACATCGCTTCCAAGGCATGGCTCGCCATAAAATACCATTACACAAACCATATGGAATCACACATTGCAATGGACCCTAAGGACATCCCATTGGGCCTCGACCCATGGGCCTTAGACACATCAAATGGGCCGTATCACATGGGCCTTACATTCATCAAATGGGCCGCATTAATGGGCCTTACCAACGGGCCTTATGTACATTGCAATGGGCCATATCCCACGGGCCTTTGAAAACATCACAATGGGCCTTGTAACATGGTCCTTATGCATGCCAAATGGGCCTAATCATATGGGCCTTACGTATCTCAAATGGACCACACCAATTGGGCCCCATATGTAGATCAAATGGGCCTTATAACACGGGACTTATAAATGTCAAGGTGGGCCTTAAAAATGGCCACAAATACATACATACATACATACATACATATATATATATATATATATATATATATATATATATATATATATATATATATATAATATATAAATATATATATGAAATTCATGCCAAAGGATTAACCGATCCTCACTTCAAATAATAGTGGTAGGACCCACTTGAACCACATATCTGACTCATTTGGACCACTTGAATCATGCCTTAAAATGAGCTTGCAAAATGAATCGACGGTTGGGGATGCAACACAAGCATCATGGTGGGATCCACTGTCCAGACAGTGGACAGTATGGATAAATACATGAATAATGGTGGAGTCCACTGCCGTGGATGGCGCATACACAGGGTGGGTTCCACCGTCCGTACGGTGTGAAGGAAGTACATACATCACTGTGGGTCCCACGTGGGGCCCACCATAACATTTATTTTCCATCTAAGCCGTTGATAAGGTCGCATGGACCTGGAGGAACGGTGGAAACAAATTTCAGATTGATCCAAAACTTCCGTGGCCCAGAAAAGGATTTCAAAGGCAGGCGTCCAATCCCATTGTTTCCCATGATGTGGGCCATCTGGGTCTTGGATGAGGATGAAATTTGGAGGGCGGCCCTCTGCCCTAAGGGCCCACCATATAAACGGGTTTGATGGAAGATATACATCAAGGTGGGGCCCACGTCAGAGGCCGTGGGACGGTGCTGTCCGCCCGCCCGCCCTGGCGCGCTGGCGTCTGACAGCAGCAGCAGCTATGCTGCTGTTTGCATTTTTTTTTTTTGAAAAAAACTTATTTTTTTATGGTTTTTCACGTGTGGGGCCCGCTTCAAGATAATCCACTCTAACCATTAGATTTCACGGTTCATAACAAGTTTATCAAGTCCAATATTGGCCCTGTTTCAGCGTGTAGAAAAATTCAGTGAACTTTAGACGGTGGAAATCACTGTTTGCCAAGCAATGGCCCGCCAGAATCTCAGATTGACCTCATTTTTTGACTCAACGGCTAAAATGAGATAGCTAAGAGGATGGACGGCGTGGATTGAATCCATTCATCAAGGTGGGGCCTAAACAAGTGGGCCACCAAGAAGCTTGTGAACCAAGCTTATATTTGTGTTTTCACATGGACGTCCAGCGTCCAGGGACGCTGGACGGTCCCGGTCTTTCACATGCATAAGGTAGGCCCTGTTTAGATGGGCCACCAATGATGAGTGTTGTGGATATAATACAAATGAGGTGGGCCCCACCCATAGGTGGTTTAGGATAAAATACAAGCCTTATGGTGGGGTCTATTCGGGCGGGCCACACAATCACACCAACATCATAAGAAAAGAAGAATAAATGAAAGGGAGGGAGAGAGAGAAAAAGAGCGTGGGACACGTGTGATGGAGGGACCCCGGCACTATGGCCCCTCCGTTCTAAGTGTCCAATCATACATCAAGTGGGTCCCATTGCATATGGGCCCACCAAATTTAAAATCAACGGTGGAGATCCTTTCTCCACCAAACTAAAAGGTCTAGATGACCATATTCATACAAGAAAGCAAACATCATGATGGGGTCCATGGAGAATGGCCCCATCATGGAATGATCTTAAGCATCAAGGTGGGCCATTAGCCACATCAAGGGTCCAAAGTGAGATCCATACCATTGATCGGTAGGCCTCACTTGGCCCATCATAAGAACATGAAAATCTAGCCTATAGAAGCACCCACCGGTCGATCTTCTCGGTCCGTTGAAATGCCGATCTCCTTAGGCTTCACTTCAACGGTGGAAGATGGAAAATGAAAGGCTAGGATAGAAGATTTGGGATGGGAAAGTGGGCCACACACATGCACTCTCTCACATGGAGAAGCTTGGACGTGAGCTCTCTCCTTGGTTGCTTGGAGTTGAGTTGAGAAATGAGAAAGAGAGAGGGAGAGATGGGATGTAAAGAGAGAGAGTGATGGATGTGAGTGATGGGTGAGGTGATGTGTACTTGACTAGCATGGGTGTGTAAGAGAGAGGGTGAGAATGGGTTGACTTTGGAGAGAGAAAGCATGGGTTGCTTGTACTTGACATGAGGTGATGGATGGGATTGATTGATGGGATTGATTTGACACATTGTAGAGATTCTCTTGGGATTGCAAACGCGCGGCGTTTTCTTCGAAATAAACGCCAGCTCACATCATCCTGCCAGAGTATCGGATCGGTGCGAGAGACGCGGCGTCGGAACCGCGACAACGGTGCGGTCGCAATGGCACAAGTCTCGAATTAAACCGACTCAAATCTACAACATACGACTTAGGGTCGATCGCAACGTCGATTATACGTCACAGGTTGCCGAAATTTGACAGGAAGGATCGCGGGACTCGATGGAACAGAACGGACTAGGATACGAGTCTTACAACCACAGTGAGGGTTCTATTCCTTTAAGCTTACAATAATTTAAGTTGATATGCATTATCTTGCTGTTTACATACTATGTTTTCATGATTCTAACTCTCTGCAATTGTTCAATTTTCTATCAATACTTATTTACCCTTTTGGGAATTATGATATAATGTCAATTACAAGTGATATTTATGAATTTATGTGGAGCGATGGATACATACCTTGCCCTTGCCTTTATCAATTTGTTGAGATAGCCCTTACTACTCTTCTCTTTATTTGAGTTGACCATTGTCACTCTCATTGTTATTGAGTTAGCCTCCTTGTTATTGAGTTAGCCATTGCTACTCTTCTATTTGTAAAGTTAGCCATTACTACTCTCCTTTTATTGAATTGACCATTATCACTCTCCTCTTTGTGAGTTAGCCATTGCTACTCTCTTCCTTATTTTACTAGCCTTGTGTTATTTACCTTTGAGGCTTGGGCATGTGTCATGATATTCTAGAACCCCCATGATTCGGTTTTTGTTCTCTATAAGTACAAGTGATGTGTTAAGAGGTATCACAACTAGTGATTCAAATATTTTATTATGGACATAATGCGCTTTAGGTAGAGACCCTCTTGGTCGACACGTATTCAATGGGTTTTTGGGTAGTGGTGCACAAATCGAATTAAGTAATTTGTAATGCGTGTTTTATCACTTCCGAGAATGGATGTCGCAAATAGTCGCTCCATGAACAAATTGTGTCACGTAATTCATCTGATTCATGTATTGTGCCTCCTTGAGATGTTCACGTAAATCCACGGTAGCGTCAGACATGCTAGTGAATTTCTGTAGTGTGAGAATGCGGGGCGATGTAGGGTTTCTATGAATTGTATTATACATTATAATGATCACTATATATAATGAGCCGCACACACTTTGCTAGGCATGCATCTCATGTAGGTTGTTTGCGCATGCTGATACCCTCGTAGTTGTGGAGTATGGGATGTATCAGAACCCTACATCACTGTTATGAATCTCTTGAATTAATATTAATCGTAAATGATAACCATCACTATGAGTAGGGCGTTGACCCTTTCTAATTGTACAGATGATGTAGGTGACGTACAGACTGAAGACTTAGAGAACTATCTCCCTATGGAAGATTATATTGAAAGAATAAGAAGATAATTTTATGATTTAGTTTTATATTTTCGCTATGAACTCGATAAATGTAATAAGCTCCCATTAAGAGGACATTTGATTATTTATTTGAATTCTTTTACTCTGATGAAATAATTATTACAGTCAATTTTATTCTCGTGAATGTTACCTTTATAAATGTATCTGAATGTGATCCCAATGGAAAAAAATAAGGTGCGATTTTTAAAGCATCCAATTTATACATTATTAACACCCAGATTTTTCAAGCACAAGTACAAACTCTGGCCATTACATTTCAAGATGTTACATGCAGGGTGTTTGATCTTAGAATAGAAGCATTGATAACTGTTCACAACCCTAAGTGTAGGGTCTCGATGCAGTAATAATCTCGGTGAGACCGAGGTTGAATCCACAGGGACTAATCTCGTGAGTATTCTGAAAACAACTAGAAATAGAACTAGAAAAAGATGAAAACCTAAATCTGGAAGTGTAGAAAGAGTAATTGTGAATTATTTAACTAAAACTTAAGAAATTCAAAGTTGGGAAAATAGGGTTTTCAATGATCCACTTATAGAGATCAGGGAGATCTATACTTGATTCAATGACACAACTGGAATTAGAATCCCATCTTATCTAGTCGAAAGATATCTCAGTAAAACTAAATTTGAACTTCCTTTTACCTAATTCTCAATCAATGAAAGTTGTAAGAATTGGAAGTAATTTCATCACAAAACCATTCCCAGGAGACAATGACTCACAATAAGATATATTAATCTCATAACCAAATATAAGAGAATCATGAAGATTAGAAGGGATTCCATCATCCAACCATGCCCATGAGACGATGGTGAACAATAGGATTTCTTAATTTCACAATATCAATACATAAAAAGAGATACTCAAAGCTATCGCAGATCTACTATAATTTGAGTCACAATAAATCATTAAAAACTGAAAGTATTTCTTAAGAATCAAACTAGAATCAAAGAGAGTTCAACATAAACAAGAATCAAAGTAATAGAAAACATCTCATCACGATACAAGCTTCCCCTCTTAGCCCTATCTAAGAGGTTTAGCCAACTATAGTCATGATTAGACTAAAGTCCTAGAAGAAAGCATGAAAAACTAAGAAAGAAAGAAGAAAAATGCTTCGCAACGGCTCTTCGTCCTTGTGCTTCACTCCTCCAAACTTTAGATTGATTAGATAGATCCCCAGGGATGCCATGGGGACTCCTATTTATAGTTGTGCAACACCTCCTTTCGTACCTCTTTGAAAAAAATCTGAAAACTGCCTCAAAATTACGCACTCTGCGTAACTTCGCGCGATCCATTCGATGACATCAAATAGGCTTCGATGTCATTGAAAGTGTCTTTTATTCGTACTTTTTTCGTGCTTTTGTAGCTTCATGTGGATTCTATAACCTTCGATGTCATCGAACTTACCTACGATGTCATCGAATAATGTTCGAGGAATCGATAATATGTCCAAAACAGTCCCAAGAGTTGTTCCAATTTTTTCAATAAATTAGATGTCATCGAAGAGACCTTCGATGTCATCGATGAGTGATATCATTGAGGAGTGCTTCGAGTAATCGAAAATGGTGCCCAATATGTCCAGCGAGTTTTGCTGAAATTCCTCAGAAAATTCGATGTCATCGAGCAGGTCTTCGATGTCATTGAGTAAAGTTTTGAGTTATCAAACAAGTTCTCGAGTCATTGAAAAACGTCTTCAATTTGTCCAGTGGCCAACTCGATTTTTCTTCAGAAATTCGATGTCATCGACCTGTGTTCGATGTCATCGAATGTGTCCTCGAGTCATCGAATGGTGTTTGATAACACAGTCAATGTGTATTTCGTGCTTGTTCTTTCAGCTTCATTCCTTCTCCACTTAGTTTTCTTGAATCTTGGGACCTTAAAATCTTCAATCTTTGTCTCCTAAGATCCATTCTTTGCCTTGGTGATCTTTGAGCGTCAAATCAATGCTTTTAGCACCTTTTCCAATCCAAGCTCTCAAATCCACCTTGCAACGCAATCACGAGTAAAATAGGATATTAAGCAGTATCATGTTCATAAAACCAAGATATAAATAGGGTTCAATATGCAATATTTAACCCTCACATAACGCATCAGCATTATGATCGAGAAGCGGATTCAAACACGGGTGAGCTTTGAAGAAATAACTCAAGAACGATGCATCAACGAGAGTTAATTTGACAAGTAAGTATCATTGAGTGAGTACATACTCTCTGTCCTTATGTAGGATTGATGGTAAGAGTTTGTGACCTAAAATCAAATAGGTTCTTGTAAATTATCTAGGCTCTTGTGTGTCGCTGAATTCACTAGACACAGGTGCATCCGTTTTAGTCTTCGTGAGAGCCTTTGACGAGTGTAAATGTACGTCCTTGGATTAGGACCGATATTGTTGGTTAGCTTATAGAAAATCAACTTAAGTATCTTGCGGGAGCCTCCGATGGGAATAAATGTTAATAGGTTCTTGTGTAGGATCGAGGTTGGCAAACCTATAGAAAATCACGTAAAGTCTCTTATGGGAGCTGGTCCTTGTATAGAATTGTAAAGGTTAGAGCTAAACTTGATTTAAAATCTCTGATAGTAAGATCCGGTACACTCATGAATTGAGTGCGTCCACCAAGAGTAGAGTAGGAAAATCGAACCACTATACATACTTGCGTTGGAGATTGTATTTAAGCACTTGCTTAATTATGCTTATCCGGTAAATGTTTAATTATATATATGAATAATTAGATGAATGGTAGGAGTTGATAAGTAACACATCCCACACACACATATATACTATCATGTTTATAGACTAGTTGCTTCATTGTCACATTCTTTGCAATCTATGTGATTGGACTCTCTAATGGCTTGGAAGCCTTAGAGTTAATTGCCTTGCTTAGTTTAATTTACATATTAAATTAATTAGGTAATTGTGTTTAATAGAAATAATTTTTATTTGGCCCTAACCACCCGCCTCTAGGACATAGCCATCATTTCACAGCTTCTCCTAGCTTCTGCGTATAGCTGTGGTATCATACACCATGTGCAATTTCAAGATTGAGGAATCGTCTGCCCATGCTCATACGTTAAGCCGATCGTAACTGTAATTTTTGGTATTACCTTCACCTCGCTCATCAGCAGGTCACTTTGCAAAGCGTCTTACTGCTCTCAGTTAGGTTGGTGATCCTGTTTTAGTGGTAAGCATCATTCATTTTCGCATCTATCTTCTCTCTATTCCGTTTAATCATAAAATTAGTAGACCTTCGAAAGTTCCTGATTCCCAAGGTAAAAAAAGAGTTCATAGGAAGAAGAGCTCCAACATCTGCCAATCGCTTGAGATTGCATGCACTCGACAATTGGTAAAATAGACGATCGGTCGAGCCACGCTCGAGCATCGCTTTATCTCCACACCAAGGGTCAATAGTCACAATTTGAATCGGACCTAACTAATTTTGGCATGTTGCAAACCTCGAACGTATACTATATAGCCGAGTTCAAGAGCAACAGAAAGTAAACCGAGTTTCTACCTAGCTGGAGGTATCCCAATGTGGGCATTTGCCATGCACTCAGGAAGTTAGACATAGACTAGGTACTGCCTGGCACTAAGTTTTGAGGGTCAAATATTACATATTAAACCCCAGTTATTACCGAATTTTACGAACATGATACTGTTTAACGGTCTGTTTTAATCATATTTATGTTGCAAGGTGGATTTAAAAGCGTGGACTGAAAAAGATGCTAAATGCATGGAATTGATGCTCTAGAATCACCAAGGCAAGAGACAGACTCTAGGGGACCAAGATCGACGGATTACACGCCAGAGATCCGAGAAAATCGAGAAATTGAAGTTCAAATGGCCCGAAAGACGTCCAAAATACAAGATTACAGAATTTTCACCATCCGTTCAGCTTGAAACTCCATACATGGCCTGAGGACCATAAATGAACCGTACATGTCAAATTTCAACCCTCGTATCCCTGTGGAAGCTGCCCAATAGACAGATCATCACATAAACCATTGATTTTGGGCCCACCTGATATCCAGATATGCTTTAAAATTAATCTCAACAATTTAAATGACGTGACAAAACGGATGGACCGAGCGGATTTCTCATAAACATCACAGTGGACCCCACTTTTCATAGTGTGTGCACCATGCACAAGGGCACTTGCTGTGCACCACACCTCAAGACGGGTCAAACCAACATTTGACCCGTTTCCTCTTCAAAAAAACGGAAACTCCATTTCTTCCTGCGTCCAAACATGGGACCTTTGCACGATCTCAGTGGACCATCATTATAACCAAAAATCTTAATCCGAGCCGTCCATTTGAATCATACGAGGATTTTGACCAAGATCTAGTGGTTCTTGGTCTGAAGAATGCCAGTAAGAGGGTGCAAATTCTATGGACGGTAGAATCTTTGCCGCAAGATAAATCAAGTGGGCCGCGCCAAAAACAATCTAGAAACGACCATATCAAAAAAAAATTCCGAGGTGATATCAGTTAACAGTGTAGATTTTCCAATTGACCTCAATCATGGGCCCCACCACGCATCAGCGCAGGCCCTGTTGTGAACGTCCGAGAAAACCGAACGCTGCCCGGCTTTTGCGGGCTGTTCTGTGATGACGGCCATGATCAGATGACAGATCTGATCCGTTCATCATGTAGGACATCCCAAAAGGTCCCAAGGGACGGTGTTCTTTTAGACAAGAGCAAGAAAAAATGGCGTTTTCTTGGACTGTCTTCTTGACTGTGTAACAGAGCTTACGCAGGGGAGTTCTCAGCCGCGCAAGATGTTTCCGATTTTGTTGCTGCGAAGGGCAACGCAGCCGACCACTCCATCGACTATGCATGTAGCCGACTGCATCATCTATAAAAGTTAAGAAGAAAGAGAGAGATAGGGCGGCCATCTTTAGAGTTCTTTTCTTCCATTTGTTTTTAATTTCAGTTTATGATTTTTTATGTTTAAGAGACTTTAGTTTAATCATGATTATGATTTGCTAAACCTCTTAGCTATGGCTAAGAGGTGAAGCTTGTAATGTAATGGGAGTTTTCTACGGCTTTGATTTATATTTATGATGGGTCTGTGATAGCTTTGAGAATGTTTCTTTCCTTTTTATGTTTATGACGTCAGGAAGGCCTGTTGTTCACCATCATCTCGTAGGCATTGTCGGATGACGGTACCCTTCCTAACCTTCATACATTGTTGATTGGTTGGTAATTAGTTTAATTCTTTTGTTTACTTTGTCTCCTGGGCATGGTTTGGTGATGGAATCCATTCTAATTCATATACCTTTCATCTCTTGAAAATTATATCAAAGGAAGTTTAGTATTGATTTCCATAGTTACAGTCTTCAACTGGATGAAGATGGGACTCTAAGTCCACTTGAGTTCTTGAAGCAGGCATAAGATCTCCCTGATATCTACAAGTGGATCCTCTAAATTCTTAGTTTTCTACCTTTGATTTCTCTAAAGTTTTAGATAATTATTTCATTATTATTCCTCAAATTACAGTTGATTTAGATTTCATCTTAGTCTAGTTTTAATTCTACTTACTTTCAGATTACGTACAGGTTTCAGTCCCTTGGAATTCGACCTCGGTCTCACCGAGTTCATTACTATATCACAACCCTATACTTGGGGAGTAAACACCAAGCTCCCTTGCCCCCGATTTTACGGGATTTGATTGGATGACTGGCTAATATAAGAGATGAGTGCAAAGCTCCCTTCACCCCTGATATTGCGGAATTTGATTGGGCGACATGCCATTAAAGACAAACTGGTGAGTATGTCCTCTATGAAATAACTTTCAAACAAAGTGATGGAGTTCTTGAAGTGTATGTTTTTGCCATGACTTCAGGAAGTCAGACATAGATTAGGTACTGTTTGTACCAAAATCCTTTCAAGACCAAATGGACGATGTGGATTAAGCCATGTGGCGTAAAAGATATTTGAGAAGCATGCACAAATATTTAAAGGACATGTCATCTCTTTAGGGTTGTTTTTTATATTTGGATAATTTTCGGATGTTCAACCACGTGAGCTCTAGAGCACATTCCAGGCGTACAGCGAAGATAAGATTATGGTCGATGAATGTAAATCGCTCTTTCCAGCTGGTTACACATGAAAATGCCATGTGGATGGGCGGTTGACCCCTCATCTCTTCCTGAAAGCTATAAATCCAACTACAAATTCAGCACAATGCTATTTATCTAGTTTTAATTCTCCACTGCTTAGCAGCAATGGACCCTTAGTGTATATCTAGATCCAGTTCATCCATGCACACATGTTGGACCGACCCCTAGCTATAGTGAAGTAGTTGTAGTTTTCTTCCATTTGCGCTTGCAAGTCGGATCTGAATAAAGATCTTAGCTTAAAAACCCGCCTGCTTATGCTCATACATTGGGCCGACCTTAATTAGTTTATAATCTTTTACATTATTATTTGCCTTGCTCATTACTATATGCTGCTCTCAAAAGCACTCCGCTGCTATCAGTCAAGCCAATGATCCCATTATAATAGTAAGTAAATAGCATATATTTTTATACATTCATCTCTCCCTATTCTTTTTCATTTGTTTTATGTATTTTTGGAAGTCATCTGAGTTTTCAAGGTAAAAAAGAACTCGTTGGAGGAAAACCTTAACTTCTGTAAATTATCTAAGTAATGATCACGTCACAGTTGGCTAACTAGAGGGAACAATTTCAACCTCAAGAGTCAGTTGTCACATTATCTAAGTAATGATCACGTCACAATTGGCTAAATAGAGGGAACAATTTCAACATCAAGAGTCAGTTGTCACAATTTGAATCGGACCAATCGGTTCCAACGCACCCACAACCCATGCACATTTCATGCAACGAAATTTTGGAGACTAACAACTACCACCCCGCACCAAACTCCCTTAGCCCCTGATGTCGTAGGATTTGATTGGACAGAGGGCTAATATAAGATATGAGTTGGGCCGTTAAAGATAATGTGTTAGCCCCTTATGTTGTAGGATTTGATTGGAAAGGAGGCTAATATAAGATATGAGTTTGACCGCTGAAGATAATGAGTTGTCCCGTGGAATACGTACTCGATGGTGACATCTTTTTCACCGACCTGACCTGCCGTCCTATCATATTGTCATCTGAACGGTGCTATTTATGGTTGGTCGTACCCGATCTGCTTGTTAGTACAAACCTGTGTCAGTACACACACTCCATGTTAGCCACCACTGCTCGGGATGGATGCCAAAAGATCTCAAGTGTTGAAACGAGGTATCTCCACTCAGTCTGCCAATTTAGCTATGGGTGATCTGCTTCCTAATAAATCGGGTCACGAACGTATCAGTCATTCAAAGGAAAGTAACATGTAAACTTCGAGGGTCGAGTGACTTTAACGGGGCCCTCCAAAATTTGGGTGCTTATTGGCCAATAGTATTAGAGGAAATCTTTCATACTCCGGCAGAGTATGATGAATGATACACAGGCACTTAAAATTACTTGCCACTGACATTGAAAACTGTCTAGATTATGGGTCATGGTCTAGATATATCATGGCCAAGACCTGATGCCTATTTGATTATTCTACTGTCAGACCATATGACAATTATTGGATGGTTAAAAATGAAAAAAAATAAAAATTAATAATCTCATTTCAACAAACAAGTGTCCATAAATTAGAAATTAATATCATTTAACAGCATTAATTTTGAGAATTTGGCTCAATGAAAGCGAGTCCAAGTATTTAGTAGTTTAATTTGGGTGAATTTAAGCCATGTATATAATTTCTGGCGCCTGTTTATCAAGTGACTTACACAATCAGAGTTTCAAATAACTCCCACATATGGCTTAATGATAGACAGTGTGTTTCAACACTTTGAGGTCATGAGTTCCGGTGTCCATGCAATGGGTGTATCATACACCAGAGAGAGTTTCCCCAACATGAAACTCTTACGGTCCACCATGATGTGTATGTAAAATCAAATCTGTCTGACTTAGCCGTTCTTGAATTGAGACCCACCTTGATATATGTATTCTATATCAATGCCATCCATACGTTCTGCAAGATCATTTTAGGGCACAAGTCTAAAAATGAAGAACGTACAAATCTCGGTGGATCATGGTATAAGAAACAGTGGTGATTGAACACCCCGATCAAATCTTCCCAAGTCCCACTGTAGTGTTTCCTGACTATTATTTCCCATCCAACCTATTGTTAATGTCACATAAGTCTGGATGAAAATAAAATAAAATAAAATAATTACAACCTGTTCCAAAACTTTTGTGGCCGTTAATGGTCAATTACCACTGTTTCTTATGGTATGGTCCACCTAAGGATTGGATCTGCTGCATTTTTGGTTTCATGCCTTAAAATGATCTGGAAAATGGATGGACAGGATGGATATAAAATACATACATCATGGTAAGCCCTATGCTAAGGGCCGCACCTAATCCGCTCCCTTGGATGGGCAGTAGATTGACTGTTAAAATATAAAATACGGCAATGGTTCCCACCGAACGAATATGTACGGCCATGGGTTGGTGATCCCTGCCGTTGATCGGAAGGGACCACGATCGATGGCCTGACGCGCGATGCATAAAAAGTCTCTCAGGTGTAGAAGGACGCGGATTGCGTGATGACTGCAACACCACGTAGGGTTGATTGGGCTGGCGCTCCGTCAAAGATAGGAGCGAATTAGGTGCGGCCCGGCCTCACCAAAGATAGTACGGACCTCACCGTGGGGCTTGTCTTGATGTAGGTATTCTATATCCAATCCATCCATCTGTTTTTAACGATCATTTTAGTGCATCAACCCAAAAACAAAGAAGATCCAAATCTCAGGTGGACCATTCTTTAAGAAACAATGGCGATTGAATGCTCTACCATTAAAAACTTCCTGAGGACCACATTAATATTTCCGTACTGTTTATTTTCCATACAACATGTTGATAAGGTCTCATGAACTTGAATTAAGGGGAAAAATTAAATCTAATCTTGATCCACTCACGTGACCCATTAATGGTCAGTCCCCAATTTTTCCTATGTTTTGGCCTCCCTGAGAATTGGATCTGCTTCATTTTTACTATAAAGTCATAAAATGATTTTTTAAAACAGATGAACGGCATAGATATATAATATCTATATCAAAGGTAAGCCCCACGGCCAGGGTCACACCGTCTTGGGTGAGGCACGGGCCGCACCTAATCCGACCCCCGCCCTCCGCGTCAAAGATGGGCCGATTGACCATGTACAGGCAATAATGAGTTTAGAATATGATTTTGGAGTAACTCTGACAGCAGCATATGGCCTTATCAACTCCGGCAACGCAGTGCACATGCTGCTGTAAGAGGAATCCGGATTCTCTTACTTGCCACCAGAGTAAAAATCTACTTGTTAGAATGTGTTTGGACCGCATCATTTAATGCGGCAGTGTTACTAATGTTCAAAGGATGTATACCAATTACATTGCATAAAACAGGAGTAATCTATTTTTGTGGGAAGAAATGATGTAAAATTTTGTATTAAAAGGGCACGGATTGTGTAATACCCAGTCGGTTTGGGCAGGGTCTCTGTTTGCATCAAGCAGGAAAATTGTAGTTGTTGCAATCTAATTGGACCGTGCAATTGTGAAATACATTGAATTTGCATTGCTAACTAAGACGGATCAATCACCACATAGCAAAGGAGGAAAAAAGCAGGAAGCTGTGGTTATAACATTTTAGGGCCTGTTTGGCCCGACGGATCCCATGGGATTATGAGGTATGAGATGGATTTTAAGGTAATGATGGTGGTGTCAGCGGATTGGTTTAAGATCGATGGGATTGCTATATCCCAGGACAAGTTCACTGAGTCTGTTTGGCACGTCCGCATATCCCAGCATTTTATCATTCCAATCCCTTTCAGCCCGTCCAATCAAACACACCCCAGGCACCATTGAAGGGGATTAGGAAGGATGGGATGAATTTTAAGGTAATGATGGTGATTGTTAGTGGATTGCTTTAAGATCCATGAGTTTGCTATATCCAGGGACAAGTTCACCCGGTCTGTTTGGCTCGTTGGGCATATCCCAGGATCTTACCATCACATCCCTCCTAATCCTTCTTAATCCACTTGGCCAAACAAGCCAAGGTGTAAGCCAAAACAGGAGATAAATCCAAGGTCAAATACCACGACACAGGAAGCAGACCGTTGAAGCTTTCTTAGTGCTCACTGATTAATGGAAACGGATTGGCTACTAGGCCATTGGCTAGTGGTCGGTGCTCTGTGGGCCCCAACATTATGTATGTGTTTCATCCATGCCGTCCATCTATTTTTAAAAATCATTTTATGGTATGAGACCAAAAGTTAGGTATATCCCATTCTCAAGTAGACCACATTACAGGAAACAGTGTTGAATGAACGTCGACCATTCAAAACTTCCTAGGGCTATAAAAGATTTGGATCAAGCTGATCTTTGCTTCTTCTTCTTCTTCTTCTTTTTTTTTTTTCCCTTCGCTTGGTTTTTTATGACCTAATCAACAGATTGGATGTCAAATAAACAGTACAGTGGGCCCTAGGAGGACTTTAATGGTGGATCTCCAATCACTATTGTTTTCTTGTGGTGTGGTCCACCTGAGATTTATATCCTCTCGTTGTTTAGTATCAAGCCCTAAAATGACCTGTAAAAATAGATGGACGGAATGGATGAAACACATACAGTGGGGCTCACAGAGCAGAGCTGGTGGCAATTGGAGTAGCCGATCTGATTGCCATCCAATCAGTTCATAAGGCCACGTAAACCTAAGCGAAGGGAAAACAATAATCTCATCTTGATCTGAAACTTCTATAGCCCTCTGTGGTAAGCTTTCGATAACAGGTTTTTAGTCCTCACTATGTAATCCACTCGAACCTTATAGCTTCTTTATTATCAGGTTTAGATGCTAAAATGACATGGTAAAATGGATCGACGGTGTAGAATCATGCTAAAATGATATATTAAAATGGATGGACGGTGTAGATATTATGGCAGCCCATTGGAGCCTCCTTGTCATATTTGTTGTATTGTATTCCCGATCGTTCTTGGGAAATCCAATTGAAAAGGACATGTATTATAGTTAGAGAAAGATATTATAGACTAAAGATCTCCAAGGATGTTTGGAGTGCTTTTTACGGAATTATAGTTAACATAATGACAAGACATGAGCAATTGAAGGGAATTCAAAAGCAAATTAAGCAGTCGACCAAACGGCCAATAACCATTCAGGAGGTAAACCAAGCAGTCGATGGTCATCCACGAGCTCGATCAAGCAACATATGGTCATCCACGAGCTCGATCTAGCAGCCAATGGTCATCCATGAGCTCGATCAAGTGGCAGATAGTAATCCACGAGCTCGATCTAGTGGCTGAACAGAATGCGGTCGAGTCAACAAGGAGGCCTGGAGTGGTTACTAGAACAGGTGGCAAGGAAGTCTCCAGAAGGTTGTGTAGTGTTGATCGATTACAACAACTATTAGAACATGAGAAGCATCCAGAAAGTTAGGTAGTGGTGAACGGTTATGGAAATAGTCAAAATGCGGGAAGCATTAATATGGCTGGATTAGAGTTATAAATAGAAGATGAATGCAAGAGGAAGATTTCATCTAATACCGACCTAATCAAACCAAATATTACATTTCAATTATATGCAATTTACATTCCATAGTGTAATCCTTTACTTTTCCTGTAAAGCAAATTCCATTTCTTAGTGTAATCCTTTACTTTCAACTTATTGTTTACATTCCGTAGTGTAATCCATAATGTTAATCAAGTAGCTAGTAATCTTAGCTGTAATTTGAGTCTATGCTCACATGCTAGATTCAGTTCTTCACTCGGAAAGGTGTTTTGCAGCTATTCTCTAAGACCGACTGTAAGAATTCATTTCTCATTTCACTTTATCTGTATTGAAAAATCTTTTTGTACAGAAGGCAAAGGTGTAACCCATCATCAGAGGATGAACTACACCCTTTGAATATCGTCTGATCTTGTTTACACATTATATGAGTGGTTAAATAGGTAGCCCATCATATCTCGATTACACTACGTGTTTGCCTATCTTGGCGCTTGGGGTCATAGTTATTCGGTTTGAATTAAGCCGTAATTTCAATTATGATATGCCCGCACACATATCGTTGAAAACTGATCACCAACAGTTTTTTGGCATGCCCAGTGGGACCGTAAAGAAAAACTACTTGGTTGTCAGAAATATACATTGTGCCTCGGTCGTCCAAGTACCAACAGTTTTTGGCACGCCCGGTGGGACCGTGTCTCTAATTTATCGGCGTAATATTACCAACTATGAATAGAAAACGTACTTGAATTAACGTGATCGATCCCTCTATGCCGACCACACCACCTTTAGTGAAGGACATACCGATTCAAGCGGCCCCGGAAGTGTTGAATATGAACAACAGTCCAACGCTCAGTACTGGGGACCAGGAAGGAGCATCGACCTCTCGGATCGTTCCTTTAGACGAGATAGTAGTCGTACTTCGAGATGTACCACTGAGTAGTTAGCATGTACAAGAATATGGAAGAGCCTAAGTCGATTAATTCCGTATTCAAATAGAGAATACTAACAGATACATGGGAAGAGCCCAAGTCGAGCAATTCTGTATTCAAATAGAGAATACTAACAGATACATGGCCAGCTAGACTGATGCTATGCATCGATTAATAGATATGATGGTCAAATGAACGCCCTCAGCAGTATAATATAATGCCGAAGGAAATTCTATCGGTAATGTGGCTCAGCTACCACCTAGGCCACTTATACAAAAGAATCCACCACCATTCTTAGTTCAGGATATGCGAAATACTCTGCCTCCCATCGAACTTAGATGATCAGAGCAAGATGCTAAGAATTTCGCTCTTAAAATTTAGAATCAGGGCTTACTGGGAGGATATAATCCCCAACAATTCCTAAGGAATCCATTATTCCAAGAGAGACCAAATCAATTAGGTCTTGATCCGCCATCGATAGTTGAACCTCGGCGAGTGGATCACGATCAAATCAAGCAAATGGTCCAAGAAGTTACATGCAAAGTACCCGACCACAATACTATTCCGGTCTACCATAAACTATATCTTGAATTAATTGACTGACAACACCCATTGGATTGGAGCACCCTTCTCATTCTGATTCAGGATGGACGGAACGCTCTGTTGTTAGCTGAATTCAGGTGACCAAAATGGGAGGTCAGAAAATTTATCCATGAGGAAACAAGGATATACCTGGAGGCAGCCCTTCCTTGAAAATCTACCGTGTCATAAAAGACGAAACTAGGTAGGCCCCAAACCACCTCTAATAACCGACTCATGCCGTTTAAGCAATGACCAAATTATTCAAATGGTTCAGGAAGTAGCAGGGCAAGTTCTTTGCCGTATTACTACCTTAGTCAACCATAAGCCCGATTCGAAATAGATTGACTCACAGTCTCCATTGTCATGACAGATTTTTCTATTTTCCGATCAAGATGGTCGAGTTTGACCAAGACGACCGATTTTTTCATTTTTCGATCACGATGGTCGAGTTCAACTAAGACGGCCAATTTTTCATCAAGATGGCCGAGTTCGACCAAGATGGATGAAATTGATATTTTTTACACGACCGAGCAATCATATTTATTGTACAAAATAACAAATTAACATCACATTCAACTTTTACGAAAGGCGAAGCAACGTGGGGGGCAATGTTTTATTGTATTCCTAATTGTTCCTGGGAAACCTAATTGGAAATGACACGTATTATAGTTAGGAAAATTATATTGCAAGCTAAATTCTCCAAGAATGCTTGGAGTACTTTTTACAGATTCACATCTGACAAATAATAAGACTCAAGTAGTTGAAAGGAATTTAAAAGAAAACCAAGCAGTCGACCAAGTAGTCGATAGTCATTCAGGAGGCAAACCAAAGCGGCTGATTGTCATCTAGGAGCCCAAACAAGTGGCAAATGGTCATCCACAACTCGATCGAGCGGTCGAGTAAAATGCAGTCGAGTCAGCAAGGAGGCTTGGAGTGGTTTTATCTCATACAAACCTAATCAAACCAAATATTACTTTTCAATTATCCTTTCAATCACCAGTTTATTTACATTCTATCGTGTAATTCTTTACTTTTCTTGTCAATCAAATTACATCCTTAGTGTAAATTTTTACTTTCAACTTGCTGTTTATATTCCATAGTGTAATCTGTAGCGCTAATCAAGTAGTTGGTAATCTTAGCTGTAATTTGAGTCTACACTCACATGCTGGATTTAGTTATTTACTTAAAAAGGTTTTACAACTTTTCTCATGATCGACTTAAGAATTCCATTCTCATTTGACTTTATCTATATTGAAAAATCCTTTCATACAAAAATCAAAGGTGTAACTTATCATTAGAGGATAAATGTCGCATTCAGAATAACATCTAATCTTATTTACATGTTGCGTGAGTAACTAAATTGGCAGTCGATCTCATCAGATCTCTAAATAGGAAGTCGATATCATCAGATCTTATTCATACATTACATGTCCGCTTATCCCTAGGCTTGGGGTCAAAGTTGTCCGGTTTGAATTGACCGGCAATTTCAATTACGTAAAGCCCGCACAAATTCAGCTGAAATCGATCACCGACACCACATTTAGTATAGTCCAACAACTTTCAAACATATTTGCACGACCATCTTTTATAGCACCACGGGGCCATTCAAACTCCCACACGCCCACTCAATCTACGGGATGGGTAGAAACCCTGTGTAACACGGACGTGGATTAAGTACTACCCCCACCTGCTCGTGCTCCGGACAGGCTGGGCTCCGAAGGGCCATAGTGATGTATGGATTTCATCCACATTGTCTAATTATTTTTCAATATCTTTTAAATTATGATTAAAAAATATATAGAAAATCCAATACTCAAGTGAACCACACAGTGTATATTAAATTCCTACCATTGAAAAATTCTTGGGGACCATAGAAGTTTTAATCACGATGATATTTTTTTTTTCACTTCATCTAGGTGTATATGACCATATCAACACGTTGGATGGGAAAAAAAAAACAACATAGTGGGCCTAAGAAGGTTTTAATGGTGGTTGTCCTCGACACCTCTGTTTCTTGTGGTGTGATCCACTTGAGAATTTGATCAGATTTATTTTTGAGTAATAATCTAAAATAATATGTAAAAATGAATGGACGGTGGTGATAAAATCCATACACAATGGTGGCCCTTCAGAGGCCCCTCGGAGCCTCCGCCTGTCCCCAGCTCGGAACACGCGGGGGTAGTACCTAATCCCCGCCCGTGTAACACCTGTTTTACAGCTTTAACAACAACTAAAACTCTGTGGGCCTACCATATTTTATGTATCAAATATACTCCGTCCGTCAGGCGTGCCCCTCAATTCTAGGCTATGGGACCAAAAATCAATATGATCCATGAAGCAGATGTGCCACACCAAAGGGGACAACGAGGATAGGATACTTACGGTAGATTTTTGTGTGAGGCCACTATGGTGTTTATATTTCATCAAACCCGTTAACCAGGTGTGAATCACGATGATGAAATGGATACCAAAAAAATCAGCCTAATCAGAAAATTATGCGGGCCCCACTGTGTGAACTCAATAGGTTTTAGGTGCAATTTCTATATTCTTACCATGGTATGCCCCATCTGAGTTTTTAAGCCAACTAATATTTAAGATTTATGGTGAAAATAATGGTTTTCACCTAATAAATGGAGTGGATGTCACACATGCAACATGATGGGCCCATAGAGCTTGGGTGTTTTCTTGGTCGACGAAAACACTTGTTGTAGACGATTCCAGTCGTTATATCATATCGATAGAGTCATTCAGCCTGGAAATGTATTACGACATATTCAATCAAAGGTGGGGCGTAGGGGTGTACACGAGTCGATCCGAGTCAAATTGGGCTCTACCCGGCCCGGTCACCATCCACACCCAGCCCGAACCCGGCCCGGCCCAGTCACCGGGCCAACATATCCAGCCCAAATTCAGCTCGGTCAGCAATCAGGCGAGTTCGAGCCGAGTTCGGGCTTGCTCCATCTATAAAAGGACAGACGACGTTCTCACTTCTCTGTCTCAAATGATTAAGATAAAGATTTATGATACACACACACACACACACACACACACATATATAAACGGCCGAGTTGGGCCGGGTCGGGCCAGGTCGAGTCGGGTTTTGGACCGAGTCGGGCCGAACTGGGACATGTTTGAACTCGGCCCGAACTCAGTTTCAGGTTGAAGAAAATGGCCCGTCCCGGCCTGAACTTAGTTCCGGGTCGAACCGAGTCGAGCTTTTTCGAGCGGAGTTGAGCGAGTTAACCGGGCTAGCCCAGTTTGTGTACAGCCCTATTGATCACTACATAATGGACGGTTCAGGGCGCAGTCGTGTTCAGATGCATTAATGTAACGTCTTGGATTTCGTAATCTGAGTTTTGTACTTGTTTTCTGAAATTTCGAGAGTTAACCTACGAGGATAGCCCACATTTCATAGTATTTTTTTCTTTTATGAGTATAAGTGAGCAATGACAACGGCAGCAAAACAAACTACGCATGGAGAAAGTGTCTAAAATATATCTCAACTTATACAATTGGTTGCCCATAGGGCTTATACAAACCAATGAGTCACAATAATCAAATGAAATATCTTAACAAAAGTAGGAAATGTAGAATCAGGAATTGCAAGATTACTTAGTTCTTCATGCTCCACATTAATGTTAACTTGTACGTTATTTACATAACTGGCACTAACTGAATATGGTTTAGTAGCGTTAATGGTTATCCTAGTGAGATATACCCTCCAAGATTACCAAGCATCACAATAGTTAAGAATAAAATTCAAATAACTCAAGAGAATATAATATCCAACGTAAAGTTCACAGGTTAAATACAAGAATGAATAATTTATGTTTCCTAAATGACATATAGGATGATACCATTGTGGGAGTTAATCTATATGCGGAATAAGCCCATGGATCTGTCTGTGCATGAGACATGGCGATCAGGGGTCGGATAGCTTACCTAGCTGAGACGCCGCCATGGAAGCCGGATAAGAATGTCAGAATACCTGTAGAGCTTAGGATCTTCCTCTCCTTCACACCCTTTCTGTAATTCATAAGATGGGACTCGAATTTCTGCTGTGGTATAGGATCGGGGACCCAGCTCTCTTTTATAGAATCTGTGGAGAGAGAGTTTGAAACCCATCACAACTCTCTCTTCCACGCTCCACATTGTAGCATCCTAGTGCAATTCAAATTGCTGTCTGCATAAGCCAGCTATAGCATTCCAGCCCTCGTACGCAAAGCTGCGCAGATAGACTGCGCAGTGCATCACCTGAAGTGGGCCCACTGGTCTACTCAATCATCCGTCCAACTGAATGACAATCCAGACCGTTGATCAGTAAGGCCCACTAAATAGAGTTCTTACATTCTCTCACTTGGGCCTCATTGAGCAACGTCAATGATAGTAATATATATAATAATTTTGTAAACAAGTTTTGATATTTTAAGAAAATATTCAAATGGTTAACCAATGAAAACAGTTAGACAATATGAGTAACGCTATTCAATCTGGTCCATTAAGACTGTCAGTATCGAAACGAGGTAGTCATCACAACATCTAATTTAGGCGAAGTGAGACTAAGCGCCATCACAAGTACTTTCAATATTAACGACATAGATCACGAACTAGGAAATGTGGTATAAGGATTACATACTTTAGTGTGATGATATGTGCCTATCCTTAAGAGGTCCTGAAGCTTTTACATGTCTCCAACGAGACACGACTGTAGTTTTACTTACTCAAAATTTGCGCATATATATAGAGAAGCAGAAATAAATCTTTATATCAAAATCATCCAAGCAAACTGTATAAAACGAGATCTCTAAGTGTCTATGAAAATCAAAGTACGCTCAACTCCCACTAACTGAAAACATCTGTGGGATCAATGACTCCCATGGATGTTATATGCTCCTAAAATGACGTGATAAGGAGCCCTTTAGTGAGCGGATCTGTAAACATCTGCTTAGTGCCGATGAATTCCACAGATACTTGATGATTCTGAACCCTTTCCTTTACAACAAGATACTTGATGTTGATATGTCTCGACCTTGACGAATGCTTGTTGTTGCTAGAGAAGGAAATAGAAGCCGAATTATCGCAAAACATTTTCAATGGTTTCGGGATATGCTCCAGTACCCGCAAACCTGAGAAGAAACTCTATAACCATAGTGCCTGATTAGATGCCTCATGGCAGGCAATAAATTCAGCTTCCATAGTGGATGAGGCTGTGATAGATTATTTCACGCTTTTTCACGACACAGCTCCTCTCACCATCAACGCAGCCTGCGAAGTCTGCATCTGAATATCAACGCAGCCTGCGAAGTCTCCATAGTGGATGTATCCTTAAGTAGACTTCTTAGTATCAACGCAGCCTGCAAAGTCTGCATCTGAATATTCGATTAACTCCAACTGATCAGACCTTCTGTATGTGAGTCCGAAGTCTTTCGTTCTATAAGATACCGTAATACTTTCTTTGCAGCTATCCAATGTTGCATTCCTAGATTAGATAGATATCTTCCCAACATTCTAGTGATAAAGGCAATGTCCGATCGCGTACAGACTTGAGCATACATGATGCTCCTTACTACTGATGCGTACGGAAATTCTTTCATTCGATTCTTTTCTAAATCATTCTTTGGACACTGAAATAAACCAAATTTGTTGCCCTTCACAATGAGCGACTTTCTTGAAGCACAATTTTGCATGCCATACCCTTCGAGTACCCTAGTAATATAGGCCCTCTGTGACAAGCTGAGCAATCCAAGTGTTCTGTCACGGCGAATCTCAATGCCGATGACGTAAGAAGTTTCATCAAGGTGTTTCATTTCAAACCTTTTAGATAAGAATTTCTTGGTGTCGCTCAACATCCTAGTATCACTGCTAGCTAATAGAATGTCATCAACATACAAAATCATCATAACGAACTTACTCCCACTGGTTTTAATGTAGATGCATTCATCTGCAGTGTTTTCTACAAAGCTATATGAAGAAATTACTTCATGAAACTTAAGGTACCACTGTCGCGATGCCTGTTTCAACCCATAGACGGACTTCTTAAGTTTGCAAACCAAATATTCTGAGCCAGTAGCTACAAAACCTTCGGGCTGCAACATGTACACATTCTCATTCAGATCCCCATTAAGAAATGCAGTCTTTAGATCCATCTAATGTAACTCTAAATCCATATGAGTTACAAGAGCCATTATGATCCTGAACGAGTCTTTCTTGGATACTAGTGAGAAAGTTTCCTTAAAGTCAATGCCCTCGTGTTGGTTAAAACCCTTGGCAACAAGTCTGGCTTTATATTGTTTGACATTACCTTTGGAGTCCCGTTTGGTTTTAAATATCCATTTACAACCAATCGGCCTTATTCCAGTGGGTAACTCTACAATATCCCATACTTTATTGTCCTACATGGATTTCAACTCATCTTTCATGTCATTAAACCAACGAAAAGGATCAGCACTTTGTTTAACTTGTATAAAGGATTTAGGATCCTTTTCCACCCCTATGTCAAAGTTGTGTTCCTGTAAGTATACGATGTAATCGTCTTGATTTACAGGCATTCTCTCTCTTTCAGATCTTCTTAATGGTTCAGCTTGTTGGGTCTGATCTTGATTTTCCTCATCAGTGGTTTGTATATAAGGTTTTACGTGGTGCTCTGCAGTGACTACAGAATCGACTACATCATTAATGTCCACATGATCTGGATTGACTATGACAGGAGTCACAGTCCTTTGTTCCTCAAATACAAAATTTCTTATGTTCGTGCTCCCACTATTTTCAGTGTCCTCAATGAATCTGGCATTCCCAGTCTCAACAATCCTGATGGAGTGGGAAGGACAGTAGAATCGATTAGCCTTTTAATCTTTCTGGGTATCCAATGAAAAACAACTTATGGTTCTAGGATTAAGCTTCTTTTCATGCGAGTTATAAATTTTGGCCTCAGCAGAACAACCCCAAACATGTAAATATCGGAGACTTGGTTTTCTCTCATTCCACAACTCAAAAAGAGTTTTGCTTACTGCTTTGCTGGGAACCCTGTTTAATATATGAACTGCAGTTTTGATCGCATCACCCCACAGAGATTCTGGCAATGTTGAATTGTTGACCATACTTCGCACCATATCCATAAGGGTGTGATTACGTCTCTTAACAACTCCATTCTGCTCTGGAGTACCAGGCATAGTGTACTGAGTAACAATGCCACAATCCTGTAGGTATTTAGCGAATGGCCCTGGATTGCATCCTGATTCGTCATATCTGTCATAGTATTCACCACCACGGTCAGATCTGACAACTTTAATTCTCTTATCGAGTTGATTTTCAACCTCAGCCTTATAGATTTTTTAAAAGCATCCAGGGCATCTGATTTCTCACTGATAAGGTATAAGTACCCGAAGCGAGAGTAGTCATCTATAAAGGTAATGAAATATTTGTACCCACTCCATGAGTCTGTAGGGAATGGTCCACAGATATCTGTATATATAACCTCTAATAGATCCACACTCCTCGTTGCACCTTTCTTTCTCATTCTAGTCTGTTTCCCTTTTATGCAATCAATGCATACTTTATAATCAGAGAAGTATAGATAATGCAAAATTCCTTCTAGCACAAGCCTGTTTAATCTCTCATGAGATATATGGCATAGCCACTTGTGCCACAACATAGAGGAATTCTCATAGTCTAGTCTTCGCTTGGATCCTACTTTATTTCCATACAAATCATTAACATTATAAACGTGTGAGACAATCAAGTCTTGCTAGCATAGGTTGTTTTACCATAGAGTTTGTGTTGACTTTAATCGAATTAAGGTAAATACTAAATCCTTTATTCTCAAATTGGAATGAATATCCCAATTTATCCAAACGAGAAATAAAGACTAGATTGCGCTTTATAAAAGGTACACAAAATGTATCTACCAAATCTAATAAACAAACAGACTCTAACATAATTTTATAGACTCTAATTGCCTCAACGTTGACTTTGACACCATTGCCTATGTATACTAAGTGTTCTGCATCAGTTGGTAGCCTGGTCTGTAGTAAGTCCTGTATAGAAGTATATATGTGAATAGTGGTTTTCGAATCTATCCACCAAGAATCCACTGACACAACAGCTAAATTAAATTTAAAACAAACTGGAACAGAATTATTACCCTTCTTTATGAGTCATTCCTTATACTTTACGCAGTCTTTCTTTTGATGGCTCGACTTCTTGTAAAAGAAGCAAGTATCCCCCTTAGTACGCTTGCGACTCGATCCATTCCCAGGTTAGTTTTCAACTGAAGAACCTAGAGGACTGTGACATCCTGAGGATCCCTCATTAGAACCATGTTTCCTCTTTTGTTTCCATTATGTCCAGGTACATATCCTGAGGTTACAAGATCAATATTCTGACTGTTTTCAAAAGGTTTCAATAGTTTAGAATTTCCTGAAGTGATCTCCAAATGTAACCATCCTAGAACTATCTCTATGGACTCCTTTTATTGAACATAATTGGATCCGGTTAGGATGTGAATTAAATACAAAATATACTCACATTGGCATATTGTTTTACATAGAACAATTCATGAATAAAACTAAATATTAGGCAAAGTAAACCAATTTAGTTGTTAAGGGAGGCGACAATTGAATCATCCAAGATGAAGATGGGCCCAACCATCACATCCTGGTGAGAATCTGTTACATCATTATCATTCCTCCTGTGGGTGGTAATAATAACATGTTAGTGATCCTCTCGAACATGAAGCTAAGTGATGTCTGTCATGTAAATCTGAGACACTCAACACCTGTGGGTGAAATGAGTCTTTCAACTTTACATTACCAGCACCATTTACTTCACCTGTTCACATGTCTGCCAAACGGTAATCGTCTATGTTTTCGTTACCGTATGCATGAACACGTGAACACAACTGTATGCAATCCACTTATCTCAATGTTACGAGTCTGTACTTGTAATATTTTTCATCGATTGAGGTCACTATGGTGGCTAACACAACCGAATCCAACACTACAAATATAGACTTAGGATCGCGATTATAATCTTGCCTCTCAATGGATTATATTTTAATTAGTCCGATGCAACCCATAAGTTAATTGGTATTAACCTTTTGGAAAATAAAGGAACCTTGAAGTGAACCGTGTGGATAGGTTTCACACCATATATTCCAACGATCTATATCAACTCCTAAGGATGGGTGATGGGCTAATAATAGGGCCGAATCAGGACTCTGTATGATCTGGTCATCATTAATAAGCATTACAAGTCTTGTCTTTGATACTCACACGATAGACGGTTGATATGGAACGATATAGATGGATGGTTAGATCCTTACATTAGTGTCCATAAGATGGACAGATCAGATCCAATACTTAAGATCCAAACGTGAAAGTTTCATATTCTTTATTGTCCTATCTAGTGAATGAGCCAGATTATATGCTTATTTTAAACTAAACAGACCTTTCAAATCTGGGAAATGGATTCCAAATTTGGTCTAAATGGAAGACTCAAGCATTAAATGTGCATTTAACATTTCCTGAGTTGGGCTGAATAAAATTGGTATGAGCCCAGAATAGGGGCTTCATATAGTCAACCATCAGGCCTTAATTGGGCCCAAAATTAACTGGAGTGGGCCCATGAGATGGTTCCTTATCATGAATTGCTAGACAGACCCAGTTTAACCCCAAGCCTAAATTAAGGATCAACACAAGAGGCTAAAATGGACCCAAAATAAATTTTAAGTAGGCATAGACCCAAACTAGGCCATGGATATAGGGCCCATTAAACTTCACAGTTCATGGATATGATCTAAATTTAATGTGAACCATATGGTCCAAAGAAATGGGCCCAACTAACATCCATGCTAAAATCTATTGATGAGGCCCACTGGTGACAAAAGGAAACTTGATCAATTGTCTCAGAGTACATGCAATGGGCCTAGAACAGGTGTTAGGCCCATCATAGAAAATAAATGGACCCTTAATTAGAAGTGGGCCCAAAAGAACGTGTGTCAGGCCTAGTGAGTATGTCCAGAATACAGGTCCATAAATAGGACCCATTAATTGAAATCGGGTCTGAGTGCCCGTTATCACATGAGGTTGTTCACGACCTAATTTCCCAAAATCACAGTCACCTTTGACCGTCTAAGAGCAGCCGCTGAAGGGAGATGGATTATCCCAGCAACGACACTGATCCAGTCACATGGTTGTAGAGCTCTGCCGCCAGAATTCGCCAGAAGAATCTCTCTAGGCGACAATGAGGACTGCTACAGGGAGAGATCTTCTCCGCCGCAGGTGAATCTGCAGCCAGACGAAAAAACCAGTCGCCTCCTTCAAGGACGACACCGATCCGATGTCGTCAACGCCATCCCTGACGATGGGTTACTAGTCTAATGACATGGCTGAAAAGGGAGCGGTGTTGCTAGTCGATGGGAGATCCATGACCGCTACTATCAAAGACACAGGTAGGTTTGAGGAATTTCTTTCCAATCCTAGTTTTGGAGAAGAAAGCCTTATCAATTGGATTGAGAATTAAAGAACACTAACTCCCTGTCTGGATTTGGGGATTCGAATTTGAAAAATCCTAATTCTCTTAATTTTGGGGATCTGGATTCTGAAATTCCTAATTATCCTGATTTGGGGATCAAAATCCAAAATTCCCTAATCTCTGAATTTGGGTTTGAAATCCGAAATCCCTAATATAAGCTGGATTTTGGTGTTATGAGACTGAAATCCCCAATATTGAGATATGGGATTCGAAAAACACTAATTTAATATTTCTGTATTTAGGGATTCGAATATCCCTAATTAACTGAGTGAATCTGTATCTGAAATAGATGAATTTGACCATCCATTCATATGCACATTGGCTCTGATACCATCTGTGGGACTTAATCTATATGCGAAATAGGCCCACGGATCTGTCTATGCATGGGACATGGCGATCAGGGGTCGGATAGCTTACCTAGCGGAGACGCCGTCATGGAAGCCAGATAAGAATACCAGAATACCTGTACAGCTTAGGAGCTTCCTATCCTTCACACCCTTTCTGCAATTCACAAGATGGGACTCGAATTTCTACTGTGGTGTAGGATCGGGCACCCAGCTCTCTTTTATAGAATCTGTGGAGAGAGTTTGAAATCCATCACAACTCTCTCTCCCACGCTCCACATTGTAGCATCCTAATGCAACTCAAATTGATGTCTGCGTAAGCCAGCTATAACATTCTAGCCCTCGTACGCAAAGCTGCATAGATAGACTGCGCAGTGCATCACCTGAAGTGGGGCCCACTGGTCTACTCAATCATCCAGTCCAACTAAATGACAATCCAGACCGTTGATCAGTAAGGCCCACTAAATAGAGTTCTTACAACCATCTGTAATTCAGAAGAAGATATAACTCATGTTTTCAAGTACAATTTAAGAAAATATAATATCTAAATTATAATTTACTACTCACAAGTATAACACCAACTACATATCCACCCGTAATTCAAAGTATAAGATGAAGAGATACAATCTATTCCCTACAAGTATAACACAAATGGTTATAACATACAAACTACAATTTAATGTATAACATAAGAAAATACAATCCACTTCTCACACAATTATTCAATTGCCAACTTAATCTTGATTAATGAATGAATGCATGAATGCAATCAGCCTAGGGATGCATAACAGCTGAACAAATGAATGGACCTTTCAAACAGTTGGCCCATTTATATAAGATATCTTGTCTTTCAAACAATTAACCCATTTAAAATGCAAAAAGGGTCATTCAAATAATACACTGGTCTTTCAAACAGTGGACCAGGTACCCAATAACCACCATGTGCCATGTATGCATGATTAACTTAATCGTTATTAGTCCAATTTACAAATAAAATATCATAGAAGCTTAAATGTGAGGCCCGTATCCTAGCCTTTACTGTTTCGTAAGCTTCCGCAATCCTCCCGGTTGAATTTCGGCGACCCGCGATCTGTTATAGATAGTTACGCGCAACCTTAAGTCCTGTCCCATATTCCAGAGTTGGCTCAACTCGAGACTAGTCGCCGTGGTTCCGATGCCTCGTATTACGCACTGAGGCGATACCCGGGTCAGGAGATGTGAGCACGCATTCAGTTCGAGAAAAAACGCCGTGCGTTGCAATCCCTAGAGAATCCATCACATCAATCACTTCACTTGTCAAAGTACACCCATTACTCTATCCCATCCCCAAGTACAAAAGTAACCCTTAAAAGTCAACTCTCTCCCTTACACAAGTACACCCATCCATCACTCACCATTCCTCTCTCCCATCACTTCTCTCCCATCATCTCTCTCTCTCATTCTCTCTCTCCATTCTCCTAAGCAACCCCATCATGAGAGACGTTCAAGCTATCTCTAAGAGAGGAGAGCTTGGTGTGGCCTATCTCCCTATCTTCCATCTCCACCGTCTAATCACCATCATCCTCCATCAAAGTGGTAGCCGAGGAGCTTAGCTTACCATTGATCTAAGAAGGAGCAAGAAAGGTGGGTGATTTACCATTGATTTTGTGATTTGAGGGCCCACATATGGTGGGACCCATCTTGATGTATGCATTTTATAAAGGGGCCCATAGTGGCAGGGCTCCTCCTCCTCCTCTCTCTCTCTCTCTTTCCATTTTGTGGCCCACCTTAATGTTCATCTACACCATCCAATGTGTGGGACGGTGGGACCCATGCAACCATGTAGCTGCTAAATTGCGTCAGCAAGCATGGGGCCCACATGAGATATGTGTTATATCCCAACCGTCCACCTATGTGGACCCCACCAGCAACATAGCTGCTATTTGACACCCACCTTGATGTATGCTTTCATCCACACCGTCCACTATGTGAGACAGTGTGACCCACTGTGATATGTATACATGTGTTTAATCCATGCCGTCCGTCAATCACAGGACGCTGGACGATGGAGCATGGCTGAAATAAGTAAATAAATATATATAAATAAATATGTATATAGTGGGTGGGCCACACCCACGTGGACCCATATGATATGTGTATTGCACCCAGACCGTCCAGCAAAGGACGGTGGTGCCGCTTGACATTTCTGTTGTATCCTCATCATCCAGCCCTTGGACGGTGGGAAGGTGCTGACGCACTGAGGTGTTGTTGCGTCTAATCCTCCTTCCACGTGTGTGGGGACCACACTATGATATATGCATCTTATCTTGGCTGTCTACATGTGGCCTCCATCTTGCTGTATGCCTTATGTCAACACCATCCACCTGTTTGCCAGCGTGGGACCACCGTGGTGCATTTGTTCCATCCACACCGTCTAGACCATCTGGACGGTGCTGGACTACTTGGACGTTGCTGTGGGCCCCACCGTGATGTAATGTTTTATCCAGACCGTCCAAGAGATGGTGGCTCCCAGCAGCATAGCTGTTGTATTGATGCCTACGTGGGTTTCATCCAAATTGTCCATTCATTCCATCCCACCTTGATGTATTGACGTCACCAAGTTACGTGGGCCACTCCATGTTGTATTTGTCCCATCCACACCGTCCAGATGATCTGGACGGTGCTAGAGTGATTGGACGTTGCTTGTGAATCCACTTGACATATGAATCTTATTAAGCTATCCATCACTGGACGCTAGACATTGCACATATGCAATACACAAAAATAAATAAATAAATAAATAAATATAAAATGATATTATATACATTATATTTTATATATAATATATATAAGATGCATATCTGGTGGGCCCCCACGTGGGACCCACCTATTGATTGGAAGTAGATTGGTTGACATACCTCACACCAGCGGGTAGCAGGTGTGATTGACGTCAGTAAGTTCTGGTGGACCACACCTTGATCTAGACGGTGGGCCACACCTTAATGCATTTATTATATCTACATCGTCCATCCCTTGACGTGGGTCCCACCTTGATTGCATGTATTTTATATTCACACCGTCCATCACAGGTGGACACACCCTTATGTATGAGGCCTGCCTTGATGAGTGTGTTGTATTCACACCATCTGTCCATTTTAATGGACATATGGCCTACCTTGATGCATATATTTTAACCACACCGTCCATCTGTTTCATCTACGTCGTACCCAGCCGCGTGGGACACCATGATATATGTGTTGTGCATCCATGCTGTTCATTTAGTGGGCCCATTTGGAAGGTGCAGGCCCACTTGCTGGCCGTGCAGGGCCCACCCAATAGGATGTAATTAGGCCCATTGATGTGGCCCGTATTTAAGGCCTATTGTGATATATTTTCGGCCCATGGGTCATGACCCATTGAGATGTATTAATGGCCCATGTGCAGGGCCCACCTGTTATGTATATTAGGCCCGAGTGAGTGCCCATTGTGATGTATATTAGGCCTGAGTGATGTGCATTAGGCCCATGGGTTATGACCCATGTGATGTATTTGAGGCCCATGTGCAGGGCCCACCTGTTGCATATTTATGACCCATTTAGCGAGGGCCATTGTGATGTAATTCTAGTCCATATGATGAGGCCTATTGTGATGTATTTCCGGCCCACTTGGTAAGGCCCATTGAGATGTATTTTCGGCCCATATGTCGTGACTCATTGTGATCTGTATTGGCCCATTGTTGCGGCCCATTATGATGTAATTCTAGCCCATATGGTGAGGCCCGATGTGTTGTATATATAGCTCATGAGTGAGGCCCTTGGTGATTTATATTGGGCTATTGTGTGAGGCCATAGGCCCACTATGTTGTTCGACTTTATATAGGCCACTCCTTGTGAGTAATGTTGGTTAAATGGCCACATTGATCGGCGATAATAGTTAAATGTCCACATTGTGACCTTTCTTTAGGCCTTGTTCGGCCGATTTGTCGAGGCCTATTGTATGGGCCGATTCCGATTGTCGAGGCCAAGTATCGAGACCGATTTCAATTTTTCGAGATCGATTGTATAAGTTAATTCTGATTTTTCAAGGCCGATTATATAGGCTGATTCTGATTGTCGAGGCTGAGGCCGATTCCGATTGTCGAGGCCAAGTATCGAGGCCGATTCCAATTTGTCGAGGTCGATTGTATAAGCCGATTCCGATTGTCAATACCGAGTATCGAGGCCGATTCCGATTGTCGAGGCCGATTCCGATTGTTGAGGCCGAGTATCGAGATCGATTTCGATTTGTCGAGGCTGATTGTATAAGCCGATTTCGATTGTCGAGGCTGAATCTGATCGTCGAGGCTGATTCCGATTACCGAGGCCGATTCCGATTGTCGATGCCGATTCCGATTGTCGAGGCCAATTGTATAGGTCGATTATCGAGGCCGATTCCGATGGTCGAAGTCTAATGTGATGTATATGTGGTCCGTATTTGAGGCCTATTGTGATGTGTATTTAGCCCATGTTTGAGGCCCAATGTGATGTATATTAGACCTATGTGATGAGGCCCATTGTGGTGCATTTGAGGGCCAAGGCGATGGAGCCCATTGTGATGTACCTTAGGCCGATGTGAGAGGCCCATCGTGACGTGTATAGAGCTCTTGAGTATGGCCCATGGTGTTGAATATTAGGCTCTTGTGAGAAGTCATGGGTCCACTATATGTTAGGCTGTATGTGCACCATTCCTTGGGGCAATGTTGGTTAAATGTCCACATTGTCGAGGCCGATTGTTGATGCCGATTATTGATACTGATTATTAGTATGTGACAACATAGCATCATGATACATGCACATACACATCATCTGCATGTTTGTTATGAGATGTGGTTAACCATTGCATATGTCATTGGGTGGGTTGTTATGAGACTCTCTGATAGGCGGAGGATATCTCACGTGAGCGCACGGTATGCACAGGATTAATCCATGACTGGATTGTATGACTCATGCATCTTGGATTGTGTGTTGTAATTATTGTACGCCCTAGCGACATCAGGGCCGTAATCTCTACAGGCATATCGTGGATGGCTAGATGAGACACCGAAAATGTTTGGTTCGAACATCGGGCTGTTATAAATGGCCTTGGATGAAAATTTCTAAACCCCCTTAGTACCAGAGGATGCCCCAACGTCGAGACTGAGTGGATATATATGAGCGCATGAGGGTCGTATACTAGTAGGCTGTGTCTCTCACTGTGTCGTGGTCAGTTGGGTAGGGGTGTGACCTTACCCGCCTGAGTGAGGGGATAATAACTAGGTTGAGTTTGACCAGCTTGAGGAATGAGTCCGCTATCGACGAGCCGGGCCCGATATTGGCAGGCGGATAGTGAGGTCTCTTCCACTTACCCAGTTGTGCGCTCGGATAGGGGTGGCAAGCTGGTGTAGAGTGTAATAGACCCCGATGATGATCCTAGAGATGAACCGTACTAATATGTGGACTTATTGAGCAGGAGTTGCATATGCATTTATTTATTCATTCACTATATACTCGGGTTAGTGGTACGCATCTATTTGTTACGTGTACCTTCGCAATGGTCAGGATTTTGGTTGGGGCGCGTGACTAACATGAGATCAAGAGTTTACCACATTAAGTTTGATTATTCAAATTTAGGTATGAGACTGGTTTGGATAGAAGTCTCTTGTGGTGGACCCCGTAGCCTGCGATATTACGTACTGTCATCCCGATTTCACACTCCAGCATGGTCATTTCATTCGCACTGCATATTACATTACACTCGCAGATATGACATTTTGGGTTACTATGTTTATATGGTCTAGATACAGTTGACGGTATTCGTGAACTCATTAGGAATGACATTTTGGGTTACTATGTTTATATGGTCTAGATACAGTTGACGGTATTCGTGAACTCATCAGGAATTGTATATTGCATTACATCTTTGACATCTAATATTTGGCTCTTTATGACTTCTCATGTGCATAGCTGATCTGTATTGCGTATTCTGATATTGATTGACTCATGGACTTGTTGGTATTTCCGCTTACTCCGATATCATATGATTCATGATCTTACCAGTATTTTCGATATTGTATGATTATGGCATTGTATTGAATACTTAACACTTACCTTATGCACACACTTACACCACCCTCTAAGCTTTCTGTAAGCTTATGTACGATAGATGCATGCAGGTGATGTTAGGTTGCAACAGCGTGGAGCATGGAGCATGTAGCGGACTTTTAGAGCTTTGATTTTCGACATATGTATTTCCCATTTTAGTATTGTATTCAAGTTTATATTAGTGGATATGTGATGATGATATTGCCTTTGTGATTTGGGTAAACTTGTGGTTATGCTTTTTACGAGATAAATGTACGTTGGAAAATCCTCCTTATGGAATCTCAGGATCGAAACTTGGCATATGGGCACTGGGCGTTGAGAATGGGGTACTACGGGGGCTGTCAGCATCGGATTCGGCGATCGGAATTCCTGTGAATTCGATTTTCGGGTTTGGGGCGTGACATCAAAGGTTACTATAGGGGACGCGCGCAACCAAGCATAGGCCGATAGATCGGGCATAGTGTCTCATTCCACCATTCCCGGCTCATGAAACTTAAACAAGTCAGATTATAACACACTCAAATGATTATAAATGATATTTGTAAAATAAAGAATCCAAGATATTCAATTTATAAGAATCTCTATAATTAGTGGCCACTCAAGATTCTACACATAGACATTACCATCACAAGTCTAGATATACTCCTAATAAAAAGTTTTTCCAAAAAGCCACATGGCATCAAGTCCTTCAAGGACCACCAAATAATACAATTCATAAGCCATAAGAACACAAATAATCCATGAGATGGTAAATCTACAACTGTATAACATTTAATTCATTCATTACCGGCCACCAACTCAAGAAAAACTCTAATATACATATCCACTAACATCTAACATTAAATTCCAATTACAACTTAACACAATCCAATATTAAACTAAACTATAATCAATTCAATATACATCATCAAGTGTTAAACTAATTTATAATCAATTCAATTTATGTCTTTAAGCAAATACTCATGTACGTACTCATCGAAACTAGCCTAGACTAATTAATTTCATAGTCGAACAAATCATAATTTTTTAGGATTTATTACATTAATATCTGTAAATCAAGAGACGTACTCATATGATTCCTAATTATAAGAGAATGTCCATATATAATCTATAATCAATTCAATTTACGTCTTCAAGCAAATACTCATGTACGTACTCATCGAAACTAGCTTAGACCAATTAATTTCACAGTCGAACAAATCATAATTTTTTAGAATTTAGCACATTAATATCTGTAAATCAAGAGACGTACTCATATGATTCCTAATTATAAGAGAATATTCATATATAAATATGAAACATCTTAAAACGAGGATTAACAATTCATAACTCAATTAACTATCTAATCATATAAGTAAATTAGTCATAAACATTCTTAGGTAAATAAATCAAAATAAAATAAAATTAATTATTATAATGAAAGTAAGCTTGAAGGGTGAATCCTCACCTCTTAAGAGATAGAAATGAAATCAACTTGAATTTCCTTGAACTCTCCCGCAAACAACTCCAATGAGAATCTTTGATGCATGGTCTGCTTGATGCCTCTCGATCTCAACCCAATGGACTGAAATAGCTGATCCAATTTAATACAACATGATGACAATCCATTGTGTGTATGAACTCCACAAACCGATATGAATCCAAACCCAAAAGACCGTCGTCAAAATAGTTAGAAGGATAGACTGAATTCAGATCAGCCCCAACCCACATTTGGTGACTTAACCGAGTCAACCCAGTGATGAGTTAGAAGGATACTGGACATATATATCTGCGTATGCTATCTCCTGAGGTTATAATTCAATTCTAACGTACTGGCAAGGAAAGCAGGTTGCATAGTGAGTAACTCATTGCGCTTAGCGTACAGGCTAAATGTTGTGAGGTCCACCATGATTTATGTATTTTATCCGCTCTTCCATCCATTTTCCCAAATAATTTTAGGTCTTGAGCTAAAAAACAGAGCATATAAAATGTTCAAATGGACCACACCACTGGAAATAATCGAATTAAACTTCTACCATTGAAAATTTCTTAGGGCCACGAAAGTTTAAGATCAAGCTTACATTTGTGTTTTCGGTTCATCCATGTCTGTACGATCCTATGAACAGGTTGGATGACAAATAAACAGTGGGGCCTAAAAAGGTTTCAACGGTGGAAATCATTATCCCTATTGTTTCCTGTGGTATGATCCTATTGATCTTTGGATATGCTTCAAGTTTGGGATCAACCCCTTAAATTAGATGGAAAAACGGATGGACGGCGTGGATAGACCACGTACATTCAAGGTGGGCCCAACTGAGTTTACACAGCACGATAAGAGCGATTTCCCCTTGCACCTGTGTAATGTTACAGAGTAGGAAATCTAACGCCAACAGTTGGCACCTAATCCGCGTCCCATCTGTTGTAGCATTGCCTGCAGGGGATCAGTTACAACTATCCGTGCAAGATCTTGTTTTTCCTGCGCCGCCGTACGTAATCACCACCATTTGTCTCTCTCAATTGGGCTCGCATGTACAGATGGTCCCTTATTAGAACCGTCCATGTTCTGTTAGCTACTCCAAAACAAACCCAGAATTAAACTTATTCTTAATGATGATCCTGACCATATACATGCATTGAAGAATATGAACCATTGAAAATTCGAATTGCTCTGGCCGTCCATACGAGCTAACGATAAGAAAAATTTCGATGGCCCAGATTCAAATTCACAAATCCAATGTTCAGAATCATACTATAAGCTTGGATTTTGTCCAATATGGGCAATTGAAAATAGAGCCAAGAGAATGGACCGTTCCGATCAGATGATCCTACGAGTCTACAAGTGACACGGAAAAAAGAACTTAGTTCCAGTGAATGGACGGGGTCTGATCATGGACTCATCAATAATGTGGGCCCCATGAGTTTGTACGTGCTGGTTCTTCCGGGCTGGATTCCTCCCTAGTCCCTACACGTATAAAGAAGAGGGGAGAGAAGACCGACACACAAGGAACGCGCCCACCTTGCAGTTGACGAGCCTCTGGTCAATTCGTCAACGTTCAAACGCGCACTCCTCTCTCTCTCTCATCACATTCCAATCTCTCTGCTGTTACCGTTTCCCTCCCAAAACCGTTTACACCTTCAAACTTTCAACGGTCAAAATTCAAACCTCTTAGTTCCCTTTTACACCCTCTCTCTCTCTCTCTCTCTCTCTCTCTCTCTCTCTCTTATTTTAATCCCATTTAAATAACCCAACTCACATATACAACAAGCCAACTCTTCAAGTATCCAAATCTCACAAGCAGAATACAAACATCTCTCTCTCTCTCTCTCTCTCTCTCTCTCTCATTTACAATGCCAAGGACCCGAAAAACCAGCGACCGGAGAAACCAGCTCGACGGGAACAAACCACCAGCAAATTCGAATCTCGAGCTAACAATCCCGTCCCACTTCCGATGCCCCATCTCGCTCGACCTGATGAAAGATCCGGTCACATTGTGCACCGGCATCACATACGACCGGCAAAGCATCGACACATGGCTGGATGCCGGTAACTACACATGCCCCGTCACAAACCAGATACTGAACACCTTCGAACAGATCCCCAACCACACGTTACGCAGGATGATCCAGGACTGGTGCGTCGACAACCGTTCATTCGGCATCGAGCGAATCCCAACACCCAGAATTCCCCTCACCGACTCAGACGTGTCAGCGATTCTCGCAGAGGTGGCGACTGCAAGTCGCCGTAGAGATTACCCAAAGTGCCGTGACTTAGTCAAGAAGATCAATGCCTTGATCAAGGAGAGCGATCGCAACCGTCGATGCATTGTGAGGAGTGAGATGGGCCGCGTCCTATCCGCCGCATTCGAAACATTCGCGTCCGCCTCGCCGGACAATCACGCAGCTGGTTTAGAAGAGATCTTGTCGTTGCTGACGTGGATGTTCCCGCTTGATGAAGCAGCTCGGTTGTCCCTCGGATCCCATCCATCACTATTCTGTCTGTCCTGGTTTTTAAAATGCGGGACTTTGGCGGGAAGGCGGAATGCAGTCCTAGCAATCAAGGACATTGCTTCTTCCAATCAACGCCACGTGGAAGCATTGGCCCAAACGAACGGATTGATTGAATCGTTGGTTAAGATTATCAAAACACCCATATGCCCTGCAGCCACAAAAGCCGCACTGATGACCGTACACTACTTGATTTCATCCTCACCGTCGAAAAAGGAGACCGCAGAGCAATTCGTGGATATGGGTCTTGTGGCATTACTACTCGAGAAGCTAGTCGACTCTGAAAAGAGCATATGCGAGAAGGCGTTGGCAGTTCTTGATGGGATCTGTGGGTGTGATCGAGCGAGGGAAATTGCATATGGACATGCATTAACGGTCCCGATCTTGGTTAAGAAGATCTTCCGAGTGTCTGATCTGGCAACTGGGTTTGCTGTCTCTGCTCTTTGGAAGCTTTTGAAGAATCAGAAGGGAGAATGTGGGGAGATTTTGGTAGAGTGTCTGCAAGTGGGTGCATTTCAAAAGGTGTTGATGCTGTTGCAGGTGGGCTGTGAAGAAAGAACGAAGGAGAAAGCTACTGATCTTTTGAAACTGTTGAATGGTTCTAGAGGTAGTGGTGAATGCATTGATTCTTTGGATTTTAAGCAATTGAAAAGGTCATTTTGATTACGAGATCCTCACCGCCCATCAGGTAGCTTGACTCATGTTCACCTTAGAACCCAAAAATCATCACCACCCAGAACTCAGGTAGGCCAAACCCTAGGATGGTATGCCCACCATTAGTTTTGGGTAGGGCTGACCTTGCCGTTTGTATGTCATCCAATCCATTCATCTGATATATCTCATGAGGATGAAAGATTTACCTAAAAATCACAGTATTTCAAAGCTCAGGCGGACTACACCACATGAATTTGTAGGTGTTGAGGTTTAATTTTGTGGTGTGGCCCACCTGAGTGTTGAATCAATCTGATTTTGGAATGAAGGCTGATGGACGGTGTGGCGAGGTAGGCAAGAGTTTTCTTTTGATTAATGTTAAGTACGATCAGTGAGTTAGATCAACAAAAATGTGGGCATTTTTTTATTTTTTTTTTTGTATTGAGTGTTGAGTTAAATGTACAAAAATACAATTTAGGCATACATTTAATGTGGTAATCGAAATTTGAGGCCCACTTTAGTGAAAGGAATGGTCAATGTTGTGTATTTTATTTTTCTTCAAAATTTATTGTAGTGCAATAAATAAAAATGAGGAGATATGGCATAAGTTTGATATGGTAGGCTACCATGAGAATGGGCCATCACAACGAGGTGATCTGATTTTGATTTGTGGGTTAGAAATAGACGGCAGAGAAGAGAAATAGAACTGATTATTGCAAGCGATGATCCTCATGATGGGGCCAACCTATTAAAAGGGTTGAATGTCCCGTGCTTGCACAGAATAGGTTGGAAGTTATCCGTTGGGTGGACTATAACTTGTAATCCAATTCATTGAACTTGAAACCTTATCAACAACAATAATAATAATAATAACAATAATAATGGCCCACTGATCAGACAGAGCTCCCTAGTAGGAGAAAGATGGTCTGTTATTCAGGCTTATTACATGAATGAATGTCACATTCCGAGGATTTAATAGCCTAACTTTAATCGGTGTATTATTATACTTTTGGTACATCAAACATTCATTACAAGTAATGAGCTGACGAGATCTGACTTGTTCATGAGGCACTGCTTTCCATGAAGGTTCCACGGAGTAACAATCATGCTGATCGAATGGTCCTACACAATTGATTTGTGGCCCAGAAATGAAAGTAACATAGAATTAAGCAACATTGGACATTCAACGGCGGAAGGCTCTAATTCAACGTAGGGCCCACCTAACGAACACTACAGCTCCGGTGGGGAATCGGAAAGGACAAGTCCTGTCCTCGAAACAACTTCTCTCTACTTGAATAATGAGCATGGATCTTCCGCTTGCCTGGAGTTTTTGCTTGTTGCAATGTGATTGGGCCACATTATCACTTACCACATTTCATGCAGACAATGTCAATGATAACGTGGACCAATCACAATGCAACAAGCAAGAAACTGATGCTTGTGTCAAGCAGGATCTGGATTCCTCAATTTGTATGTTTTACCAACGACTTCTTTAGGTCTTGGAAAAGCAAATTTCCAATTTGCCAACTATGCCACCACAATTCGAAGCCTCTATAATTTTGACATATGACAACGTCCTGCATGTACAATCTACCATGTGCGGCATGTGCTATCCTCCATCTTGAATCACCCCATGTATGCAACATGTAACAACCTCAAATGTGCTACATGTGCCATCATTTATTTTTAAGCTTTTCACATTTTTCTCAAGAAAATTTATTTCACTGGATGATAAAATTGAAATCTTGTGTGAATTTTCTTGTAAAAACTTGTTGAAAACAAATGTTATAAAGCTCTTTTTTCTTTTTTTTTCACCAGTTTCATGGTGTAGAAAGGTCACAAATGACTTCAATAACAAATCGGGATTTAAGGAAAAAAAAAAAGGTTAGAACAAAAGAACTTAATAAGAAAAAACTACTTGGCATAAATTTTAGCTTTCAACTACCATAGCTTTATAACTGATTTTCAGAATTGTCATTTGTAAGATTTTGTTGGAAAGCTAGCAAGGAGGCCTATGATCTAGCTGATTAATAGTTGTATATTGGCCACTACAGAAGTTCAGTTTTAGTTAAGATGTTTTTGCTATGTAAGCAAGTTTATTATTTCAAGAAAGATACTATAAGTTGATCAGGGAGAAAAGATTAGGTGCTATCCTTATTATGGGTCGTACCTTGATGTATTTATTCTAGATCCATGTTGTTCATCTCATTTGCCAAATCATTTCACAGCATGAGCCCAAAAATGAAACAGATCCAAATCTCAAAAGAACCATAACATGTAGTAAACACTAATAATTGACTATTAAAAACTTCTTATGGGTCATAAGTTTTGTACCAAGTTGATATTTATTTTTTCCCCTTCACCTAAGTTTATGTGACTTACACCCTGATCCATAGCTCAAGCGGTAGACCAAGTGAAAGATACCTCATTTCAACACTGAGGTCTTGTTACCGATTCCCTAGCGGGGGTGGCTAATACTGAAGTGTGAACTGACAGTGGATGTACTAAGAACTAACCAAAAAAATAAAAGTTTATGTGACCTTATCAATAAGTTGAATGGTAAATAAGCATTACAGTAGTCCATTCCTCTATTTTCTATTGTCTTGTATGAGATTTGGATCTATTTTATTTTTGGACTACCCTAAAATTATCTGGCAAATCAGATGGACAGCATGGATATAAAATACATAAATTAAGGTGGGCCCCGTGGTAAGAGCCTCACCATCTTGTGTGAGATGGTGCCGTACATAATCCACTCCAAAGTTTCGGAGCATGGACTTGTATAAAGCCATAACAATTGCATTGCAGAGAAGAAAGATAAAAAATAATACTTCTCTCTTACTTTCTACGTAGTACCTCTCCTTTATACCTAATCAAGCCATCTCACCGTTCAAACATTACCAAAGGCCGCATTAAAAGAAAGTTTCTGGTCTTCTCCATGATATATAAACGATGTTTTATATAACAATCATTTTTCTTTTGAAATAACTGCCACACATTACTGGGAAACAAACCATTCTTATATGGTTAGTCCCACATGGATGGATGGGGTTCCAAAATCATCCCCATCAGAAAATCTTACCCCTACATTCAGCAGAGGCCTTTTCCCTTGTGGACGGCTCACTGACCCCACCTATCATAATTGAAAAATCCGCGTATACAATGCAAAGATGGACTCGCTTATCATATTATATTGGCAGACTCCCATGTTAGTTTTACACCATTTAAAAAATAATCTTGGCCCATCCTCATCAGTACTTGTGGCACTGATGTACATAGTTCAGACCATCCAAATTGTAGCACCATTGTCAATGGAGCGTATATCTAAAACAACTCATCCAATCAATCCTACCCATCCAAATAACATATATAAAATCCATGGTCTAAAGGAAAATAGCCAACGGTTTGGATAAATCAGATGGTAAATGTTATCTTCTCCGTGCATATGCTCCATCCACAGTTGGGTCAGCAATTTGAACGGTCAAAACTATGCCATGTTTACTTTCGAAGAGCAACCGCCATTTGTTTAAATGGTGTAAAACTAACACAGGGGTTGTTAGTGGTTGTCGTTGAATATGAACAAAATTGGGAAAAATGTGACATGTATGACATGTGTGACATTTTCAAGCATTTTTTTTTTTTTTTTTTTTAAATATTGGAAATCTTATACAAATCCCAACCGACTTAGGACAGTTTTAAATATGCTAAGGGAGAACTATGTGGGCCCGATCAGCCCATCGGGTCCTGGGTCAGGCTCTATACGGGTCCATCTAGTCCCTCAGTCCAGGGCCCGGATTTGGAACCCAATTTATAAATTGGTCAGGTCCATGCCTGGCCAGAGACCGAGTGGGACCGTTAACTACTTTAACTAGGTGGGCTTGGGCAAGAAATTGAAACCCAACCACTAAAGTGGATGGGCCTGGAGCGATAACCGGTCCGATTGAATATCATCCGTTGAAAGCCCAGATAGATGGGGCCCATTACTGATTCCAATAATAAAATATCACTGTTAGGCAGATGAGATGACATTAACCATGATAATTACATAACTAGTTGCACAAATCAGTCTCCATTCAAATTTTCAAACAAATCTCTTTTGAATGTTGACCAACTTCCCTTACCTCAGGAATGACACTGATCCACGTGCTCCATCGAACCGTCCACATGCAAGTACGGCAGTATCTATACTGTTCATTTGGTGCAGGCAAATAGCGATCCAGACCATTGACGTACTGTGCCATCATGTGGATAAGTGATAGCCCAAAATCCAGAGCGGTCGCAGTTCAGAAGCCGGCAGATCAACCGTGAAAAATTGATGTCTCTGTCATCGATAAGTTAAATCGATGAACTCTTCCTATCACATAGAGCTATGTTCCGAATATCTAGTGGCCAATAATCCAATGGTCGTGATTGGCATAGGGTGAAAATGGATGGGTGGGATCCAATACGTGAACCTGACCCACAAAATTAGTGGGCCTGGGTCCAAAATTTTGACCGGCGGCTTTGGCCAAAAGTTCAACTCAAATTATTAAATGAGATGAGCATGGGTCCCGTCAAATCAACCCAATTCAAATTGAGTCGGACTCAATTTGGCTTTCGTTTGAGTCCGACCCAAATTAAAAGAAAAGTAGTTAATTAAATTTCATGAGTTTTTTGTTTTCTTTTGGTATGGACTAGCAATAGTTCATCATCTTTTTCTAAAACATGATTACAAATGATATTTTAAACTTTATAAAATTGAGAATATACCGAAAATAGCTGTAATTGAACCATCCTAACCATTGATTTTACTTATTGAATTTGGGCGGTCCACCATTTTATTTTTAACTATCAAATTCATAGCCACTACTTAAATGGTGTTTGTTGATGCAAAAATTTGGTACGCCCTTCTTAGATCCTTTACCTGCACAGGAAGAAGACAATGGAGACCCTGGCTAGAGCCTGAGACCCTCCGATACCAAAGTCAGGGTGAGGACCTTATTGAAGGGATTGTAGAGAGAGTATTTTTGCGTACCTTTTACCCTTGAAGTCTCTTATATTTATAGGAAGGGGAGGATCCCATTGTGTCAGGATTCTTTTCTGATATCTTGGAGATTTAATATCAATCCAATTTAGGACTCCAGCCGGTCCCGAGATATTCGGCATCGGGGATCTTCTTACTGGATTTTCGAGTTTCGGGAAGGTGTTTCAATTTACACCGTTTCTTCCTTTCTCGGGCCTAGCTGACTCTACTAATAAGCGAGTCTCGGCTGGTTATGGAAGGTTGAGTTACTTACCTTCTGTTGGATGAGATGCGACCGATCTATAATCAGTGCGTCTTTCCAATCCGATAGCCGACTCTGTAATCGACCCAAGGATAGGTCAGTTTTATGGTCGGTCGTGTGGCTTCCGAGCATTGGGCCTTAGTTGTCCTATTTGGATTTGCTCCCTCGTTTGCCGAGCCAACTTTATGCAATTCAAACATTTCTTTGCCTTATGGTTCAGGACTTTGTAAGCCTCGGTCTGGATTAGTTCCTTGAAATCCGAGTTAAGTTTCTCCTTTAGGCTTTGGACATGCGTGCCTCGGTCAGGCTTGTTACCTCGGGAGCCCAAGCCATGTCAGTAGATTTGGTCCATTCCATAGCCGAGTCTCTAGACTTGTACTATTTTTTCCCAACAGTAAGCCCCCTTACTCCTTGAAATAACTTTATTGACATTAAGGGGTAGAGAGTTGTTGAGTCGGCTTGAGTTGGGACCAACTTTATGATGAAGCATTTATTGCTTGCTTGGCGGCCAGCGTAGATATTGAGGCGTTTTAGATCGTCCAAAACATGCGTCGGTTTGTTTATCGAGGCTGCACGAGCGAGAAGCTGCCAACACGTCTTTTCGCCTTATAAGAGCCAGACACGTGGCGAGAAACGTGCTCACATCACCGGAAGCATGCCACGCGTCGGGCGAGGGAGTCGAAGCAGGCGTCAATTTGACGGTTCCTTAAATGCCCTTGCTACGTGGCAAGGCTATAAAAGGGGGAGCGGGACACTGGGTCCCCATTTTCGCGCGTTTTCCACTGTTTTTCATCGTTTCTGCCATTTTCGCCATTTTCGTTCTTCCGTTTTTGGCTCCTGCTTCCATGTTTTGTCCTTTCTTCCACCACTCCTGCCACCTCCGATGAGTTTTTAACTCTCTCCCTCCCTTTTGCTTTCAGTTGTAGCGATAATGCAAGGACCAGTGAGCCCTTAGGAGGGAGCTTCCGGTAACGAAGGTGAAGTGAGACGTCTTTGGGATGTTTCAGAATCACCTTCGCTGTTGGTGGAGATGGTAGTGGATGCCAATGTCGCTTTCCAGCACTCCGAAGGGATGGCGGGATCTTCAGCGGAACGTCCAGTTCTAGTGGGTTTATCTCGCAGAGGGGCGTTGTTGGCGACTACCCCTGGCAGACCCAATCCTCCTGAGGAGGAAGTAGAGGAGGAAGAGGGTGAGATGGCCGAAGGAGCTAGTGAGTCGGTCGCTGCCCGGAAGTTGGCGGGCGCTGCTGAATCAACAGCCAAGGGAGAGGAGGTTGAGGACGAATGGAAGGGTCCCGTTCCCTTGGTTTTGACAGAGGCAGAATTGGACAAGATCAGGGCCGGATATCATGTTCCGGACTCGGTCATTCTTCGCCTCCCTCTCGCAAATGAACTATCATAATTTTTTAGGTCACTTTTCAATGTGGCTTGCGTCTGCCTCTTCAAGGGATAGCTCGGGATTTGCTTTCCTGACTCCGAATAGCGCCTGGGCAAATAGTTCCGAATAGATGGAGGGACTTGTTTGGATGTGCAGTGTTGTGGACTGAGATGGAGCAGCCATCACTGACCGTCGATGAGTTTCTCTATTTATACCAAGTACGGTCGAACTCATAGCAGCCCGACTGGTATTTTTTGTGTGCTTGACAGAATAAGGGTGGATCTTTGATAACCGGCCCTCCTACTTCTAATAAACATTGGAGAGATATGTGGTTATGGGCGTGTGGTCGCTGGGAGACTGCCGAGCTTAGGCATATCGACTCTCGTGTTCCTTTGGTTTTCTCCCAAGCAGGTGACTCGGTGTGCACGCTTTTTGTAAGACCCGTATCCTAATCCGTACTGTTCTGTTAGCTTCCGCGGTCCTTCCGGTCAAATTCCGGCAACCTTCGCACCGTATTCGGTGTTTGCGCACGATCCTAAGCCAGGTCTCCCGCACCGACGTCGGCTTGGTCCGAGAGTTATATCATAGCGACCGCGTCGTCGCCGCGGTTCCAACGCCGTGACTTGCGCACCGAACCGATACCCAGGCAAGAAGATGCCGATCAGCGTTTATTCCGAAGAAACACCGCGCGTTGCAAATTTCGAGGGAATCTCTACAATTAGTCCCATCAATCAACCATTAAAGCATCCCATACCTCAAGTACAACAACCCATCTCCACCTTTTTCAAAAGTCTACCCTCTTTCCACCTCACCACTCCTCTTTTTCCCATTTTCAACATCAACCATACCCCCTTTTTACAAAATTTCAACCCAAACCATCCCCCATCACTCCATCACCCATCACTCTCTCTCTCTCTCTCTCTCTCTCTCTCTCCCTTACAAGTCTCTCTCTCATTTCAAACTCTCCCATAGCAAAATCCATACGTATGAGACCCTCTCCCATTTTCTCCCAAGTTTCAAGTGTGGCCCATTTCCTACCCCTTCACCACTCATCTCAACCATCCATTTCCCATCTTCCTCCATCAAAGAGGAGCACCAGGAGCTAAGGAAGCCAAGGGAGCAAGAAGATCAAGTGGTGGGTGCCTTGATAGGGTAGATTTTCATATTTTTAAGATGGGCCAAGTGAGGCCAACCGATCAATGGTTTGGATCTTACTTTGGACCCTAAGATGTGGCCGATGGCCCACTTGGATCACCATGATCATTCCATGATGGGGCCATTCTCCATGGACCCCATCATGATGTTTGTTTTCTTGCATATTTAGGGTCATCTAGACCGTTTAATTTAGTGGAGATGGGATCTCCACCGTTGGATTTCAATTCCATGGACCCACATGTAATGGGACTCACTTGATGTATGATCTAGTGCAAGGGAGGGCCCATAGTGCCGGGGTCCCTCCATCACGCGGATCTTACTCTCTATCTCTCTCTCTCCCTCTCTATTTCCTTTTCTTTTTATATGTGTGATCATAACATGGTTGTATGGCCCACTTAGATGGATCCCACCCTGAAACATGCATCCTTTCCAAGCCATCTACAAGTGGGCCCACTTTGTGTGTAGTATCCACACCATCCTCCATGAGGTGGCCCACATAAGCAAGGCCCACCTCTAGTGTATTTACAGAGTCCAGCGTCCAGGGACGCTGGATGTTTCATGGGAAATGTAAAAATTAGCTTGGTTTGGGGATGGCCCACTTGTGTAGGCTCCACCTTGATGTATGTATTAAATCCATGCCGTCCATTCCTTTCCCAAATCTGTTTTAGGCGTTGAGCCAAAAGATGGGGTTAATCAGACCTTCGGGCGGGCCATACCATACCAAATGGTGGTTTTCACCATTGAAACCTTCCCTGATTTCTTATCCGCCAAAATACGTCCAATATTGGACTTGAACTGCTCGTGGTGAGCCATGGAAGAGCACTGGACGGAGTGGATTCGCTGGATATACAGAAATCAAAAAAAAAAACAACAGGGCAACACAGCAGCAACGCTGCTGTGTCAGGGACGGCAGCAGGCGCTGCCTGCGCCCAGCGTCCAGCGGACGGGCTGGCGGACAGCCACCCACGGCTGTAGCCATGGGCCCCACCTTGATGTTTATGAGTCATCCAATCCATTCATATGGTGGACCCCGAGGTTAGTGGACCACCCTCCAAATTTGAGGTTCATCCAAGACTCGAGTGGCCCACATCAAAGGAAACAGTGTGAATTAGACTTTACCCTTGAAATCCTTTCTGGGCCCACAGAAGTTTGGGATCAAGGTGAAATTTGTTTTCACCCTTCATCAGGGCCCACGAGGCCTTATCAACGGGTTGGATGACATAGAAACATCATGGTGGGCCCCACATGGAGCCCTCAGTGGTGTGTATGTTTTAAAGCCATCGTCCAGCGGACGGTGGAGCCCATTGTGATGTGTGCGGGTGCGTGTGTGGATTGGTGCGTGCATGTGTGTGTGTGTGCACGTGTGTGGTGTGTGCGTGTGTGTATATATATATATATATATATATATATACATATATACATAATATTATATTATATATAATATCATATGTATTATGTATATATATTATGTATATATATATTATATATTATATCATATTTAATATAATATTGGTGGGAGGCCCACCTCGGTTTGCGGCCCATGATTGAGGCCCACTTTGATATGCATGTAAAGCCCATGTGAGTAGGCCCATTGGATGCATTCTAAGGCCCATGGGTTATGGCCCATTAAAAATGTTTTGGGGCCTATGGGTTTAGACCCATTTGATGTACATATGGGGGCCCGATTGACGAGGCCCATTTGATATACACAAGGCCCATGTGAGTAGACCCATTGGATGCATTCTAAGGCCCACGGGTTATGGCCCATTGCAATGCACATAAGGCCTATTGGTGTGGCCCATTGATGTGGCTCACTTGATAAACATGAGGCCCATATGATACGACCCATTTGATGTATTGGGGGCCCAATGGGATATACCTAAGGTTCATTGCAATGTGCAGTCCCTACATGATTTATGTAATGATGCTTACGTCGGGCTATGCCTTGGGAGCAATGGTGGTTTGACGTCCACATTGCAAGTATAGTGTGGTTAAATGTCCGCATTATGACTTTTCCTAGGGCCCATTGTTAAGCTCGTACGTGTTATGTGTAGGCCGTCTAGGCCCATCTTCGTTATGCACATCATCCATCCTATATAGCATGTTTAGTCCCATGATTCATGACCATATGCATCATACGTATGCTTGATATGAGAAATGACTGATCATCGCATATGCCTTCGGGCAGATTGTTTAGGGGCTCCCGTATAGGGGGTGTTGCCCTGCATGAGCACACGATACGCGCAGGATTGCTGCATGACTGAATAGTGTGATTCATGCATTCGCATTATGTGATATGGTTACTATACGCCCTAGCGACATCAAGGCCGTAGCCTCCACAGACGTATCGTGGTTGGCAGGATTGGATACCGGAAATACTGTTCTACATGGGGTGCGATAGATATCCCTGGGTGAAAGTCCCTAAACCCTTATGGTACCAGGAGGTTGCTCCAACGTCTAGACCGAGTGGGTGCATGAGCGTTGAGTGTCGATTACCAGACGGTTGCGCTTTCCACTGTGTCGTGGTCGGTTGGAAGGGGGTGTGGCCTTACCCGCCCGAGAGTAGGGGGCAATGCTAGGCTGAGTCTGACCAGCTCGAGGAATGGGTCCGCTATTGACGAGCCGAGCCCGATATTGGCAGGCGGATAGTGAGGTCTTTTCCACTCACCTTATTGCGCGCGATGGGGCGGCAATCTGGCTTGGAGTGTACTAGACCCCGGTGATATTCCAGATTTGAGCCGTATTGACATGTGGACTTAGATGAGGATTTGTATGCTTGACTTGCATTTCGCATTGCATGGCCTTGGTATGGCCGACATCATTCTTTGCACCGCATGGCCTTGGTACGGCTAGTGGGATTCTTAGCATTCATCAGCATGTTCCGCATTACTCTGATACTGCATAGCTACATTACCACCTTGAGCATACACTTTCACCACCCTCTAAGCTTTCTATAAGCTTATGCACGACCGTTGCGTGCAGGTGACGTTGGATCGCTGCAGCGCTGAGGCTTGGGCGCGTGGCTGATCTTTTTGGAGCTTTTGGTCGATCATCATTGTATTTCCCTTATGCTCATTGTACTTGTAAAGTTTTTTATTATAGTGAAAATGTGATGGAGTTTTTGGTTGTTGTTTGTGGGTTATGCCTTTGATTATGCTTGTTACGAATCAAACTGATGTTGAAAATCCTCCTTGTAGCATCCCAGGATCGGAACCTGGCGAATGGGCGTTGGGAGCCGAGAATGGGGTTCTACGGAGGCTGTCGGCGCCTGATTCGGCGATCGAGAATTTTGTGAGCCCGGTTTCCGAGTTTGGGGCGTGACACTTTTCTCCACCTCCCTATAATTTTAAGTCCTTTGAATTTAATTGTGTATGTTTTGTAGATATCCCCGGGTGAACGCCGAGTCTTGGAGTCGACGCTCTAGCTCGGGTCAAAGATCTGAAGGCGCTGAGTCCGGAGCAGAGGTCTTTGAAGAGGCTTCTCCAACCAGAGCGTCTTTTTGAATCGGGTTTGGACTCGGCCTTAACAGGTACTTTCTGACCGCCCTTCTTTATTCCCTTTGATTTTTGTTTGACTCGTCTCGCGGTTAATGCAGAGATGGTTGAGGCTCGTCCCTTCTTCCGTCCACCTTTCAAAATGAAAGCCCCTCCAAGGTCGGAGCCTCGGCCTCCAAAGAGGTCGAAGATAGTTTCTAAGTCTAAGGGGCAAACTGCCTTGGCCATCCCGACCGTGATTGTACCTGACTCAGAGGAGAGTGAAGGACGCGGTGACTCCTGAGTCTCGAGGGGCTACTGAGCCAGACAGAGTTGGCTCCGGAACAAAGGGAGGAGTAGAGAAGGGAGGAGCCCTCAAGAGGGGAGACGACTCAACAGGAGATGTCGATCTTCCAATGGGCCGTTAAGGATATGCTCCCTTGGGCGATCTCCCATGGGAGCGAAAAGGACTTCGCTGCCCTCGTTGAAGCTCCTCCGAGGCCGACTCTCTCTTATATGGCGAAAACGCTTCTCGAGGTAAGAGCTGAACTTTGCGCTTGCTTTATGGTTTCCTCAAGCTTGGCTGACTTCTTATTTTCCTTTTGCAGTTTGCCCCTTGTGTGCTCAGGGCTTGCTCGGATCTGGCCGACACTTAGAAACAAGCTGAAGAGGCGAAAGCATAACTGGTTGCTGCTGTGACTCCGCTCAACATAATGACTGGTGACTTGGAGATTGCCAGACAGGCTCTCGAGGGGGCCACCGCCAAGAGTATTCGTTTGGCCTCACATTTGAAAGAGGCCCAGGAGGAGAGCCGGCGGAATCACCAGGCTTATGTCTCCTCTGAAGAGAAGTTGGCTCGGCTTAGGGCCGAGACTAAGGGTATCATTGTCCATGGTAAGGCCCTGGCTGTAGAGGTCTATCTTGAATCTCGTGAGTATTTGGATGAGTGGGACAGCTTGTATCAAGATGGCTATGTCAAGTGCATGGAGCTAATGAAGTTGTCTTTCCCCGATCTTGATCTCTCGGGATTCGACGAGAGTGGTTTTGGGTCTGACAATCCAGATGCCAGGGCAGCTGGGTCGTCTGGTGCGGTGGCGGCTGATCTTGAGATACTTCCGAGGCTGCTCTTGAGGCGGCGCTAGTGGTTGCTCTGAGTGGTGGCAGCAGCTGAATCCGAGTCATTTCCTGAGCTAGCTCCTAGTGAATCTTGAAGCTAATTTTGGATTGCAAAGCTTCAAGCACTTCAAGCATACCAGGCTCTAGTTTTGGATTGCAAAGCTTCAAGCACTTCAAGCACACCAGGCTTTAAGCCGGACTCGAGAGCATCTGCAACCGGGGAGAACATCGCTTATCTCGGCCGACTTTTCTTTTTTGCGTCTTTCCTTGTCACTTTGTCAATGTAATTTGATGTAAAACTCATACTGATGAATGAATATATTTGATTCTTACATTTATTTGACTCGATTTACATGCTTTCCATTCTTTGCTCCTCTGAAAAAAGAACTTAACCAATCGCTCAACGGCTGACCTAAGGATAGTAGATTTTTAAATGTTCGGCATTTCATGGATGGGGGAGTAATTGCCCAGTTAGATCTTCCAACCAATAAGTTTCAGGTCAGACAGTGCTTGAGACAACATAGGATCCTTCCCAATTGGGTCCCAGTGTGCCTGCACCAACTTCCTTTGTGTTTAAGACCATTTTTCGGAGGACCATGTCCCTAACTTGGAATCGTCTAACCTTAACTCAAGTATTGTAGAACCGAGATACTTGTTGTTACTGAGCTGTCATTCGTAGCCGAGCCATTTCCCTTTGTTCTTTCAAGAGGTCATGTCCGAGAGCTAGCAGTTCATTATTGTCTTATTCATTAAACGAATTGACTCGAGCAGTAGGTATTCCGATCTCGACCGGAGTGATGGCTTCTGATCCATACGCAAGGGAGAAATGAGTTCTCCTGTGGCCATTGGAGTGGTCGTTTAGTAAGCCTACAGTATTTTAGGAAATTCTTCAGCCCACGCTCTTTTAGCTCGGTTGAGTTTGGCTCGAAGATGCTATTTGATGATCTTGTTGACTGCCTCGACCTGTCCATTCGTCTGAGGATGATGGGGAGACGAGTAGACATTCCTTATTCCGAGATTGTCACACATCCCTCGATATTGCTTGTTGTCGAACTACTTTTCGTTGTCGGTAATAATGATTCGAGGTATCCCGAATCGGCAGATGATATTTTTTCAGACAAAATCTGTGATCTTTTGTTTGGTTATCCTGGCCAATGGTTCGGCTTCGGCCCACTTAGTGAAGTAATCCACTGCAACAACAGTAAACTTGGCCTGTCCTTTCCCTAAAGGGAACGGTTCGATGATATCCATTTCCCATTGTGCGAAGGGCCAAGGACCGGCCATAGGGGTCAGTTCCTCGAGTGGCTATCTTAGAATGACCGCGAATCGCTGGCATTTGTGGCAACTTTGGACGAGTTTGCGAGCGTCGTGCTGAATGGTCGGCCAGTAATACCCTTGCCGTAAGACCTTATGCGCAAGCGATCATCCTCCCGAGTGATTTTTGTAAATCCCTTCGTGAATTTTCCGCAGTACATAGTTAGCCTCGTCGTGTCCTAGGCATCATAGCAAAGGAGCAAAAAAGTATTTCTTATATAGTACAATATTAAGTATGGTATAACAGGAAGCTCGGATTTTCAGCTGTTAGGCCTCAGCTCGATCCTCAGGCAACTTTCCATTGTCGAGATATTAGACGATCGAGTCAAGCCAAGTAGGTTCCGAATCGATCGAGTGCATGGTCGAACTAGGCGGGTTGTCGATACTTGGTTTAGGAAATTACTCAATTGGAACGAAGCGGGGTATATCGTCTTCATCAGCCGAGGCAAGTTTTACCAATAGTCGGCTTTAGCGTTTTGTGCTCGGGAGATCTGAATGACAATACATCATTGAAAACTGCCGATTAACTCTTTGGCTTTCTTCATGTAGGCTTTCAGCTACTCCTTACGTGTTTGATACACGCTAGTAACCTGATTGATGACCAACTGCGAGTCACTGAATACGTCGAGATGAGTAACACCCAAGCTGGCTGCTAGTTGAAGGCCAAGCAATAGGACTTTGTATTCTACTGTATTGTTCAAGGCTTGAAATCTAAGTCTTAAGGCATATTGCATGTAAGTTTGATCGAGAGTTTCCAAGACGACTCCTGCCCTGCTTGCCTTAGAGTTGGATGAGTCATCCACACAAAGCTACCAGTGGGGTGGGTCGGGCGATGTCTCAGGAGCTGCAATTATTGGCTGATTGGCTGGCTCATTATCAAGCTCGGTAGGTGGATCGGTTTGTGGGGTAACTTCAACTATGAAGTCGGCCACAGCCTACCCTTTAATTACTACCCTTGGCTTGTACTGAATATCAAATTCACTGATCTTAATTGCCCACTTCGTCAGGCGGCCGGAAGCTTCTAGTTTCTGGAGAATTTGATGCAGTGGGAGGTCGGTTACGATAATGATGGAGTGCGCTTGAAAGTATGGCTGTAATCGTCATGAAGACACAACTAATACTAGGGCCACTTTCTCCAAAGGTGGATATCGGGTTTCCGCTAGGAGCAGTGCGTTGCTGACATAATACACCGGTAATTACTTCCCTTCATGCTCACGTATCAAGGCCGAGCTTACGGCTGCATCGGAGACCGCCAGGTACAATAGTAAGGCTTCTCCAAACTCGGGCTTTGAAAGGAGAGGAGGAGATCCGAGATATGACTTTAACTGCTAGAATGCTGCTTCGCACTCTTTCGTCCAATCTACCATTTGTCGCCCCTTCAATTGTTTGAAGAATGAGAGGCATTTATCGATAGCTCGGGAAAGGAAATGGTTCAGTGTGGCTACCCATCCAGTCAATCTCTATATATCTTTAATCGTCCTGGGGGATTCCATGTCAAGTAACGCCTTGATCTTCTCCGAATTTGTCTCGATCCTTCGCTGGCTGACTAGGAATCCAAGAAATTTACCCAAGCTTACTCCAAAGTCACATTTGCTTGGGTTCAACTTCATCTGATATTTGCAAAGGATAAGGAACATTTCTTCTAAGTTGGTAATATGATCGGTTGCCCATATACTTTTGACGACTATATCGTCGATGTACACTTCCATGGTACGGCCGATCTGCTAGGCAAATATTTTGTTCACTAGTCGCTGGTAGGTTGCTCCTGCATTTTTTAGGCCAAATGGCATCACACGGTAACAAGAAAGACCTTTTTTGGTGATAAAAGTAGTCTTAGATTTATCTGATTGATGCATTACAATTTGATCGTACCTAGAATAAGCATCCATAAAACTAAGAAGTTCATGTCCCACCGTGCTATCCACCAACTGATCGATCCTCGGAAGAGGAAAGCTATCATTCGGGCAGGCTTTGTTTAAGTCGGTATAATCGATACAGACTCGCCACTTCTTGTTGGCTTTTTTAACGAGTACGACATTAGCTACCCATTCCGGATAGTATATCTCCTTGATGAATTTAGCCTTGAGGAGCTTGTTAACCTCCTCTTCGATGATGACATACCTTTCGGGGCCGAGAGGTCGTCGCTTTTGTGGGATCGATCGGTAGATCGGGTTGATATTGAGGTGATGAGTAATTACTAAGGGGTCGATCTCGGGTATATCTTCATTGCTCTATGTAAATACGTCGGCGTACCGTCGGAGTAGAGATATCAGCTTATCTTTCAGGAGCGACTACAAAGACGAGCCAATCCGAACAGTTTTGGGCTCGTCTGTCTCGACCAGAGGTATCGAAATAAGGTTTTCTACCGTTTGACCCCGCTTGAGAGTCTCGGCTCGAGAGTCCAGTGATTCGATCGTGGTCACCTCGACTGAAGCTTTTACGGCCGTCGCGTAGCAGTGCCTTACGTCCTGTTAGTCGCCTTTGATGACTTCTACTCCCGACTCTGTAGGAAATTTTATGGAGAGATGGTACGTTGACACGACAGCTCGGAGAAGACACAGAGAGGGTCGACCGAGGATGGCGTTGTAGACTGATGGTTGATCGACTATCAGAAAGTTGGTCATAACCATCGCCTGATGCGAGGAATTTTCGGCAGTGAGTGGTAGTGAGATGACTCCTTCAAGAAGGATTTGTCTACCTAAGAATTCGATTAATGGGGTTCGGTTGGCCGTAATGCCGATCGTTCGATGCTCATTTTATCGAATGCTTGAACGAACAACACATCTTGTATCGATGAGAATACAGAACACTTTGCGGTTGGCTATAGTGAGGGTGATGATTAAGGCGTCATCATGTGGGTGATAAATGCCCTGAGTGTCTTCATCAGTAAATGACACATAGTACTTTTCCGTTTTCCTCTCTTTTGAAGGCCGAGCTAAAATCAAGATCTCGAACTCAGGCCGACTGATGCTCCTTGTGTGATTTTTTCGAGCATTGTTCGAGTCACCTCCACCTCGAGGACCACCGACAATGGTTTGGATTTCTTCCATAGGTCGGTTGTCACCTAAGCGTTCTTCCGTCATCTCGATTCTTTATTCGATATGCTCTCTGAGACGACCTTCTTGGCTGAGTCTCTTGATTTCGTGTTTCAGGTTGTAACAATCACTTGTATTGTGCCTATGATCACAATGATAATGGAAATACTTACTCTTATTCCGTCGGTTCAAATTGCTCCGGAGTTTATCCGGCTAGTTAACGAATTCTTCGCCTTTGATTTTCATCAATACCTGCTCCTGTGGCTTATTGAGCGGAGTGTACATCGAGAATTTGTGGTCAGGCCGCTTACCCGACCTACGTTTGTCGCGAGACCGATCATCTTTACGCTTCTTACCACTAGCCGAGTTAACTTCCTTTTTTGCTAACTCTTTGGCCAGGGTTTTTGTGTTTTAAGCGGCCTCACACAGGATTCAGGTTTCTTCGGCATCCCCATATTTATCCGATCGAGCCATGAATTCAGCAAGAGTAGTAGGTGGGTTCTTATCCAAGGATGCAAGAAACGACTTATCTCTGACGCCTTGCATGATAGAATTGAGGGCTGTTTCGTCCGAATGTTTCTGGACTTGGAGCGACTCGAAGTTGAAGCGCTTGATATAATCCTTAAGTAGCTCTCCCTCCTTTTGAATTATATTGTTCAAGTATGCAGATGACTTCAACTTTTTCTTCCCACCAATGAAATTGGCAAGGAAAGCGTCGCTGAGCTAAGTAAATGAGCTAATGGACTTTAGCTTTAACTATTTGAACCAAAGCCGAGCTACGTTGGCCAAAGTGAGGGAGAAGGCCCGGCAGATCACGACGTCCGAGGCATCGTGCAATTCCATATAGGTCCGAAAGGACTCGATGTGCTCGATTGGATCGGTTTTGCCAGTGAAGTGTGTGATCTGAGGAAGGCGGAATAGTTCCTATAACCGAGTTTACATGATCTCTTTCGTGAATGGGGATGCCTTCGCCTCGGGCCTTGTCTGATTTATATTGCGGTTTTGCTTTATATCTGCGATCTCCTCCCGCACTTCCTTTCGAAAGTCGTGTAATTCAACTTTCAAGGGTTCATTTCTGTCAGCCGTACCCTCAACCGGGGGCCTGCTGCGCCTTCTCTGATTTATTTCATGTCGAATATTGGTGGCAGGCAGTGAGGCAGTCACAGAAATATGAGAGGGCGCAGGCTCGGCTGGACCCTGGTGCTGGCTTTGCTGAGGAATAGATCGTGAAGCGACGGGCCGAGGATGGACTAATTATTGTGGGTCGTCTGTCCGACCATCGCCCTTCTGGGGCAGCCGAACCTGCTGGTGATAGATCTGTTCCAGCATTTTTTTCATGTAGTTTATGTCGGTCCTGAGTTCCTGAACCTCCTTATCTAATTGTCTGTTTCCTCGATTCCTTTGAGTGTGCCTGGTCGAAACGGAGGTTGCCGAACAGGCCATAGAACCTTATGGATTATTGGGTTGGTTCTGGGCCCTTGGGCTCCGTTCATACCCGGCGGGCCTTCTATTGCCGGTGGTCCAGTGACAGGGACATCACAATGCTCGTTCTAGATGGTTCTCCTTATTCTTGCCACTGGAGATTACTCAGTACTTGGAGAGAACAACTTTTCGTATCGCTTCCCACAGATGACGCCAATCTGTTGATGCAAAAATTTGGTACGCCCTCCTCAGATCCTTTACCTGCATAGGAAGAAGACAATGGAGACCTTGACTAGAGCCAGGGACCCTCCGATGCCAAAGTCAGGGCGAGGACCTTATTGAAGGGGTTGTAGAGAGAGTATTTTTGCGTACCTTTCACCCTTGAAGTCTCTTATATTTATAGGAAGGGGAGGATCCCATCGTGCCAGGATTCTTTTCTGATATCTTGGAGATTCAATATCAATCCAACTTAGGACTCCAGCCGATCCTAAGATATTCGGGATCGAGGATCTTCTTACTGGATTTTCGAGAAGGTGTTTCAATTTACATCGTTTCTTCCTTTCTCGGGCCTAGCCGACTCTATTGGTAAGTGAGTCTCGGCTAGTTATGGAAGGTTGAGCTACTTATCTTCTGTCGAATGAGATGTGACCGATCCATAATCAGTGTGTCTTTCAAATCCGATAGCTGACTCTGTAACCGACCCAAGGATAGGTCGGCCTATTTAGATGTTGCTACCTCGTTTGCCGAGCTAACTTTGTGCATCTCAAAGATTTTTTGCCTTATAGTTCAAGACTTTGTAAGCCTCAGTCTGGATTGGTTCCTTGAAATTCGAGTTAAGTCTCTCCTTTAGGCTTTGGACATGCGTGCCTCGGTCAGGCTTGTTGCCTTGGGAGCCCGGGCCATGTCAGTAGAGTTGGTCCATTCCATAGCCGAGTCTCTAGACTTATACTATTTTTCCCCAACAATGTTCAATATTGTTTCTTTAAAAACTCAACCTGTAATTTATACACCTGATCCAGACCTGACTCATGTGATAAATCGGGTGGATTTCAGCCCGGATCCCAAACTGGGTTGGATATTTTTGTCTTTGACCTGACGTGGGCATGAACCAAATTTTGGGTCTGGATCGTAAATTCCAATCCATTTATTAAAGGGGTGAGATCTGAGCCCTCTCGACCCGACCCAACTCAACTCATTAGATCAGCATTTACGTGTGCCCATCCCAACCATAGGGGATGGTATCTACACGTGCGTTTCGAGGTGGTCCATCCATGGTGGGGCGTAACCAAAAATTGCCTGGATAGTTGAGCAAGCAATGGTATTGCAATTTGAGCCATTCATTCAGCAGGTCCCCTCTTGGGATGGGAAATGCCCCAGTGTCTCCCTATCGGGCGAGCCTAGCCATCAGATTAGTAGTCTAAAATGGACAGTGCTCTACATTTAATCAAGACATGGTGGCAACAGAGGAACTGGAAAATAGTAAAGCCAGATACCCATGGGAGCAGATTAGGTGTGTGTCCCTTACGATGGAGCCTACCTTGATGTATGTATTCTACACTGTGTCATTCGTTTTGCCGGATCATTTTAAGATATAAGCCCAAAAACAAAGCAGATCCAATTATCAGAAAATGTAGGCATGCCATAATCATATTTGACTCAATGTTTGATTGAACGCCAGTGATTCTGTACTAAAACGACTAAGTGGGCGATTTACGAAAATGTATAGGTGAGTCTTTCCCCATGGATTCTTTTTGCCATGTGTCCAAAGATTTACTCTTTTACCAATAATTGTAGCCAATGTATTTCTCTACGGAACAAAAATAAACAAACAAATAAAAGAAGGCTAAATTAATACTGATTTTATTAATATTTGAATAAAGCTCATTATAATTGACATAGTATCAAATACACTAGAGAAATAAACAAAATGGAAGATAAGTACCCAATTCCTCTGTAAGAATAGATGATCGAGGAGGATGGTTAGCAGGATGTGAGCAGAAAGATGATCACCAAAGTAAGGACTTAGTTGATCGGGATCGAGCAACTCAGGGTTATGGATGTTTAATTTAATCATACTGTATTGTAATAGTGGTGCTGGACAGTAGTGATCTATGCTAAGATTAGGTTATGTTAAGACAAACGTAAAGATAAATGTCAAAGAAAATAGATTGTGTTTAACATGGGCCATGTGCTCTTCATCGCACGCTCCTTTTTTAGGTTATCGAGGTGGAAAAACCCTCGTTGAATTTCTTTGATGGTTCATAATTCTTCGCATCTACGATATACACTCTGAATAGGGAGATCTTCGTAAATCTAAAACTGTTGATTTTCATATCTCCACATTTACGTAGATTGTCCCATATTAGAGACCTTCAGGACCCTACTTCATTTAGATTTGGGATCGATCAAATCCATCTCTACCCCTTAGTCATGTATCTCAAATCAATCAGGTCACCGTTGCATCTGAATGACTCGATTAGTGCTGTCCACATTTCCACGATCTCACTCTCGTCTGTACGTAGAAATAGTAGGACTAGATCCAACAGTCAAGCTCTCCCGTTCTCTTAATTCTGATTGATATATGGATAGGGACCTGATCTATTGATGTCTACTCTTTCCTAATTTGGGTCCATGTTACAACCAATCTTCTTGAACATTGGTTTGATATTCAGATATTCGGAGTTTTCGTGATCACTGCAAAACCTTCAAACGTCTCTAAGAAGATCTCCCACTTTATAAGTATTGCGAGAAACAGTCTTATCAAGTGTATCATAGACAAATCTGTGATAGGATTCTTTCCCTTTGTGAGTCTTTTATAGACATGTTGAGTATGCTGCCTTATTAAATGGTACACTAATCACGGCCACATGGCATGTGGTGTTTTAATCTCCTAAAAGCACGGGTATGGTTCTGTGTAACCACATTTACAACAGAATTCATATCACAGAAAGAACAATGATAAAATATACTGTTAGTTACAAGTATGATTCTACTAACATCGAAGTAATGACAAGTGGCGACCCCTTATCAGTCTATGTTGGGGTACTAAAAATGAATGTAAACTGTTGGATGGCAAATAAACATTACCGAAAAGTTCCAGTGGGCCTTAGGATGTTTTCAATGATAATGTGTTCAATCACCATTGTTTTCTATAATATGATCCACGAAATTTGGATCTTTAACATTTTTGGACTTGTGCCTAAAAATGATCGGGCAAAATGGATGGACAACATGGATATATAATACATACATCAAGGTGGGCCCATGGTACGAGCCACACCTAATCCACTCCCCATCCCCACAAGAAGCGTGGTAGGGTGACGTACCCATAATGTTATCCAATCGAGGACATCTAGGATGTGTTTTTAAATGCACATCGATGGTATGATCATAGCCATCTGATCACTACTACAAAGTGATTATAACTTAAGGAAGGGTCGTCCACTATGCATGTTTTCTTGATACAGAAGCCATCCATATTAGGGCCCACTAGATGGATGGCCACAGTTGATACGTCACCCTGCTTGCATTTTGTTTCTAAATTCTAATAAATATTTGAATATGTTTTTCATCATCATTATTATTACATGGAATGTTCGAATATGGCACATCCTTGTCATATTAAGAAGTGGACCCCGCCATAGATTGCCCATGGTCCAAAATCCTATATGATCGGACAATTATTACCATACGAACCAACAAACTACAATTGCAATTGGCCAGGGAAAAATGATACAACCATCAATCCATATTCAATGACCAAATCAATTATTTGGATAACTAGGATCTTTTATATACCTTGACAGTTCTTTTGTGTAGACAATCCAAGGTGGGGCTTACCAAGTGGATGGTCATAATCAGTTACGATCCACTTATCTAATAGGGGTGTCCATCATCTTACTCTGATGAGATCAAAATGGATTATTTTCCACAGTTCAATATATTAGAAAATGTATGGCAATCAGGTAAATCTCCACTGTATAGATAATCAGGCCAATATGATTATTTGGAGGGTGATGGAGGGAAGATCGTGAAGCAATGAGAAGAAAATCACCATTAATAATAGTTATTGAGTCCATAAGAAAATAAGAGGGAATATTTAGGTATGCATGGATAAAAAGTTATAATTACTTCACAATCCACACTTTGAATGGCAATTTTGATAAAAATACATGTTTTGGGAAAGAAGAAGCTTGTATTCTTAGAGCCGCACACAACCGGTATTTATACAAGAATGGAGAAAAACTAACTAAAGAAAACAATGAAGAAGAAGAATCTATAGAGATTATAGAGGAGAGATTACAGAGATTACAAAGGAGAGATATATGGGCTGGAATATGACGATCCTATTCTGCAGGTGAGCTGGCTGGATTCGGACGCGTTTCTTCAACACTCCCCCTCAAACTGGGTCTAAAGATATTTGAAATGCCAATCTTGAAAATGATTGCGTCATGCTGGTCACGTGAAAGAGGTTTAATGAAAATATCTGTCAGTTGGTCCCCAATGCGAACATGTGGAGTTATAATTTCATGAGATTTAATTTTCTCTGGAATAAAATGACAATCCACCTCAATATGCTTTGTGCTCTCATGAAAAACTGGATTGTTAGAAATGTGAATGGCAGCCTGATTATCACACATCATCGGCATAGGTCTAGATGGAGAGAAGCTAAGCTCGGTCAGAAATTTCTTAAGCCAAAGTAACTCACAAGTTGTATGGGCCATAGCCTTATATTCGGCCTCAGCACTAGGTCGAGTAACAACCGGTTGCTTTTTACTTTTCCAAGTAACCAAGTTTCCTCCCTCAAACAATTAGTAACCGGCTGTAGATTTTCGGTCATCTTTGGCACCGGCCCAGTCCGCATTAGAAAAAGCGAAAATAGACAAGTGTCCATGTCTGGAATAAAAAGGGCCCTTTCCAAGGGAACCTTTGAGATAACGGAGAATACGATAGGAAACATCCAAATGGACAGCCCGTGGTGAGTGCATAAACTGACTGAGCACACTCACAACATGAGAGATATCGGGTCTTGTAATAGTTAAATAAATAAGACGGCCAATGAGTCACTGATACGGACCAGGATTTGAGAGAGACTCACCAAGGAGAGATGTGAGCTGATGATTGATTCACACATCATCAGATTTATGCTTGATAGTGTAAACCCACTTACAGCTCACAACATGTTTACCGACCGGTAAATCAACAAGCTCCCAAGTTTGATTTTTTTCTAAGGCATTCATCTCCTCAAGCATAGCCTGCTTCCAGTGAGGGTGTGCCAATGCCACATCCACTCGTGTAGGAATAAATACAGAATCAACATTGGCAATAGAAGTTCTGTAGGATGGAGATAATGACTGATAAGAAATGAAATACTGAATAGGATGAAATGTGTAAAGACGAATACCTTTCTCTGAAGAAGCAAAAAGAGCCGAGTCAGGAGCAAATCTTCGAGCATCGGATGATGGTAGAGGCAGTGATGTGGTGGCTCACCCTTTTCTATGTTGCAAGATAGATGAGGCTTGAGTGCAGACATAGTCCTGTAAATGAAGAGGTCGAGTGTTGGGGCGAGTGGAGGGCGTGGTGGTGGTGGTGGAGTCATGGAAAGTGATGGCAGAGTAGGTGAGGTAGGGGACAGTGAGTTTAGAAAAGGGATAGGAGTAACATGTGGGGATAAGAGAGGAGATGAAGTCATCAAAGAAAAAAATTGAGAGACTTAAAAAATATCGCATCTAGAGTGACATAATGATGAACTGTATGTGGATCCACAAATTTATAACCTTTTTGGGTAGGTGAATACCTGATAAACATGGAAGAGATCGATCTATCTGATAACTTTGTTTGAAATGAAGAGAAGTCATGCATATAAGCAGTGCAGCCGAAAACTCGAAGAGGAATATCGGTGACATGGTGAACTTTCTTAAACAAAGAAATCGGAGTCTGAAAGTTCAAAGCAGAATGAGGCAGTCGATTGGCCAAGTAGCATGCAGTGAGAATTGCATCTCCCCAATAACGTTTGGGAACATGCATCTCAGTGAGGAGGCAACAAGTGATATTCAATAATTGTTGGTTCTTTCTTTTTGCCATTCCATTCTGCTGAGGAGTGGAAGCACAAGTGGTGTTTGACTCGATGCCATGCTAATGAAGGTACGAAAGAAAAACAATGGAAAGGTATTCGTCACCATTATCACAGTGAAGGACCTTGACTTTTGCATCAAACTGATTAATTAACCAAACTTGAAAAGATATAAAAGTTTTAAACACATCACTTTTATTTTTAAGAAGATAGATCCATGTCATTTTGGTAGTACAATCTATAAAAGTCACAAAATACCAGAATCCCATGGAGGAGGGAATAGGAGCAGGTCCCCAAACATCAGATTGAATGACAGAAAACATAGGACCGGAGTCTTTATTCAAGACTAAACGAAATGAAACACGTTTCTGCTTGGATAAAGCATAAGTACCACATTGAAAAGTCTTAACATTTTTGTGGGAAGCTAAGGCAGAAAATAAATTGGGTAAAATGGAAAATGAGGGATGACCATATCGATAGTGCCATCGAAAAAAATCCTCTTGAGTGGTGGAAGGAAGATGGGCGGCTATTCTAGGTTAAACATTAACATCGAATTGGTAAAGACCAGCACGTTCATGCCCGCCACTAATCATCTTCTGTGTCCTGAGATCCTGAAATATATATTGAGATTAAAGAAAAATGGCAACACAGTTAAATTGTTTAGTGAGTGCACTAACGGAAAGCAAGTTGGAGTCAAGACCTGGGACAAGAAGGGTCTTGTCGAGGGAGACAGTAGAGGTTAGAGGAACAGTTCCTGACCTCGTAATGGGAGTAAGGTTTCCGTTGGCTAACTTTACTGATCCTAAAGTAGAACTGGGATGAAAAGATGAAAAAAGGTGAGACATACCAGTCATATGATCTGTGGCCCCAGTGTCTATGACCCAGGGTTGGGAAGAGGAGGCAGGAGTGGATGTACCGGACATTGGGGAACTGGAAGTAGTCATGGATTTTGAGACTAAGAGGCCACCCTTCTGGGCGATCAGGTTATCATATTCTTCTTGAGAAATCTGGACCATAGTAGAGAGGAAGCAGACGGTGTTTCCTTGGATTCAGTAGCAGACAAATTGGCCCATCGGCCACCTGACGAACGACTATGTCCACGAGTGTAGCCTCCCCGCATGGGAGGTCTACATGTTTGATCCAGCAATTGTCAACCATATGGCTGGTATGTTTGCAATGAGTGCAAAAAAGAAAACCATGACCATGACCTCGAGTTCCACGACTATGTCCCTTATTATCAGAAAAAGGAGCATCAGCCTGTAAGGCAGACTGTGTGATCGAGGCATATGGAATCATAACCTGCTTTCGTTGTTCTTCTCTTGCAAGCTGAGCATAAACCTGATTCAAGGTCATCGTCTCAGCATTGTGGATGATTTGTTGTCAGAGTATCTCATACTCATTATTAAGGCCATCTAAAAACCTGAAGATCCGGCATCGCTCTTGACATTTCTTGATAAGGATCACATCACGAGAACAATAGGTATCTTCCTCATCATGATAGGTGAGCTCCTCCCATAAACTCCGGAGTGTGGCATAGTACTCTGTGAGGCTTTTGTCATTCTGTTGGAGGGAGGCGATCTCCTTCTCTAATTGAAATATGTGTGACATGTTGTGCGCATCACTATAGAGTTCATGGACCGTGTCCTATATTTCTTTCGCCGTTTTTAAGAAAAGAAGGCCACTTCGGACATTGTCGGCCATGGAGTTCCTTAACCATGACATGACAATCATGTCATCAGATTCCCATTCTTCTTTCTTGGAGTCTCCATCGGCTGGACAAGAAAGGGTCCTAGTGATGTGTCCAAGTTTTTGTTTGCCGCCAATAAAGATGCGGACAGCCTGTTGCCATTGGAGAAAATTAGGCCCTGTGAGAGAAGATGATGTGATTTTCAGTCCTGGATTTTCAGGCTATTTGAAATCCTCATTATGCGAGGATGAAATATCGTCAAAGACCTCGGACGATGCCATGGAGAAATATCAAGGCTGAGGTTTTTTTTTGGAATACTAGACTGATATTTCTTTGTGAAATCTGGTTAGGATCCGGTTCCCATTACAATCGTCCATTAAATGTCCACTACGCAACCATGTTGGTAATGCCACATGTATAGTTTCTAGCGCATCAATCATAGCGAAGCCGAGTATCAGGTTGCTTGGGCCTACCCTCTGTACATGTTCCACACTCTTGCCAGGCACGTGTGGTGTGTGTATGTGTGGGACTACCCAAAAAAAAAAAATCTTCTTAGGGATGGGATGAACAGGAGTTTTGTTGTGTGAAACAAAGACAACGCGCTGCAGAAAATGAACAGGAGCTTTGTCGTGTGAAATAGGACTTTGAGTCACTGAGATCATATGTAAGCAGTCTCATCAGTGTAAGAGAGACACTTCTTTCATCAAAGAAGCAGTTTCAGACAATGGGGAGGCTTTTTGAAAGGCTAGTTGCGAAGACTGCTCACTTGGAGGGAGAGAAGATGCAGAAGGAAGCTGAAGTCCAGAAGCTCATGGAAAAGAATGTCAGGCTAAGTGCTCTCCTCGACAAGAAAGAGGCACAACTTCTTGCCATGAATGAGCAGTGCAAGTTCATGGCATTTGAACTCGCATGGCGTTTAGCTCTATAATGATGTCGGTTTTGGCCCACTGTACGAGGAGTTCACACAAGGCTTAGGGACCTTCGATCAAGCACCTATGCTGCACGTGCTCTGCACCTATGCTGGATGCTGCCAATATGCCTAGTCCTCTGACGAAGGAGATGGAGGAATCTCAATCAGCATCCCAAAGAGAGATAAAAGAGAGCAGCAGTCATGGCTCTGATACCATGATAACAATACATGTTTTGGGAAAGAAGAAGGTTGATTCTTAGAGCCGCACACAACCGGTATTTATACAAGAATGGAGGAAAACTAAATAAAGAAAACAATGAAGAAGAAGAATCTACAGAGATTATAGAGGAGAGATTACAGAGATTATAGAGGAGAGATGTATGGGCTAAAATACAGCGATCTTATTCTGCAGATGAGCTGGCTGGATTTGGACGCGTATTCGGACGCATTTCTTCAACACTCCCCCTCAAGCTGGGCAACACCCCCTCACACATGTGGGGTGGGAACTCCGCATGGGAACATACTGATAAGGGTGGAGGGACACTCACACCATAAATAGGCTGGGCTTAATTTTTCGATCCCTAGGCTGGACCTGATTTTCCTAATCCCCCGTGGGAGAATAATATATTAACGAGGCATATTTGCTGCTCTCGAGATTCGAACATAGGACCTTCCGCTCTGATACCATGTCAAACAACCATTTACTCCAAAAGCTTAAGCTGTTAGATTGTGGTGTATCAATGTATATCAAGGGACTTTATCACTTCAACAAATTTCTCCCTATCTTGAATGAATTTCTTAGAACTGGACATGCCCAGGGCCCAATTATATAATGCCTTGCCAAGGACTGGGCTCGGATTTGATGGATTACTTTAGCTTTCGTTTGAACTTCTTTTGGTCCAATCCTACAAAGAATGCGTACATTAGTCCGCTTCACTTGGAAAGAACTCATCCTCGAGTTATTCAATAAACTTGGCTCATGATACTCATACGGGTCTACCACGTTGAAAATCTATGAAATCTCAATGCCCTCAAGAAGATCAATAACATATGTGTTATCATTGATTTTCCTGAAGACTGGAAAATGTATAATCTTCTTATTCTTCAACTTATTATAAGTTTTAGTAAAAAACCTCTCCTTGAGCAAGTGAACACGTTATCACCGACTTAAACATTTTCTAGTGTTGATATTTATTAGACTTTTCCCTACTTGACATCAAACTCCTATAACTTCTTAGGTGTCAAAAGGACTGGTACAACACACGGACTCATGCTCTCCCTTACTAGACCCTTAGAGATCAATTCTTCTACTTGTCCCTGCAAGATATCGTATTCTTTTGAACTCATCTGATAATGTGAGTGATTTGGTAGACTTGTCCATAGGATACTATCAATGTGGTGCTTTATAATATGCATAAGGGCAACTCGTCGAAAAGTTCATTAGGCATAATTCCCTTCAATCATGTAAAATGTTCATGGGTTCTAATTCTTTCCCTTTTACAGCTAATGCATTTATTCCCCCTCCCTACCTTCTTTGATGAAATTTCGGGCGGTTACGAGAGACTATCCATCCACTTTAGAAGTCATAAATTGGTTCTTTGTTATCATACAAGAAAAGATAATCTTTCTATCATCTTTAATAAAAATAAATATATTATCATCATCTCTATGCGGGCATCAACATCGTACTGCTATAGTCGACTAACCTCCATATCAACAACGTCATATATTATTTCGTCTATGTAATATTTAGCAATGGATAAGGGAATACAACATCGTTCGGTTAACTTTGTTTCTTTGACTTTATTGATCCATCTAATTGTATGTGGAGATGGGTGTTTCTCTATCTTCAGCTGTAGTTTTTTCTTCATAGTCTTCAATATGATATTCTTACTGTTCCCACCATCTATGATCATATCACAAATCTTTTAATACATGGTGCACTTTGTTCAAAAGATGTTATGTCGCTACAAATCTATTTCCTTTTTCGATGTGTACAACAGATCAATCATTGCCTGTAGTCCTTACATAGCTTGCAGATTCTCCCACTGGAAAGCTACAAACATTGTCATGGTAATAGGATTGTTCTCTCGAGCACCATCCATGAGGTTATTACTCAAACCATTGTTAGATGCCATTAAATCGAAAAAAACAAAAGCCTCGCTCTAATACCAACTGACATAGGGAATAGCACGAAATAATGAGAAGAAGATCATTGTCTTTCTCAAGCAATTAAAACCTTAAACCCACAAAAAGAATTCTTGATTCCATTAGAAAATAAGAGAAAATTTAGATATTTTATTGAATAATGTGTGTATAATTTCTTGATATACCATTAATAAAGAAAACCCACATTATAATTCGAAATTATCTAAAATAGCAAAATTCTAACCTTAATTCAAAAGTTACCAAAAACAGTAAAACTCTTCTAAAGCCTAATTTACAAAAGTAGAAAGTCTAGATAAACCTCATCGGAGGATTCCTATCATAATTGCAAACAATTAAAAAAATAGAAATTCTAAAACTTAAAAAATAAGGAAATACAATAAAAATAAAAAATGCTAAAAATAGTAATGTTTTCTTAAAATCACAATTTTGAATTGGAAGCATGTGTTTTCTTGTGAAACAGATGAATGTGACCTACTATGTAAGTCGGTTGACCCTAGAACCATCGTTACATAAAGATTAATAGATTGTGCTTTCATGATGATGCTTAGATTAAAAGTTACAGATCATTTACGGTCCACGCTTCAACAACAATTTCTCCATATCTGGAATGAATTTCTTCAAACCGGATGTGCCTGGGGCCCAATTACATCATACCCTACTTAGGATTGGGCCCAAATCTGATGGACTACTTCCGCTTTCGTTTGAGCTTTTTTTGTTCCTTCCGTGCAAAGAATGCATCTATGGAACGCATAGGGCTAAATACGTTGTTTTTTTTTTATTATTTATTTTTTTATTTTTTTACATGCACCCCACATACACCCCACTCACACCATAGTAGGATTTCACCACCTATGGGTACTCGAACTCCAGACCTCATGTTGAAACTCCTGAGAGTACATCATTGAGGCAAAGAGAAGGACCCTGAGGGCTAAATACATTAAAAAATGAACGGTTAGGATAATCCTATTAGTTCTGCATTCGCGTAGCCCGGATCACTTTTTTTCCTTTGAGCATCTACAAAGTTGGGATTGCTTGATGTAAGGATCGGTTAACTTATGCTTAGACAATAGCATGCATTAGAGAATTTTCTTCTCCATTCTACTGGAATGGAACTTTCAATGGTGGAAAATGACAGTATAACTAGTGGGACAACACTATGGTAGAGCCATCTGCACAATACACGTGGTGCTAACTAGCCAATCTGAACCATCCATCTGGTTGTCCCTTCTAAGACATAAATGGTCCAAAATGCACAGATTGGATAGTCCCAGCCATCGGGCATCTTTCAGGGCTAGCGTCCGAAGTTATTTCTTCACAATTTCTCATCTTCACATGTGGCACTGTTGTGAAGCTATCTGTTAGAGCTCGTTTGGATGTCTACAAAGTTTTAAGCTATAAACATTTTTTTTCTTTACACACACTCGCATCCCCCACATGCCTATGTACTCACACCACATTGGGATTTCACCACAATGGGTTCTCAAACGCATGACCTTGTACTGAAACTCTTGTGAGTTGAAAGAATTTCGGGTGTAACCTGTTTACATGCTATTCTATTTGGCTTTTAAGTTGTAATCTATTTACAAATAAAAATATTATATGCTTGGCTAACTTATATAGTGTTTACAACGTATAAAGTAGGTATTCATACCACGAAAATCCTACAAAAATCAGCAAATTGCATAAAAAGGACTTGATTTATTTTATTTTATTTTATTTTATTATTATTATTTATTTTTTTTCGGGGGGTTGGGGGGCATCAAAGCATACACACAGTGGGTGGATTGGATGTTCTCCACCCATCATAGTAGGCCCCAATACAATTTAGATTTTTTAATGGTAGATATCCCATCCTTCCCTCTCGAGTGGTCCATTTGACAATCAATCACTTTTTATGTTGCCATAGGAGAGCATAATGGAAGCACTTGATAGACATATTGGATGTAATGTACACATTATGGTGGGCTCCACACATCACAAGTACGTATCAACCATTGTTGTTCTACTATGTATAATACATTTTGTTAAAGAGTTTACTTGTAATATAAAACATGCCTTTTTGCTAGGTTTCAGAAATGCGTTTACAGCCTATAAAGCCTTTATAGACAGGCATTTTGACAAGTTTCAGAAATTTAATTACCCTGCAATTCCTTTACAACTTGAGGATTTCAGAGGCATCCAAATGACCCCTTATTACTAATTCAAGGCAAAAAAAGCTTAAAAGGGAATACAACAACAAGAGGGCTTAACCCCTTGAGAAAAAAGTCAAAAAAAGAAGAAGAATGAATGAATGAATGAATGAAAAAGCCCATACTTGGAGCTAGGGATGCTCGCACCCCAGGCCAATGACACCCACACCTTGGGCTAGAGGAAAGAGCCCACAATCTGGGCCGGTCGGTCAAAGGAGAAACACAAGCTCACTTGTAGAGATAATGACGCCTAAAGACAACACTAATTTGTACACTCCACGGGCATATTTGCGCATCTCCCATGAAGAAGCTAATAAAGCTAACAAGCCAGGGGTGTGAGTACGTGTATTTAATAATAATAATAAGGTACATTTGAGCCCAATCAAAGATCTTGAGCAGTTTGATCTTAAAGCAGTCAAAAGAGGCTGTTTTCCCCAAGCCAGGGGTCATTCCAGAAATTAGTAGACTTAACTATTTACCACCAGGAATCTAACATGAATCTTACCAATGCTGTGGACACGGAGAATACTATGCCACGCCTAGGAAGCATTTGTGAGAATTATGATGCACCATGAAAAATTAAATCTAATATATTTAGAATGGACCACATTCCCCAAAAACTTTCTGTGCAGGAATTTCCAAAATTGCTTAAGAATGAAGGTTTGGGTAGATGTTTCAAGGGACATGATACCAAGGCCACCTTCATTTCTAGCCTTGTAGATTTGATCCCAACTAATCGAGTGAATTTTAGAAGAGCCTTCAAAAAATTTTCTATTACGCATTTCAATAATGTTGTAGAAGGTATGAGACCAAAATATATGAAGATTGGAAATAATTGATTTTATTAATTCTAGTCTGCAGTAAAAGAAATGAAGGAAACTTTCTAAGCACTAAGTTTTCTATTTGTCAAGTAATGCTTGACAATTCTTAACATGAAGCCTAGCAGAAAAAAAAAAAAAAAAAACAAAGATGAATTCCAAGGTACCTAATGGGAAGTTTGCCATTTTTCATATTTGAAATATCTTTGAAGGTATTTTTGCATTGTCAGAAACCAGAAATTAGCAAAAACACTCTCTAGAAGGTTAACTTGAAGGCCAGAGTTATCAGAAAAATAGAGAAGAAGTTTCTTAAGTTGAATGCAAATATAGAATCAGCACTAGCAAATATCACAAGTTTATCTGCAAAGAAGAGATGAGAAATCGTGGTAGCTTCCGACTAAAATGGGTAACGAATTAAACCATTATTACAGCATTCGATAAGGAGGGTCGAGAAGATGACACTGGTAAATAAGAAAGGAGATAGGTCTCCCTGACACAAGCCTTTATTGCTCTTAAAAAACCCACGGTCATTTTCATTAATAATTGGTAAGTAGGCAGGAGTGGAGATGCAGAGAAGAATCCAAGAAACACACCTCTCTTAAAAATTGAAAGTACCAAGGACCTCAATCAAAAAATCCAAGCATACCGAGTTAAAAGCCTTCTTAAGATCAATCTTGACACATCCTAGGCAGATCCCCATATCAATGTGGATGTCACAGATGATGTCATGGCTAAAAAGCAATCAAGAATTGAGGCAGATAAGAAATGATTGATAATTTTAGGCATAATCTCCTTCGTTCAGTCTACCATAATTCTGAATATAATTGTGTGTGTGTGTGTGTGTGTGTGTGTGTGTATGTATGTATGTATGTATGTATGTATATATATATATATATATCTCATTGGTTACAAATATAGGTTTCAAACTAGTAAGGAACTCACAATTATCCAACTTAGGAACCAAAACAATAAAAATATTGTTTAGTTGATTAAAGATTTTTGATAATTTGAGGAAGTTATTATCAATTAATTTCATGTCAATCTGAGATGAAGATCCCTGACTACCATTGAGAATATTCTTTTCTTTTCTTTTTTTTTTCTTTTTTTTGCTTTTTTAATACCCACACCCCACACACTCCATCCCTGGTGTCAGTGTTGAGACTCACATCAACTCATGTGAGTCTACCACTGAGCCATTAATGGAGATCACACCATTGGGAATATTTTTAAAGTGGTCAACAATTATGTCATTTATCTCATTTTGGTTTTCAAAGATGTTGCCATCTGTCCTTAATTTTCGTTATGAAATGGATGATTAAAAATTAAAATAGTAACACTATTAGAATAATAAAATCAGAAGGCTTACATTTATCTTTTTTATGCAAACTTTTAGTTACATTGCATGCACACTTTGATCAGCAATTTGGACGGTCTGGATAGCCCTATGATATGCCTATAAGGTTCTTTCAAATGGTGAAAAACTAAGTGCCAAAAAGTGCCGGGAAAAAAGGTTGTCATCTATTATATATACCTCTTCCAGCCACGTTAGTGAAGACAGGAGTCTTAACATATTCAGGATGCAGAAGTATAGCTTTCCGTATCATTTCCTCTCAACTATCCTTAATTCTATGTTTGAGCTGTGGCCAACCACAATGTACGAGCGCCATCCAATAGAAATCATACCAAAATCCAGGCAGATCCATAGCTCAGGTGGGCCACACCAACGGGAACAATAGGGGAACAGTGGGGAGGGAGATATCCACCATAGAAACTTACTGGATGGAATGTGGAATAGGTCATCAGGCACATGCCAACCAGGATGAAAGGACACTCAAAAGCCATTCCAATGTTACAGGTGGGCCATAACAAGTGAGCATATTGGCTTTCAGCATGATAGCACATTGCTCCATGTGGTGAGTCCCCCTGGATTTTTATTTTTTTTGGTGATAGGGATGTTCTTGGCATGCATGGCGCCAATGAAGAGACCAGATTGACGGTTTGGATTCCACATGCACATTAGGGGTGGGACCCAAACATCTCAAACACCAAACACATGTTACAATTCTCCATACATGAAAAACAAGTAGATGGTACAAAAGTACCCATGTTTTTGCCCTTCAAAATTATCAACATCTATTCCATTCAGTGTCAGTCTTTATCATCCCATGACGATTACAGGACCACGCATGCCCGCAGAATACCCATGACAAAGCTTCATTAATTCTACAATCCACTGGCTGCTCTGCTCACTTGAGGATAGATTTTGAGGAATTCCCTAAACATGATCATCACTGCACTAATTACAGACTAATCTTTGCCAAGGAAACAGGAAAATAGATTTAACTTAAACGCTAGCCCTCTTGCAGATTAAGACTACAACCAATGCCCCAACTTGGACTTCAATCATATTGTGGTAGTTTGATGAGCTTCGAGCAGCATACTCTTCAATGCAGAACAGCAAGAATCGAAAAGAGATGAAATTTTGCAAGCATCGCCATGAGACCCTTCAATGCAGAAGAGCAAGAATCGAAAAGAGACTAGATATTACGAACATCACCATGACCCAGATGACACTTGGGATCCAACTTGCTTATATCACAGGTCCAAGAGAACCCAAATGACACTTGGGATCCAACTCAATTATATCACAAGTCCGTCCTCAACCAGAGAGGGATTGGCATCCGCAGTCACCCAGATGACAGATTTTTGTGGGGTCCCAAAATACAAAAGAGTGAGAGTTGGGGGCTGAGGCAAAGCTTTCGGTTTTCCTTCATTGGAAAATTTCCAGTGCCTGCGTTTCAGTTCCATTCTCTGCCGCTACTCTTCCTCCCAGGTCTTGTACAGAGCCTATTTCCGGTGCCTGCGTTTTGGTTCTGCTCTCGGCCGCTTCTCTTCCTCCCAGTCTCGTTCATATAGCCTGAATTGAGCTCGTTAAGATTGAACAGTTTGGAACATGTACAAGCGTTAGAATGTCAAAAGGGGGAATCCAAACAGGACCCATGCAAGTGATATGGAGATGGGGCCTTCCTGTCCAAGTGCGACTATGGCACATGTGAGCAAGATCGAAGCCATTCATCAGGTGGGACCTATGTGAAGATGCCAAAAAGACAAGCTGATCCACTTGCCAGGTGAGCCACATGTGCGTGCAGAATGTGGCCTGTTGGCAATTTTTTCCGAAGTCCGTTCTCATCACTTCTGTGGCAGACCTGATGAGTAGACTCTTTCATGGTGGTCCCCACCTGATGAATAGTCCAGATCTCACACTTGTACCACGTTGGCATCTGTGCATCAAGACTCTTATATCAGGGTTCTGTACAAAGAATGAATGCCATGAACCTCTGGAGCAATTTTCTTTCTTTAAATAACCTGAAGATGGGCTTTTATGAAGAAGACCACTGAGAGATGGAGAAAGGATGATTGGCAAAAGTACTTTTCTATGCCCACACATGAACAAGTCCGCTAATGCACATGCCACCACATATGCCAGCATGGTAAACAGACAATGTCTAACCATCCATCAGGTGGACCGCAGAAAGTAGATATGCCATGATATTGGAAATAAGTGGACAGGTCAGAAAATTTTGGGTGACTTCTTTCACAACTGTGCATTGGTTCAGTGAACTGTGGCCCACCTGACCTGATTCTTGGTACAGGAAATCTACATAGTGGACATTTTGGATGGATTACTTGGATATTGCGCTGGTCTGCCACACTGGCATATCTATGGGCATTGCATCGCCTGACTTGTACACGCATGTGGGCTTAGCAAAGTTCTTGCCAAAAATAAGACATGATCATGCGTGTGCATGCATGCAGACCTGAAGAACTTAAGCACCTAAAAAACAAATATGATAAACAGAGATACTATTTTAAAGGATGCTTCATGAAGTTCTATGAAGTGCAGTCCCCACCATACATGTGGCGAACACCCAAATGGATGGTCTATGGACCAAAATTCAGTTGACTGTAAGTCTTGACTATCCACTCAATGTGAGATTTGTCTGCTAAATGGACTGTAGTTTGTTCAACTTCAAAATAACCACCTGCTTGCAGGCCGCATTGCTCAATTTCAAGTTAACCATCAGTGCAATGGCCTAGTAAATCAATAGTCCCGATCACTGGCAGATGTGCCACGTGTTTGGTGGAGATGTTTTGAGTTTTTGCATGCATTTCATAGAACTACACGAACCCAACATCACAGTACCACTCCTCTTTGATAAAAGATTGCAGATCATTTAACATTCAAGAAACGGTTTTTGAGGATACGGATCATTGTCACGGCGAGCAATCTTGCTCGCTGCTTCCTTGCCATGCATCCTCGGCACAGGATCATCCATGTAAGCTCCTCTCTGCACCATGGCTCCCTTTCTGTCCCCACTGTCTCTTCCATCATACTGTTGTGGTGAGATCCCCACTGTAAGGGGCAGTGGCGGTGGCACAGCCAGTGGATACTCACCACCAGATTCAGCAGGAGACAGGTGGTCCCTTTTAAGTTTCCGCCTCTTGGATGCAGCCGTGGTTTCGATATCCTCTTTTGACATGTTCCCTTTATCCCTCTCTCTCTCCTCCACCTATTAACAACATTAGGAAACATGTCAGTGGGGCCCTGACAACAAACATAAGGACAGACAGATAACGAAATGGCCAACAGGTTGGAACTGAAAGAAAGGTGCGTCGGGCGGAAACTTCTTTTCCTTTGTTCTTGTAAAGCAAGGATTTGACTATCAGCTATAAAGACGTACCAGGATGTGCTAAAAACTACCCATTAAAAAGTGTCAAAAACTAGGGCAAGAGGCTCAACCATGACACATAATCTATTCGCATTTATTACTCTCTTTTTTCTTGTAGCTAGATGAAAATGGCTACTCTGACTGACTTTCGGAATGGAATTGCCAATACGAATGCACACTCTTACAAAATGACCTTTTTTTAATTATATGTAACAATTTATTTTTTCAAGAAATAAGAGAAAACATTGAGATGAAGCTACATAAGAGATACTCGTCAAAATAAAAGAAAGCTGCTACAACCATCATCATCATCACCGGCTAATCCTTATCCCATCTAATCGGAGTCAGCTACACGAATCATATTACGTCATACCATTCTATCAAGGACCATATCCTCAATTAAACCCGAGGTCAGCAAGTCAATTCTTAGTAACCTCCATCCACGTCAATGTGAGCCTTCCCCTTGCCCTTCAATTTGAACCAACTCACTCCTAATCGTTGTAGTTTTGGGTCTTCATTGCATATGGCCAAACCATCTAAAAGTCTACTTTCCCTCATCTTATTAGCTACTGGTGCTGCTCTAAAGTTCCCTTGACTGCATTCATTTTAAATTCTATCCTTCCTTGTCTTGCCACTCATCCATCTCAACATTCACATTTCAGCTACACTCATCCGATGAACATGTTGTTCCTTAATTCCCTAACATTCTGTCCTATAAAGCATGGTTGGTCTTATAGCTATCCTATAAAATTTCCCCTTCAGTTTGATTGGTATGCAACGATCATAAAACTCCATAGGCACATCTCCACTTCATCCACCCAGCAATAAATCTATGAGCAACATCTTACTCAATTTCTTTGGTCTCATGGAATTATTGACTCAATCCATCAAAAATTATCATTTTGGAGTACTCGGTTAACAATCTTTAACTAATTCCTCATTTCCGCTCCTGTTACTAATAAAATTGCATTCCATATACTCTGTTTTAATCTAACAAATTTTAAAATCTCGTTAACTCATCCACAACCAACATAAAAAGATATGAGCTCAATGATGACCCCTGATGTAAGCCTATAGTAATTTAAAGAAAGCTGCCACACCCTGGAATGACAATTTTCCAACCGCAATACAACATTGCTTGAATTACTTCCTGAAAAGGCATCTGAAAAAAAAGAAAAAAAAAAGAAAAAAAAAAAAGAAGCTTCTCTAAGAGCCTTCAGCTTCTAGTTTGTTAGAAACAAACCATCCAGAAGGTCCAGACATAAAATTTTGCCTTCAGCTTCATTGTCTTTAAAAACAGTCCTGAGGGTCCAAAGATGTGCTTTTATTTATTAGTGATACAGCACAGATGTGGGTCAAAATTCACATTTATATTGCCAATACGTAGTGCACAGCTGATATGTCCCAATAAAAATATCAGTTATGGACCAGCAGATGCATTCTCTGATACTGATATTTTGAACCTTCCTCACAATGGAGGGACCCAGGTTACCAATTGAAGATCCATCCAACTCAATTTCCAAAGACCAAGTGATGGGTGCATCCCACTACATTTTCACCTTTGATCCTTCCTTTTCCGGTATCAATTATTGTCCTTCGATCTCTCAATAATCCAACATTAACACACATAGGAATTCTTTTCTAAAAAGAGTTCATTTGATGATGCTAGTCTTGATGGTTTCCACTACCATCTCAAATGAAAATAAGACATGAATATTGGGTTGTTCAGTGACTGGTGGCGTGCACAACAAATATTGAAATTAACCTACCTTGGTTAAAGGTGAAAGTATTCCTTGTTTTATATATATATATATATATATATATATATATAATGAAGAAGGCTTGTTGCTTTTCCAGTCTGAAAAATATTTTTTCCTAGTCAAGTTAAAGCCCTTGAAAGAGTGGCATGACGAAACAGGATTCATGTAGCCGGCTCCAATTAGTTGGGATAAAGCTTAAATGATGATGGCAATGATGATATTCTCGAAATCATCTTACTTCTGAAAAGGCAGTTTGGCGCATACATTCAAGAGAATTCATCAACAACTGAATCATATTTTAGCACCAAGTGGTAGGAACCTTCTACCCAAGGTGCCAGTCCTGCTGCAATTACCTAGGCATTTACACTTCCTAATATTTTGAAACAAACACTTCCCCACTCCTGCTTGAGCTCCATGGAAGTAGATTTAGTATATTCTTTGCTTGATGCATGTCGAACAAACCAATCATCATTTAATGTAAGTTGGAATTCCTCAACTGTGTTATGAATTTGGAGAAAGAACTTTAATACTTTTAATATATGCGTGTTCTCTACAAAATCATCAACAGCGCAGCCAGGAACAAGACAGCTGGTACTGTAATGGAAGTAGCAAAAGAGAAAAGAAACCTCCAAGCTTCACCATACAGATCAATAGAAACAAAATTAGACTTCAAGGGCCTGTTTAATTTTCTGTAAATCATGTGAATTGGGGGTAAAAACATAATTATGGTTTTTCGCAAGTGTTTGGAAGGGAGGTGGAATTCTGCCTCGAAAATCGGGTGAAATTCAAATTCGCAAGATGTGTTTCAAAGCCAAAACTCCATGTGCCCCACCATGACGTAGAGTATTATATCCATGCCATCCATTCTTTTTTTTTCTTTTTCTTTTTTTTCTTTTTTCTTTTTCTTTTTTTTTTTTTTTGCAGATCATTTTAGGGCATGATCCCAAAAATGAGGCAGATCCAAAGCTCAAGTAGACCACACCACATAAAACAGGGGGGATTGAACAATAACCATTGAAAACTTCTTGGGGGCTACAGAAGTTTTCGGTCAAGCTGATATTTGTGTTTTCCGTTCATCCATGTCTGTGTGATCTCAAATAAACATTATGGTGGGCCCTACATAGGTTTCAGTGGTGGGTGTCATTATCCCCACTGTTTCTTGTGGTGTGGTCCACCTGAGTTTTGGATCTGCCTCATTTTTGGGCTCACGGACTAAATGATCTGGCAAAATGTACAGACAGCATGGATAAAACGCATACATCATGGTTACCTATTATCTCAGGGCCTTGTTTTCCTCAGGACATACCAAAGATGTCAACATTTTACATATGATTTTACAAAGTAATAAATGCTAAATTCCGGTCAAATTCCATGTAAATACAGCAAATCAAACAGGTCCTAACTGAAGGTGAAGAGGCAGGACCGAAGTTTTTGTCCCTACTCCCATGTCAATATCGCAGAGGTTAATGACAAGCCAGGGAGGGAAGAATGCATGCATACGAATCATTTGTGACCTTCCTTTGTCTGTCTAACAACTTCAAGTACATGGTATTTGAGTACTCCTGTCAAGAAATGATGATAGGAATGAAATTAATGCATTTCTCACCCATGCTCCATTGCAGGACCAACTTCTAAGCTCCAGTCGACCATGTATAATAAAGGGAAATTTCCATCCAAAATTTCTCCAATATAAACACCAAGATCCTCCAATTTAATAAATCATCATTGTCATCAGCATCAAAGCCTTCCTAACTAAATGGGGTCAGCTACTAGGCCGCAACTCAACCCAACCTGAGTTCCGGTAGTCAAGGCCCTCAGGTTGGGTTGGGGTTGGAAAACACCAACACAATTTGAATTCAGGTTGAATTTGGGTTGAGTAAATTCAGGTCAGGTTGGCAATAAATCACATTTATTTGTGTCGGGTCAGGTCGAGTGTAGAGGTCTTAGGTTTATGTTTGGGTTGGGCACCTCAGTTTGGTACTCAGGTCGGGTTGGGTACTCTTGAGGTAGGGTTGACCCTCAACCCAACCCAATCCGCTCGAGCCACACCCATATCAGCGACACAAATCCTGCAAGGCCTCAAAATCTTTATCCCAAAAGTTTATCAAAGCCTTATACCAACTTAATTCATTCTTTAAATCTTTTGTTCCACACCAGAAGTTTTTCCAATCTTACTTGCACCCCTTCAAAACTAAAAAGCACACATGTTAAGACGTCATTCATGAGCATGACTGCAGTTATTCAGCAGAAGGGCTGCACCATGCAAGTGACAATATTGAAGAATGAGGCCTTTCAGAGAATACTAACTGCTGGATTCAAGGAAATGATGGATGGCTTAAAACATCAGTTACTTTCTTGTGACTGTCCATCTCATTTCTCAAATTCAACAATTATAATCATTTGGCAGGCCTGATTTCTCACTATGGTGACATCTGTGATGGGCCCACCTGATGAGTGGCTTGAATCTCACATAGATGTGGGCTGTTCACATGCCTTTTTGAGTAAGATGTGAGAGTCAAGTGATGCAAGTGAGACTAGCATCCCTCTAACAAAAATTGGGCAAGTATCATAGATGTACCTTCATTGACATGCCATCCCGTTCATCACGCTTTCTTTCTCGAAAGTCATCCTCTCTTCTACGTTTTGCATCGTCTTGTGAAACTAAACTCTCCTCTGATCTTCTCCGCTCTTTCTCTGCATGTCTAGGAGACAGCCTCTGGACATGTCTACTACTGCCGACCCTTCTATCATCTTCTTCATCTCTTCGGCTAACACTAACTGACTGAGGAACCAAATTGGGAGGAAGAGGCGGTGGAGGCGGCAAACTCTGCCCATGAAAACGATCATCAAGATTCTCGTTGTAGCGTGATTTATTCCTGTCATCTCTATTTCGGTCATCCTTAGACTTGTCACTTGCCCTATCAAAACTCCTTTCTGTCCCTCTCTCTTGCATTCTTTCAATTGAACGTTCTCTTCCATACCTTTCTATTGACCTATCCCTTGTCTTCTCGACAAGCAAGTCTTCACCACGGGACTTATCGAGACGTTCCAATCTCTCCTTATGGTCTCTGTCATATCTTTCATTATTACCCTTGTCTTTTGATCTATCCAAAAGCTTATCCGTGAGCCGATTGTGATTCTGATCATCGCTTCCAGACTTTTCAAGATCTGCAATATGAGATTTGTCCATTTGTCGTGGGTCAGCGGTTCTGTCTCTACCAGATAATCGAATCTCCACACTCTCCCCATCATTTGCATCAGTATCACCCTTTCTGCGTTTGTTCAGTCTCTCTGGTTCTTCGGCTGGACTAGTTCTCTTCTGTTGCTTATCTGCAGACTTGGAAGCAGTGGAAGAATCATCACGAAGAGGAGATTGAGCAGGTCTAGAAGGTGGCGGCCGTGATACCTCGGGAATTTCAGCATCATCCATATCTTTTCCAGAAGAGACTCTAAGTTCGGTGGATTTAACAGCTCCACTCTCCATTCTCATGGGTGCAGTTGGAATCTTAGAAGAAACTGAAGATGTACCACCATTGTTAGTAGCTAAAGAAGCAGAAGCTGTTCCACCTTGCTTGGATTCAGATTGATGAGCAGAGAGGTCTTTGTCGCCAGAAGTAATTGGACCAGCTGTTCGGCTGACAGATTTTCCAGTTTTCAAATCATCTTTCATCAGCTCCTGTTTTTGTTGTTTTGTAAGAGATCCAGCCTGCACTGAGCGTTTGGTCTGAGGTCTTGCCTGCTAATAGAAAAAAGAAAGGTATGGAGTTATAAGAAATAAAGTTGAAATAACATAAATATAATTTAATAGTTAATGTTGGCGGAATGCTAATTGCACGTCTTGGCACCCAAGTTCCCACAAAGCCGTGTGGCTGACGTTTACAACATCCTGACCACTCGTCCAGCAGTCCTCGCCATATATGGACCAAGTCCCAAAAATAAGAATAGTGAATGTTCCCGAGTGCTTGAATTGAGAGGAAAAAGAAGAAGAAGAAGAAGAAGATGAAGAAGAAATGACCACAATCCAATTTTGGCCCTGCTTTGATCAAGCACTTACAGTCATCCATTTGACCTGATTTTTGGACATGGCACATACATGGAGCGGTGACTCAATGCACATCCAGATCTTGTATGTGTCTACCATATGTCCCCATGGGAATTCGCAGGAGCAAGTCATTTGCAAATAGCCTTACTAACAAAACTATCCCATCCTCAGTTGCTATCATACACCAGAAGTACATTCATACAATCATATAATTAGTTCCGGACAAAGGCATAGAAAGAGTTGCTAAAAGTGCACTCTATCATGGTAATGTGGCTGACAGTGTAATTACTTGTCACATCTACTGCACAATATAAGAACCAATTCAAGCAAGGCCCAATTTGGTTCACTATATCACGCTATACAACTTTTTTTATTTTTCAAAATAGATTTTACAAATTAAACTACTCTTAGAGAAATTTGGACACACTTCATCTGTCTAAAACAATGCACTTTAGCAGTGCCTCCATAAAATTGATTGGTCCATGCACTATAGCAGTTTCACCTGCCATTGTTTCTTCGAAGATCACATTTCCATTTGCACCAACTAAACCCTAAAATAAGTAAAATTAGCTAAAATGCAAGATTGCCCGTTAGATCAAGTTAAGAAGAATAGGGCAGGCATCCAAAGAAAAGAAAGTGAAACAGAGTTTGAGCTTCTAATTTCCAGTGGACTCCGGGCTTGTATCTTCACCCATCACCCTGAGGTGGATCTTTCTTGGTGAGAAACATTTCAAACCATTTCTCTAACATATAAAAAATCAAGTCAACACTGCACCTCCTGCCCAAGAGGCTTGCACCAAATTGCAAGTGGACCTTTAAATATCTCACTTGTAATTGATACAGAAAAGTGAGAGAAAGGCAATCACTTGATAAGGTTCCATTTTCCATGCTGCTTTGAACTCCAAGCGGACCTTGTTTTGGCATAGCATTTCCACCAACCACAATTTGGGGCGTACATTTAAGTGATACCTTAATCAAGCAAGCACCAAAAACGAATGTTGCTTTCCCAGCTCAAAACAACTACCAACACAAGATGGATTTTACTAACAGAAACCATACCTCAGAATCTACAGAAACCTTTTGGACGACCTTGGCCATATTTTCATCTGATTGGCCTTTTGCATGTTCATCTGAAACCTTTTGAGTTCCAGGTCTTGAAGTTCCAGGTTGTACTGTGGAAGGCAGTATTGAATGGAAATCTGCCCCATTTGCCGATGCCCCACCCCTTAATTTTAGTTGTCCCGAATCAGTTTTCATGTGTGTGATGCTTTCAGATCGTTCCGGCCTTCCATCTGCAGGTTTAGTTCGTGGTATCGGATCCTTGACAGAAATCAAAGAATCAGGAAGTTGAGTTCCTACACCGGTATTACGAGACCCGGCATTCTCATTCTGAGAATTATTCAGGGCAGAACCATTTGACATAGGCACCATATGACTAGCTAAAGATTTTGCAGGTGATGCAACCGGCTTCAAATCAACATGGCCCATGCTAAATTCTTCTTCGGAAATCCATGAGCTCTGCAATTTTGAAGATGATAGAAACTTCCATTAGATAAGAGAGCAACATTCACTGCCACATTAATATCTAAAAAAGAAACAAGCAAGAAAAGAGAAAGAAATAAAACACACTCAACACCAAGAGTTTTTATATTGTAGTTCGATGATAGGTGTGACATTCCAATGAATAGTGTTAATTTGGCTTCAAATTTTACCTTGCGTGCAGCCAAAGCCGCAGCCACACCTGTAGCCAAGACCTTCAGATCCTCTCTCTCATCCCCTTTAATTTTAGCTACCTGTAAAGAAACAGTATCACATACAGAATAAATGATGATGATTGTGGCAGTAAGAGATCATATAGTACAAGCCTTGGTAGTGTTGCCTTTCAATAAAAAATAGTTCAATAAAAATTGAAATTGCTTTTGTTTACCCGTTTTTCAAGATTGATCCCACTCTTCCGTGTAACAGGGAAAACACCCGAAATTTTTGTCAACAATATCAGTGCATTCCGTATTTCCATGTATTCAGCTGATTCCAAGCACTGAATGAGTAACCGAGTAATTCTTTGACTCCATTTCCAGTGCACCTACCAGGAAAATGGGAAATTGTTACAATTTCTATGGTTGAAACATTAAATTACATGAAATGATTAGAACATGGTTACCAAAAAAGGAATTCAAATCAAGAAACACTACGGATGTTTGAAGAAAATGGAATGGTAGCCAAAAGCATATGCATTTGTCTAGTAAGATGATGCAGGACAATTAATCACTTGCTCTAAAAGCTCAAATTGTTAGAGCATGGCGAATTAATCATTTTATCTCATAGCCCAGGCCCCACATCACATGGGTTAGGACCTCGGCCGAACCCCCCTCGTGGGCCCCAAATCACATGGGTACCGCCTCACATGGGCCGCCCACCCCGAGTGTATCCCCGCATCCCACAGGTTACCCCACTCGAGCCCGGTGTGAAATGCATATTAATCACCCCCGGTGAGGAGTCTCAAACACAAGACCTCCCCCGTGGGCCCTAAATCACATGGGTCACCCACCTCGAGTGTGTCCCCGCATCCCACGGGCTACTCCACTCGAGCCTGGTGTGAAAATGCCCTTGCATTAATCACCCCTGGTGAGGAGTCTCGAACACGAGACCTCCTTTGATACCAATTTGATGCAGGACAATTAACCACTTGCTCTAAAAGCTCGAACTGTTAGAGCATGGCGAATTAATCCTTTTATCTCATAGCCCATGCCCCACATCGCATGGGTTAGGACCTCGGCCAAACCCCTCTCGTGGGCCCCACATCGCATGGGCTAGGACCTCGGCCAAACCCCCCTCGTGGGCCCCAAATCACATGGGTACCGCCTTACATGGGCCTCCCACCCTGATTGTATCCCCGCATCCCACAGGCTACCCCACTCGAGCCCAGTGAGGAGTCTCGAACACGAGACCTCCCCCATGGGCCCCAAATCACATGGATCACCCAGCCCGAGTTTTTCCCCGCATCCCACAGGCTACCCCACTCGAGCTTGGAGTGAAAATGCCCCTGCATTATAAGAGGAGGTAATGCTTTTATTCTTTGTATTGATAACATGATTTTATTAAAAAAGCAAAGCAAAAGAAATACAAACAGGCCAATGCCAAACACCAATTACATCAAAGGAAAAGCATTGGACACTTGCGACAAATTTGGGTAACCCCTTTCCTGGATAATAAGTAAATCTTGGAATTAGCTTCATGCGTTAAGAGAGGAGGTAATAATTAAGAAGCCATATGAGGCCTACTCTGGATATATCTTAACAGCTTTGGAAAGCATTTTGGGTGGTTGAAGTCTGACATGTAACTAGTTGTACGAAAAACTAGCACAACATACATGTTAAGCACAAGGAAACACTTAAGAGAATCATCTGTGTCGTTTATCAGAGTTCAAAAGAGGGACTAGAGGGGATCCGTTTCCATGACAAACATACACAAAAATGCAGCCTGTCAATTGAAAATGGTGAATACTTTGATTTGTTCCTATAAACCATGTCTTAGATGGAAAAGGTAAGACAAGAAAGCAATCCAAGAGAAAATATCAAATTGGATAGAATGAAAGATCCAACGCCAAAGAGAACTAAAGAAATGCAATTTACCTAAAACTAAAGAATCACCTGAGACTTGCCCCATCATCAGAGGGGTGGCATGGACAAGAAAGGTTCTAAATATTGGTTTTGGGGGCATACTGACCCAACCCATAACCAATATTGTACAAGTCCTATCGGGCTACCAGATAGCAGACCCATATCCAGTTTGTCAGTTTTTAACTGAAAATTACTTAAAAATCAGAAAGAAAAAAAAGAAAGAAAAAGGGATAAAATTGTAAACAAATTTGGAGTGTGTTCATTAGTGTATTAGATCCCTCTTAGACAATATAGAAACAAAGGATAGCATAGTACAAACATAAGTCAATGTTTCTGTGCAAAGCACAGATCCCCAAAAACCATTTGGACCATGGTGTGCCGTAAAGGCCGTTACGTAAAGGTAACGGTGGCAACCGTTACGTGTTACAAGGTCGTAACAGCCATAAAAGCCATTATGGAAAAAAAATGACCCGTAATTGCCGTTAACGGCACGTTACGTCCCCTATAAAGGCCATAACAGCCCAGTAATTTTCTGTTATGGGGTAGATACAGGTTTTCCATACTTTTTAATCAACATTACGGGCCAAATACAGGTTTCCAGGATTATTTTTTTTTCAAAAAAAATAAAAAGACCATAACGGTCGTTACAGGGGCCATAACAACAGTTACAACCCGTATCGTAAAGGTAATGGTGGTCGCCGTTACAGCCACCGTTACCGTTATAGAACACCTTGATTTGGATAGCTCTGAAGTTTGAATATAGATGCTGATCTAGATAAGTTTTCTGTTAGTCAACATAATCCTACCTGGCCAGTATCCTCAATTGAAATATATTCTTTTCAGTTCTCATTTTCTTAAATAGGTAAGATGGGTCAAATCCAAGACCTCACTGTTGAATGCTCCCTATCCACCATTGATCTACAGGTTCACACCTTTCATCTGCACCTTTGATGTGTAGCGGCTAACTGATCAGGACCTATCCACAGATCCAAGGGTGTCCCACGAAAGGATTGATCTGACCATATCCATCTGTTGATGCAATCACTTGAGTCTCACAGATAGCCATGTCTGACTGCACAACCAGGCTGTTTACCATACATCAGACCCATAATGGATCCCTTTCGTAGTTTTTTTTTTTTGGGTTCAGAACTTTCTTGGAATGGTAGGTTAATAGTAGGTTTGTCGGTTAAAGAGTATAAATAGAATTACAGACTATTATGGTTAAGCAATGCCTTAAATATTGATATTCCAAATGACATTGCACCTTCACAATGGGAAATGTCATGGAATATATCAGGAAATACTGCAAATATTGGATAAAGTTTTGCAGTCCGAGTGAAACTTAAGGACAATGGTAGAATTTTCAGGGAAACTTCGTGAGACATTAGAAGTCACATGATTACAGACATAGAACTTCAAAACAATGAAAAAAAAAACTATGCGTAATAGTTGTTAACATTTAGGGGACAACTATGCGTTGTTATCCGTGCACGCACATATATTAGTCCTGGTCTCCTGCGCACCAGTCCAGAGACCTTATTTACATTCTTGAGTTGTGCTGGCTGAAGTGGGCCTCACCGTGATGTTTAAGTGAAATCCACCCCAATCACCAGATGTGTCATCCCATTTTAGCCCTAGGGCCCAAATATCAGCCCGTCCGTGATTCGGGTGGGCCATAAAAAAAGGAAACAATTGGGAGGGACACCCACCCTCGATTTGTATATGGCCCATTAAGATGTATAAGAGAAATCAATTCCGACCATTAGATGTGTGATTACAAATTATGTCTTGGGAAAAAAAAAAATGAAGTGTGATTCAGGTGGGCCATACCAAAGGAAATAGTTGAAGAGACATCCGTCCTTGAATTTTTTTAGGGCCCACCATGATGATTATGTGAAACCCATTTGAACTATTAAATGTCACAAAAAAATTAGGGTTGAGGCCCAAAAATCAAGCCCATCCGTGAATAAGGTGAGCCACACCAAGCAAAATAGTTTGGAGGGTGGGCGTCACCCTGCAGTTTGTTTCCAATTGTGTGGTCCACCTAAATCACATATGGGGCTGATATTTTAGCCCTAGGCCTAAAATAGGGTCATGCAGTTGATGGCAAGAGTGTATTTTTAAAAACCACCATGTTGGGCCCACTGCCACGACCCATTTCCTAGCTAAATGGCCTTACATCATTACATAAAAGCGCCAGTGACTAAAGCCATTTAGCGAAACTCATGTAAGGGATGTGAAGCTCAGCTAGCCCCACCATCATGAATTTCTAAATTCCACCGACCATCAGTTGCGTGATTCCAAATTAGGTCAAAGGCCAAAAAATCAGGCTGAAATGTGATTCAGGTGAGCCATAAGAAGGGAAACAGTGGAAGAGAGGCATCCACCTCAGATTTTTTTTTTCAGGGCCCACCGTGATGATTACATGAAATCCACTCCAACCATTACATGAAACACTAAAATTTAGGGACAGGGCCCAAAAATCAGCCCTATCCATGATTCAGGTGAGCGATATGAGAGGAAACCCCTTCACACTATTTTCACTCGTGTGGCCCACCTGAATCATAGATAGGGCTGGATTTTTGGGCCCTTGACCTAATGTAGGCTGACGCATCGGATGCACAGAATGGAGTTCACATACACATGATGGTGGGGCCTGCCTGCACCAGTCAAAGTAGGCAGATGCTCATTTCCCAAGATGATAAAAACAACAAGCTGATTAGCAAGATATTTTTTGAGTTCCAGTCAGAAACACTTAAAATCATAGGTGGAAAGGATTCTTCTAAACTTCTGATTGACAGAGAACTCACTCTAATAAATTGGCTGAACGTGACTCGCTGACTGTTTGGGTATCTGTAATAAACAGCAAAACCGGGCATGTTCCCACATTCTCGTTCATAGATTGACTCATCACTCTGAAAATAAAGGCATTTCAAAATCTCAGAGCAGATTAATAATAATCTTTGTAACAGATATTCAAATCCTCAAAACATATCTTGGCCCAGTTAACTTTATAATTATCAAGAAATCATCATCCTTCAGAGGGGGGAAAAGAAATGAGACAAAATCAGCATCCAGGATACAATACCTTCCAATGGTAAGCCATCTTTAATGTCTCATATAAGAACCTTCCAAGTCTGCCTGCTTCAAATTCAGTGCAGCAGCAGATCATGGGCTGTAAGGTTTTACATATGAGAACATCAATGTGATTGACAGTGTTGAAAAATGGTGTGCCGAGAGAATGTAGAGTGTGCACAAACATCGCACAATAAACAGCATCTGGCATGCTGAAAATGCAGCGAGGAAAAATACAGCGCTGAAGAAACTCCATGTTGATCTTTAAAGTATCAGGGCAGGAACTAAGCCACTTGTCCTTCTCACGAGCAAGTCGTTGACGCACAGACGCAACATTTTCTTCATGCTTCTGGAGTTCGCCAGTCAACCGATCTAATAACTCCTGGATTCTTTCCTTCTCTTTCTTTCGTTTAGTAATTGCTGAATTTGAGTTATCAGAAAGCTCTTCTAGGGCTTTAAGAGCAGCATGCTGCTTGGCAATTTCTGATTCGTATCGATTTCTAGGAACATAAAGATCATATAAAGTAAGGCCCCAAAATGTAGCATAGAGATCGGGAGACAGGCTGTTCCAGGCTTTTGAAGGTAATATTGATCGAACTGTATCAAGAAGATCTGACCACCTGTAGATGTAAGTATGTGAGATGCATACATTTTAAAACAAATTAAGTACATGTATATGTATGCATGCACATGACACAGTAATCAGCACATTCACATGTGCAGGCAATACACATGCATGCACTCCACCTCATGGTGAGGGGGTTGACAGAAGCAAAGGAAGCAAATGACAAGAATCAAATTGCAAATCTGAAACAAAATATTACAGGATAGGCTTTCGAGGAGAACCAAGATCAAGAACCACTGTAGGGTATGAGATCAAAGACTCGGAATCCTTATCTGAATTTAACATATTTGCCTCCTCAACAACATCAGATGGCCAGAAAACTTCAGAACCACTTGAACTCTTGAAGAGCCTCATTACAGGCCGATATATTAGAAAAGCCACCTGGATGAGAAATAAGAATCATGCACCGAAACCTGATGATATAGGTCACTGCATTATATGCCCCCGCAACTACACACTTCACTATAGTATGTAAACAATACATGGAAGTTGCATCATATTCACAAGGGGAATCTATAAGAATGCCTAGACAAAGTACTATTCTGGAGTTGGAAATCGCAAGTGAATCATAAATCTGGTAAAAGAAAAATAGTAAAGAGAAACGATATTACAGTCCATGCACCATAAAGTTCTATAAAGTTCCCTTCCCACCATACAGGTGGCAAGTGTGTGAGACAATCAGGACAGTTGATCTAATGGGCCATCATGTGGATGACCTATAGACCAAAAATCAGTGACTGGGCAGATCGAACCATCAGATTGTTGTAAGTTTTCCCTTTGATGAGTTGCTCATTTATTAACTATCCTTCACAGGCTACTCCATAAGCTCACACACAAGTGCGGCATGTACAATAGAGACATTTTGATGCCCACATTGTGGAGCTCAATGAAATGCCTGTCATAATGATCTTCCATCCTAAAAGAACATGGCAGGAATATTAAACAAAATCCATACCTCTGGATCAAGGTGGTATTTATGAACAAGGTCATCCAGTGGGGGAATCAGCTGAGCATAAGCTGTAGCGGGAGTTACTGCACTATAAAGGAATTCCACGTATTGAAGGAGGGTGCCATGGCATCGATCGAACTGCTCACTAACCATCTTAATGTATGGTGCATCCGCATTTGTGACAACCCTGAAATGCATATAACCGTCATTTTCTATTTTCATCATTCCACTAGTGGTATGGTAAGAGCATTGTGGTGGTACAAAAGTGTCTACAATATGAATCACTCAACCAGGTGTTCTAGAATCCAAAACCACCACTTCCCCATGAGGAAAAAGAATGAAGCAAAATGCAAAAATTAAAAATTAAAAATAATAATAATAATAATAATAATAATAATAATAATAATAATAAAAACACCAATTCTATTTGGGAATCATTTAACAAGTAGAGCTGTTCAGCATCTCACATGGAGCGGTGTTGGGCTATGAGCAATAAAAGAGGAATTGCCAACTTAGGTTCTTCCTTTGGAAGCAATGAATCCCTTAGCCTGTTTGTGGATTTAATTAATGCCTGCAAAAAAGCAGCAATAAGTCATGCCTGAAGGCTTTGCATTAGGAAGTCAGAGGACATGATCGGAACAATATTTTTACAATATATAATCAGGTAGAATCTGAATCAGTGCCGGTATAGAGATATTGAATTTTTATTTTTATTTTAAAGGATGCAAAGAAATTCATTAAAAGCAAAAACAGAAAATACATGAAAGGAAACAAAGGAAAAGAAAAGATAAACAGAAAGAAGAGAGATTGAGAATTTTAAAGATTTCATTCAAATAAAAAAGCTAATACTATTAGAATGACTTCACATAAGGAGTTATCCAGGGCCCCTTAGAATGTCTGCATTTAGTTGGTTAGTGGATAGGGACAATGTTCTCACCATTAATAACTTCATGAGCAGGAATATGGTTATCCCCAGTGTCTGCATTCTTTTCCTTCAGAGTGAGTCAATCCATCATCACTTCATTCGTTGCAAGATTGTGGGGGATATTTGGAGACAGCTTTTCGGGCATTTCGAGCTTAGACTGGGTTATGCCGAGGCGAATTCAGGTCTTCTCTAGATGCAACAATGGGTAAAAGATTGGTAAAATTAAACGGTCCATGGGAATCTTGCTCTTCTAGTGGATAGTGGTTGATTTGGTAAGAGCAAAAAAATAGAACCTTCTGTATGCTAGCAGAACCAAAAGAGGTCACTTTCCAGAGGGCCGGACACAGAATCGTAAGTTGGACGATGGGGGTCAAAATTTTCAGCGCCACAGTACAGAGGAATTAGAAGAGTTTTAGGGGGAGGCTTTGGCCTTGCATGTTTAGATGATTCTTCATCATCCATGATGGTTTTGCTGCCGCCCTCTTGTTTTCTCTCCCTTAAATCTGTGGTGCTATTCAAAAAGAATAAAAAATGCTCCATTTTCATTTTCTCACATTGGAGTCCTTTTCCCAACTTTTCATCCCTGCAGCTAATTGGCTTCATTGAGTGACATTAATTTACAACAGTTCTGTGTAAGCACCAATGCATGAGTGTTTCACCAAAAGTCTGGAGCATTTAAAAACCTAAAAGCAGGATAGATGTTTGTCCATCATCTAATATTTAAATGCCCAAACAGATATAGTTTATATGCATGCTTAGATTCTGAATGTCCGGTCATGAAAAGTAAAGTGAATTGAAAACAGAGGTTCATCCATGGTTTCCGCTTCCAACCTGGGCTGATAGCCTTGCCCTCATTTTGTGCCCTTCACTTGTTCTTGGGTTCAGAGAAGCTCTGAAAGCATCTTCTGGTATAGTTAATTCCTTGAAATCAATATGTGCCACTAGAGAATGATAATTTGAGGGTGATGCTGAAGCTAGATATTAGGGCTTTCCATTAATTTTTAATGTCTTATCAATACCAAGTCCAACTCTATATACACCAATGGCTGCTTATAAAAATGACAGAAACTGGCTTTTAATGAACGAGTATATGGTTTTTTAGTGGCAAAATTCTATTAAAATGGGAGCAAATATTAGAGATCAACACTCAAGCAAGCTATAAAACAGCACCCCAAAAGGAATTGACATCAAGAAAAATCAGCAAAGGGCGTGAGCACCAAAGCCCGAACAAGCACACTTCCAACTTGCCTTCCACAATGCCCAGTTGGGCACTGGAATTGATCGCAAAAACAACGATTATTGGGCTCGATCCATATCAACCTCAAACCCGCAACGGGATTGATTGTCCGCCAGTGCCTCAGCATCATATCATAACATTGTGCCGCCAATGAACTAAAGAAATCTGAAAAGTAGCATTTTCCACACTGAAGCCCTCAACCTCACCCACCTAATTGGCTTTCTCCAGCATCCTACCAACAGCCTCTGCCACGACTACAAACAAAAACATAGATAGCTGATCAGCCAAACCATTTACCAAAAACTGAATACCGAGCCAATATGACGCATTCAACCATTTTCTCCAAGTTGTGCAGCAGCCAAGGTATTCAATAATAGTAACAGTGGCCATAACATCCAGCCTTGTGGTCGTTACAATATGGGCAGTAACAGTCAATTTTCTTTTACAGGAAGAAAATGTATTGGGCACATATCGGACCATTACGGGCCCGTATCAGCCCATTATGGGCCATATCCCATTGTGGGCCCAAAATGTCATTACAGGGCAATTACGGGCCATTTTTATTTTCAAAATGGCAATTACAGCCCCATATCACGTAACAACTCCCACCATTACCATTACATCATGTAAGCACCTTTTCATAGAAATTCAGTCTCCTAGAACAGAGTTAAAGAGCCTTTACCCTCTATTCTTCTCCTGTCCAATATCAAGCTACTGTTCCTATTAATTCTCAACCTCTCACTTGCAATATCGTAGATGGATTTAGTATTTTTATCCCCCTCCTGTAGTCAAACTGCCCTCAATCTTGTCGCCACTTGATTTCTTCCTCCCTAAGATGATTCTCATAACCCAAGGAAAGCTTACTCCTCAAGGCTTTATCTTCCTCAAATAGTGGACACCCTTTTTACTCAATATCAATCTCCTGAATGCCTTAAAGCAATGAACCAATCTTGACCTCACGGGAACCCAAAACCTCCTTTTTCCAACTGTTGATTTTAGATTTCAACATTCAATATTCTCTAGGAGAAAACAAATTTATTAATTGTTGATAACAGAACGTTTATCAGGTGTCACTTAAACGAGATTACATATATGATATTCCTAATTCAACTTCTACTTCAACTCTTACCACTTCCCATAGCATCCAAAAAGGGACTCAAAATCTTATATGCCTTTAGATGGACAGAGGAAGGTACTTCATACCTTTTTTTTCTATGATTTACCACATTAAAATTTGAGACTATACCATGGCTGCTATCCAAGAGCCTGAGTAAAAGGAGGAAGCTTGAGGTCCTGTGTGCAGTCAATCAACAAAACGTTTGCCAATCTCTAGTCAACCTCAAATTGCTAGGGGAAGGTGAAGGTGGCAATGATGATGATGATGAGCCACATAATTAATAGTGGATAACAGTAAAATTTTACACTGGGTATGTAATTTTTATTTTTTATTTTGAAAGACAGTGGGTATATAAAATGAAGTATATAAAAGATCGAAGTTAGGCATAATGCTAGACAAATTTTACACTGGGTATGTAATTTTTATTTTTTAATTTTGAAAGACAGTGGGTATATAAAATGAAGTATATAAAAGATGGAAGTTAGGCATAATGGTAGACAAATGCATGTACGCACCTTATTATTTCTAGTTATCCCAAATGAAGTAGCTTGATACCGTAGGGTCTCACTCCCTGCCATGGAATCCAACTGTTCCTCTGTCATGTTCTCAGTGTACTGGACATTTGCCATTTGCTGTATCAGCTCCTGCATCAGTCTCACTAATCAGAATCCATGAGGGGTCTAATTTTTTGTGCAAAAAATTCTAGTAAATAGCATAATCTTCTAGCCTCTCAAAATACCTGCAAGAGAACAAGCTCAATTCCTGTCCCCTTCTTCAACTGATTAACAAGATATTGGAAAAGACCTCTTAGCTCCATTGAAGGGTACTTCTTACACCTACAACAGACGACAACTCCAGTGTTAAACGAATCTTCATAACTAATATGCCAAAATTGCTGCTTGTTCCCACCTCCATTAGTTGCATATAAACATTGGGTAATGACCTAGCAAGCAAGCTCAGCCCCATATCTAATCTTATTAAATTTATTCTTTACATTCTCTTAATGACTTTATCATTTAGAATGACAGAGAGACTATCTAGTGTCTATTTAGCATGTCTACACAACATACAGGCTTGATGTATACAGGATGACCAGCAAACTAGCTTCATTAAGCTGCAGAGTATGCCGTTTCCATGTGGAATCTACTTTAATCATCGTTATGTGTGAGACAGGTTTTGTTGTGCTGATGAAAGTCATTTACAGCAAAGAAACAATTAAAAATGCTCAATTCAAGTCGATCCTTTGAAAAGGCATGTCTGGAGTTTGGGTTAAGAAAACTTACGGAAGCATTTAAAATAAAATAAATAAATAAATAATTTTTTAAAAAAAATTAAAGGTAAGTGTTGCACAATGATGTTTTCTTTTACTGGTTTTCAGTTGTTTGAGAACAAAAGACAGAAAGTTATGGACCATCTGTTGGTTCATAACTCAAAGGCCCAAAATCAGGCCAATACAATTCAGGTGGGTCACACCACGGGAAACAATTTGAGAGGGGATACCCACCATTGGTGTGCATGGGGGGTTTTGCAACTCAGGTGTGATCCAGTGAAAATCAAGGGTGGGCATCTCCTCCCAACTGTTTGACTGTGCCATGGACCACCTCATTCACCGATGTGGCTGATTTTTGGGCCCTTGGGTTTACTTGATGTGACATATCTAATGGATGGGTTGGATGCCATTCACACATCATGTGGACCCCACAACTGCCAAGTACCACCATAAGCTTATGGTGGTACCAATACCACTAGAGCATGCCTAAATGTGGCATGCGCGCACGCACATATCAAGAGATGCTCAGCTGGTTGGACCGCTAATCTACCATCCAACTAGCGCGCGCACACACACACACAATACGCCACTTAAGTTAACAGTACATACAAGTGGCCCCAAAAGGAAGCAAGCGACTGAAGCCAATCTGACAAATTGAGGCCATCATCTTTTAACTTCTCGCGTCCACCTTGTGCCAAGCGTTCAATGACAACATATTCCAACACATCATATTCCAACTGCAAATGGGAGGACACAATTAGCAAAGCTCAGCAGTCAGCACAAGTAAGAAACCTGAATTTGGGAGTTTCAAATATAAACCCAGACTTTTGAAGGGAAAAAAATACCCAAGAAGAATGAAGAAAGACACTTAACAAACAACACGAGGCTAAAGAAGTTTGTATCTTGCAAAGTAGTCATCTCATCAAAAAGAGAATCCGGAACAATAACATAACTCATTTAGCTGCAAATTAGTGGAAAGCAGCTAAAACCAGGATGAAATATCATAAAGCCTAAATCGAATTATTTAACTTGTGACTTATCCAAGCAATCCCAATTTAACTTGTGACTCAGCTCCAGAGCCAAATTTTTGGACCAGTAAAAAGTAGTCAGATGCCTAACCAACGTGGAAGAAGGTAGTAAGAAAGGACTTGATGACCTATGGTTTATATGAAGGTCTAGCCCTTGATAGAATCGAATGGCGAAACAGGATTCAACCAACCCCAAATTGGGATAAAGCCTTGGACGATGGTGACAATGGAAAGGGCATTCACAAGGAGGCAGATTTAGGATGTAGCCAATGGTGAATCATGAATGCATCAATCCAAGGTATAAAGAGGGTGCTCCTGGACTTGGATGTGAGGTGGAGATGGAAATCAGTCAAATCACATATGCCTGCACAAGCATGAAGAATTTCCTAACCAGAAGTCTTGCCTAATGCTTGAATACAAACTTGGACCAGACCTTGCATACTAGGAAGAAGATAGAAGTAGATGCAGGTTTGATGAATCGAAGTTCAAAGTAAACCATTCTAGCACCTGGAGAAGCAAAGAATAGGTGGTTCAGTAATAGGATAGTTGCCTAGTTCAAAATGCTCAAAATTCTCAGTTTATTTGGTAGCACATTGGTAACAAGGGTATACATGAAATGTATTGTTCACCATTGGCATCATCCTTCTCCGTCTGGCATGCTTTATTCATTCTTTTGCTCCCACCCAAACTCCTAGACCTCAAAAATAAGTATAACCATTCATAACATCTTAAGCTTACATATGGAAAGGCCCAACACCATCATCAAGGACACAAAATACGTACAGATAAATGCATGACTACAAACTTTCTTGCTTAACAGCTACATCAAGCAGCAAATAGAGCATCACTGTGCAACAAACCATATTATTGTGTAGGACGATTTTCCGGAAACTAAAAGGATATAGAAAATGTCATATGGGGAAAACCATACCTGAGTCAAATACTTGAAGGCATCTACAACAGGTGTTATCATATCCCTATATGCCTCAATCTACAAATCAAGGTCCACAATGCATGTATAAGTTATCTTCTGGATGAAACATACCTACTAATCAAGAACAAGGAATCCTAACCAATAGCTCTGGAGAAAAGATAAGACCTGATGAACAATAGTGCGAAGTACAGTCATTGGATTAGCATGAGCTAGCTTCGCCACCATGCGACCCAATTGCTTTAAATTTTCCTTTGCTAATCTTTTTAAGATCCTTCTAGTGTCCAGCTGCATAGTAATTAAGTGAAACAAAAATTTGACTGAGAACATCTGAAAGTTGCCACAGTGATACAAAGCATGGATCAATAACGAATAGTGTTCAGCTACCTTTGCAGTTTGCCTTGCTGCCAAAACCATCGGAATCCGCTCATCATCTTTTTCCCACTCACCATACAAACGGTATCGTGCCTACAAGATTCAACCAAGAAATGTCTTTATGCATTATAATCTCAGATGCAAAGAAACAAAGAGCACTGATGAAATTCCAACCTCATATGGAAGAAGACTCATCAGTTCCCATATCTCCTGCCCAACCGCAGGATTTGCAGGAATTAGTTGCAGAGAAGGAAGTAAGCAAGTTCCCAGAGCTTCCTCAACCCTTAAACGAGCTTCTCTCAGTTGAGGACGAGGATCTCGACCCACACCGTCACCTGATTCAGGTAAAATTGCACCTGAAGTACCTACAAGCTCTAGTGCAGAGAGATAATACCCTCTCAACACTCTACACACCTGCCCATTTGAAGTTGAAGATGGTCATTGCATGTGGTTAGACAGTAAAGTTAAAGTGCTAATGTATGGAATTACACTGGATACAGGAAAGAATCCAACAAACCTTCTGCAGCAGTACAGCATCACGGTAGAGATAAGGTCCAGCAGAAGCCAGCATCTGGAAAAGTTCTCTTGGAAGATCGATGAAAGAGCTCTGGGGCAATGACAAGGCCTTTGACTCCATGGGATCAGAACCAGGTCCTAACGACAACCCAAAGCTTCGAAGATGTGTTTCGCAAACAGTAGCATATGCAGAAGAGATGGACTTCTCAATGATCCTACAGGCGCAAACAGAGTATGATATAGAAAGGATAAAAAAATAAGTATTCCCAATATCATCGCTTTCTTATTGCAGGCGTCACCAAAAAAAAAAAAAAACCTATTTTCATAAGTTTAATAGATTAATTTGTGATTTATCACAACGTGCAATAGTTCAAAAGCTAAATCGAGTGGTGAAAGTTGCAGAGTTAACTAAAAATTAAAGCTTCAGGTTCCAAAAAGTGCATAAGTCATAAAGTACTCAAAAATTTTCTTGAACTTTTTATTTACCCAGGTTTTTACAATGGAACCAGATGAAGCTTTTTCAACTAGATGAAGGGTGTGATTGATAAAGCTCAGGTCTCTTTGGTCTAGCTTTTTGTAAGTTTTGGGGCATTGATATCCCATCGTCACCCTTCGTTCTTTTCTAATAAGATTTACATAACCACTCAAAAAAAAAAAAACTTTTACAACTTGAGGGAGTGGTAATTAACTCCCTTTTTTTCAAAGATTAGTAGTAAAGAACTCAACCAGGACACCAAGATCCATACCTCAACTGGCAGACTGAGTGGAGATACCTCGTTTCAACACTTGAGGTCATGGTATCGATCCCTAGCGGGGGTGGCTAACATGGAGTGTGTGTACTGACATGGGTGTGTACTAACAAGCTAACCCAAAAAAAAAACCTCGACCAGGACAATGGAGAAGTCATCTGATTTGATTTTACGATTCAGAGAGCATAAACACTCAGAAGTACTCGCGAACAACTTTCAAGTTGAGATTGGTCCTCATCAACTGTCTCAAGTTTCTAGATTTTAAACCTTGGACAACCAGGAATCTTTTTTTATTTTTTCAAAAGATTACCCAGATAGATATTTACTGTAGATATCCAAAGCAGAGAAACAGTTTAGCATCAGCCAGACCACAAGACAGGCTAAGGAAAATACCTAAATAAGCGTTCGCAAATTTGAATATGTGCAACAGGACTGAGTGGGGAGAGACGCTCAAGCATTATGTGTGCATGGCACCTGAAAAGGCAGTAAATAAAGATGTAAGAAGCAAAGTTGGAAGTAACGACACAGGATATGGAAGAAATATTCTGCGATTTTAAAGGGAACATGAAGATGATTATCTTATTACAACACCACTGCCAGAACTATAGTTGCCGAAAGTGGGAAGAAATGACTGAAACAGTTATTGGTGCATAGACTACAAAGAAAAGAGCAACACACTATTCATAAGAGGAAACACAGAAAAGCGAACACATAATAACAGAGATAGGATAAAAGACTATACTTCCATTAATTCAAGTGTTATGTTTTTCCTAGTAACATTGACCCGTAAATAGTTCATCTGTACATTAAAAGATACCAACATCTAGGGAGAAGAAACAAAACCACAATAAGATTTGAGAATTGTGTAAGACAATCAATTTGTTACCTGCAGCAGGTTTGGAGACTCCAAGCTCAGGATAGTGGCTAACCTACTAGTAATGATTGTGCCATGTGAAAAGGAAAGAAAGAAAAAAAAAACATGGGCAGTTGGTCTCCATCCAGGTTGCACTCCTGTAGATGACTATATTGAGAATTTTTTCTACAAAGATTGCTACAGTGCAGTAGGGCCATCTAATTACCGTAAACATGAAACAAAGTTCAAAACTATATGTCCAGTGATTCCAGTTACATGAACATCAACAATAAAATGTCACACAGTTAGGAATCAAAATGGGGGCTCTCCACTCACCACAAATAAATCCAAAGGCTTGATGTTTTTAGACCTTAAGTGAAGTACGAGATCTGTAACTCAAGATGCTTTTGATCCTAGAAAGACGACTGACAGTTCAAAATTGCACCTTCCCACATTTGGAATTTAAATGCCAATAGTTGTTCCATGGGCAATCTGGGCAAAACCAGCATTAGAGGAGCTGTTAGGGACAAGAAAGGTACCATCCCTTTGGATTTTTCTGGGTCCGTTGGGAGACAGATATAATTTTGCAATCCTGATGGCGATTGAAGTGGGTATTTCCCTTTTCAGATGCAGTAGGGGGGGCCTCATTATGGAAGGAGATTCTAAAAATTATGTGTGGCTGCTGTGGACTCCACCTCCATTTGGAAGAGAGTTTCCTTGGTGAATGAGATCAAGTCCATGTCTGCACCTTTGCAAATTTCTTTTTGTCGAGTCTCAAGAGAGGCAAATGATACCTGTGATGTAGCAGCTAAGAATTCCTGAAATCAGTTCTTAGTATTGGACCATTGGTAACCACAATCCATTGCCTTAAAGAAATGCCACTACTGATCAATTAAAAAACAGTCACACTGCCTGGATATAAACAGTAGAAAAGTAAGCATTTACCCTAGAAATCACACCGCTCAAAGATTGTCAGGATCGAGTCTCTGAAGCTCCTCCTCAGCGAGTCACGCACTATTTGAAGTTGGGCATGACTACCACTTGACCGAGAACTTTTGAAATTCGCCGTCCAACGTCAATACTATCTGATGGTCCAAAATATCCTCTATCTCCTCTCTGGGTGTGGGAAGGGTAGATATGGGAGGTAGAGGCTGGGAAGATGGGTCGGGAAGAAGCCATGAACCAAGGGAAAGGTCTGGGGAATCAGGATGGTTCGGTGCAAGGCTGGACAATGTATCAGTGGTCCCCTGAAATGCAACTAGATCCTCCACATTAAATGTGGAACTAATTCTCATGGGAGGTGGAAGATCTACCACATACGCATTGAGACTGTTTCGTTTTATAATTTTGAATGGTCAAGCGCTACGCGCATGTAATTTACGAATGGCTCCCTGAGAGTACCACTCTGGCCTGATGCAGACCATCACAAAGTCCCTTACATTGAATTCCTTGAACTGTTTATGTTGGTCTGTAGAAATTTTGTAATGTTCATTACTAGTATTGATCTTTCGCCTGATTTCTTGATGCAATGAATGAATGTGATGTGCAAAGGACTCTGCAGACTTTGATGACCTATGGGACAGAGACATAGGGACAACATCAATAGGCTTCCTAAGAACAACATCACACCAAAGTGTGGCTTTATATGATCCAAACTGAATAGGAACAAGACCGGTGCGAGACCACACTAGAAGTTTCATCAACCCAAGGGCTTCAAGCTTCAAGCCCAAATGGCTCACAGTGCCAGTTGATGCCACGTTGGTACAACTGCCACTATCCACGATCATCTTGCAGCTCTTATCACCACATTTTGCGTAAGTATAGAGGGTCGTGTTGCGGCGCCAATCATCATTATACTTTACTTGAGTAAAGGAGCGATGCACAACTACAAGGGTTGCAGACTCTTGCACTCCCTCTTCTCCATCACTAGGAGTTTTTGCTGGCTCATATTCTTCTTCCTCACCATCACTTTCTGGGTGCACTATTTCTACTTACCCATCAATAAGGAACACCTTGGTGCCCTCTCTCGTGTCACACTAGTGGGCAAAGTGACCAAACCCCTGATATCTAAAACACCTAGTTGCATCACTTTTACGCGAGCTAGACCCAACAACTCCTTTACCCTTATCATCCTTGGGCCCAAATTGAACACTACTGGAAGGCTTGTATTGATATCGAGTGCTAGGCTTAGCCCCAGAAGGGTTGGCCTTAGCGCCAGAATCGCGAGGCTCAAACCGCCTTTCCACAGGTGTTTTGAGGTATTATTCGACCTCCAACACTACTTGATACATCTGTTCAAGAGTGTTTATGTCCTTGGCGAGCAACTGTCTCCTAATGTCAGAACGGAGGCCCGTCTTAAAACGAGCAAGAGTGAGTACGAGATCCTCATCAACTTCACACCGGGTCAAGTACTTTTCAAACTTCTCAATATATTCAGCCACACTCATGGAATCTTGTCGAAGGGATTGCCATTCTTCAACCAACCTCAAGTGATAGGAGAAAGGGAGGTACTTTTCCTTAAGAGTTTCTTTCATTTCTCTCCAATGGACTATTGGGGCCTCCCTCGACCTTTCTTTATTTCGCTCCACGGTAGCCCAAAACCTCTTTGCTTGGCCCACAAGCTTCATCTTGGCAAATTGGACTCGACGAGCATCCGACATATTGTACCACTCAAAATAGTGGTTCATATCCGCCAACCAATCTAGAAAAGCTTTAAGGTCCTAATGGCCATCAAACGTAGGGGCATCTACTCTAACTCCCTGGAGGAGTTGCGCAACTGGGTCATAGTAATCATAATGCCCCTCGCAGGATGGGTGCATGGGTGCGCGCCCATGACCAATTCCTCAACTACCTCCATTCCTTCATCTATCCTCATGACCACCTGCCTGAGATTGGGCATCTTCCCCAATGGTGGGGTTTGCCCGGGCGGAGGTCTCTAGTTGGGTGACGCATGCATTAAGTTATTTAAAGCTTTGGTCAATACGTTGTTCCAAGCGCCTACCCAAAGACTCAAACTGCCGGGTTACATTGTTCATTGACTCTTGCAATTGCTCCATGTTTAGTGTAGGGTGCAAGCCAAAACCACGACCAGTGCATGTGGACATACAACTACTCACTCAACTCAAAGACCCTCTAATACACTATATGCATCTAAATGGGACTAAATGATCCTATAGGACTCTATATGAGGGAAACTACACAATGCTACTAAAATTCCAGCAACATAACTGCCCAAATAGTTCGTTAGCAAAAAATTCAACCATGAAAATTGGGGATTTTCTGACAATAGAAAATTCAGCAATCCATGTTGTGAATGATGGGTCCTAAACAGCCCTATATGATGAGACTTGATGCAAAATAGACATGAATAGACAAAACCCTAAACATGCAATGCATTCCCCTATGAAAACCCTAAGCTCTGATACCAAATTTGATGCAGGACATGAAATTAAATATGACATGTAAGATTTCAAGCTTTAGATCATACCAATTTTAAACAATCACAAAATTCCATGTCCCACATATGATCAAACATTCAACAAGGAGAATCTACGGGGGTCCAAGCCTACACAAGTTTAGGGCTAGATCAAATAAAATTATAAACCAAACAATGCCCAAAGGAGTGTAAGATTCATCCATTCTTACAACGGATTGTTCCCCAATTCAAGAGATTCACCATGTTTTAATTTGGGGGAAAATCTAGAGTTTGCAAATTTGAGAATATTTGGGATTTGAAATTATCTAGGGTTAAGGCCTTGGATTTAAGGCGAGAGAGGAGAGAAACTAAGGAAAGATGGAACCTGAGGTGATCCACGCGTGTGGACAGCAACCAGACCTAGGAACACATGGGTGATTCCTTGTCCGCATGTGTGTGGGGCCCATGAAATCGGAAAACGATTCCTATGGTAGGATCGGCCAGGGAAGACCTATTTCCATACCAAATTTTGTGTTGATTAACTACCCGGTTTGTGCGTGGTGCTCCACCGAAGTTTCAGCCCCTCTGATGGGCCAGAATCTGAAAATCTGTTGTGGATGAAAGCCTGGGTACAAGGGTGAATCTGAATATGGGAGGGTTGTGGAAGATGATGGATGTGGGGTGTAGGAAGTAAGGATGATTTAGGATGATTGTGGCTCCGCACCACGGTAATTACCCCTTCGAGGAAGGGAGGGTTTCGCACCCAATTCGATTCTTCAACTCATAGAGATAGAGAAGAAGAAAAAAACGCAGAATTTTTATTCATAAACTTCATTGGAAAAAAACCTACATGGGGTTGCCTATTTATAAGAAAACCACAAACCCCCAAAAGCCGGGCCATGTGCGCATACTAATACTTAGAGATGAAGTAACAAAAATAACAACTGATCTACGTAATCAAAACTGTTCATGATGTTTCTAATAATGATAATAACCAAAACTCAAAATCATAGATCATCTACGGTAGTGGACCACAATCATGAGATCCAATGGTGGAATCCACATGATGATCAGGTCCACTCCAATGCTCCATAGCACAGCCCCCTAACTAAGAGGTCTTCCATAGATATCGTCATCGATCCAGATCGATAGTGGGGCTTTCCTCCTCAAATACGTGCGTAGGGTGGGGGGTGTGCGCGTGCGCATGATGTCCCCGTCAAAAGGATCTTGTAAGTTGCAACCAACAAAAAATAACTCTGACAAAAACTCTTGGCTCCCTAATAGCTCTGCTAGGTACCAATTGGTGAATGTGACCAAAAAAATTAACAAAAAAGGGGATACTGCAACAAGAAAAGCATCTCTTAAATATAGCAATGAATCTTTCCCTTAACCTGCAACGAAGATTGAAAATAGAAAACAAACAAAAGTACCCTAAGATCAAAGACATGCAAAAAATTATGTAAGGTGGGGAGTTAGTAGAGCTGTTATAATGAACATGATAAAAGAGAGGTTGAGCTTCATTTCCACAAAGAAAGCTCTCTCAAATCTTTCCATAATTGGGTCCCAAGAAGAGACTGCATTTGGATTTGCTCCCAATGGAAGACCGCAGTTTATGAAAAACTTTCTTCTTGTACCCTAACCAAAGTATTCAATAACAGTAACGGTGTCCGTAATGGGCACCACCTTTACCATTATAATATAGGCTGTAAAGCCATTACAGCCTCTCTTTTTTTTCTTTTTTTATTTAAGAACCTGTACAGGGTTTTTTTTTCATTTTTCCATAACAGCATCTGTAACGGGCCCTGACACGTAACAGTTCCCACCATTACTATTATGTAATAGCCGTTACATAATCCGTTTTTTAATACCCTGACGCTAACTACAAAGCAAGGTCATCGACAACAGATCTTAGGACGCAATACTAAGCATTTCACTTTCCAGAGATTAGTGCGTAACCTGAAGGGCCTCTCAAAGCACCTTAAAACAATTCTGAGGTTTTGACGTGGGAGACTAGATGTTAGGCAAAGCACTAAAATATACCGCAAGTTGAAAATGGAGTGCCCTTGAAGCTTTTCCTGAAGCCTCATGAACTCTTCCACTTCCTTGTCATGCAAATTCCAACGGCAAGGCCGCATAGGGAAACACATAGAGCAACTAGAACATTTTCCCCTAGAGAAAGGTCAGCTCACTTTGAAAACTGTCACTGAAGCGAACTATCCCCAAGCCATACATCTTCCCAGAATCAAATCATCTCCCCTTTCCTGAGAGAAAAGCAAGCCCCCTCCCGAACCTACCAACCAACTTGCAATTGCCTTCCACAATCCTGACCCCCTATACAGAGATGAACTCTTAACCCACCACCTCCCTTCTTCAATCCCGTACTTACCTGCAACTACATCTTTCCAAAGATTCCTCCCCTCCGGAGGGGCACTTGAAGAGCAATGAAAAGAAACTCGGCATGTTAGATAGAGCCACTTTTTTAAGCGTGGTGTGACCACCCAATGACAAGTAACAGCTCTTCTATCTTAGCAACTTCCTTTCCACCCATTCAATTAGCTTATCCCAAAGGTGCTTTGCCATCGCAAAGAGGGAGACCAAGCTATCATGAGGGAAAAGAAACCACACCACACCCAAAAACCTTTGCATGATCCTCCACTTCTTCCAAGGACATGTGCACACCCAACACCTTGCTCTTGGAAATGTTGACTTTCAACCTTGAAACCACCTTTGCCCACATCCCACCCACCCAAGCATGTAGTTTAAGAAGTCCCAATCAACATGATCATAGGCCTTCTCAATACCCAATTTGCTACCCTTTTTTCCTGCCTTATACTGTGAATCAATGCACCCATGCGCTATAAATGCACTATCCAAACTTTGCCTATCCACGACGAATGCCCCTTAGACCTTCAAAATCACCATCGCTAAAGACCACTCGAAATCTTGACGCTAACGTTTTAGTAAGAATCTTATACGGCCCCCAAATCAAGCTAATCAGTTTGTAGGACTCCGCACCTTCCACATTTGTCATGATAGCAATAAAAGATACCCATAGGCTCAATGAGAGCTGACACTAAAAAAAAAAAAAATTGATAACAACGCCCATCACATCAAACTTAACCCACATCCCAAAACACCTAAAAGAAAGCTAAAGTAAACCCATCTGGACCGAGGCTTTATCCCTCCCCACTGACCACGACGGCTTTGAAGTCTTCAGAAAACACTCTCTAAAAAAGTAAATTCCACAGCAAAAATCTGATTGAACTCTAGATTATCCAACCGAGACCTCACCCCGTTTTCATTGGTTAGCAAGTTCTAGTTTTGAATAATTGCCTCACAGACTTATCTTTCTCCTCTATTCTTTCTACCTTCCACAAGAACAATATTATTGTTATTTCTTGTTCAGGCACTAGTGATACTATGGAAGAAGTTCGTGATTTTATAACCCTCCTCAAACCAAACTGCTCTCGACCTCTACCTCCACATAATCTCCTCCTCTAGATGGTTAACGTAGTCAAAAGATAAGTTCACCCACAAAGCTCTATCCACATCCAACAACTCCTCACCTTCTTTAATGTTGATAACTTGAATTCTTTTAAGAATATTCTCCACTTCCACCTGCCGACTCCCCAACACTTCCTTTTTCCAAGCATTGGTTCTTTCTTTTAACAATTTCACTTCTAGATAAGCTTGAACCTTGTATAACCCTCTACCACAAAAGAACCCACCATTCTGTCACAGAGAAGAAAAACCTACACCTCAAGCCACGGAACCTCAAATCTAAACAGTCTAGGGTCCTAGTCATCATCCACTTCCAGCAAAATCAGCCAGTGATTAGAGGTAGACTTTGAAAGGCCGCACTGACACACTAAAGGGAATTGTTCCACCCACTTCACCAAAACCAAAAAACTTGTTAATTCTGGTCATAACAGCCCTATCCATTTGACCACATAAACCTCACATTCCCCAAAGGTATATCCACCAATTCATGACACTCCACTCATCTAGAGAAATCTCGCACGCTACAAGTAATTCTGCCACCATTCACTTTTCATACAAAAACCTCGATCTTTCATGTGCTTCATTTGAGGTCCTTCCACAATAAAGGTCTCTGAACATCTTGGTTGGGCCCATACATAGCAAAGAACATCCCATCAAAAGCCCAAAAGACACCTAAAATTTACTTCTCACACCCCGCAACAAATCCATCATCTTTTGATTAATACCTTGAAGCTTGGTTTCCTTGAACATAGCAAGTTGGGTTTTCGATCTATGGCAGAGATCTCTCACCTTTTCTCTATTCTGCAGACACCCCAATCCCTGATATTCTAGTAGAGGATCTTCATTGGGGACACCATCCTTCCCCTTCTTCCCTTTCTCTCACCACCAAAGAGGATTCTAACATCATAATTAACTAAAGACTCAAGTCGTACCAGTTCTCTCCGCACTTCTAGGGATCTCTGAATCTCCTTCTAAAGCTCAACCATCAATTTTTGAGCTCCTCTTTCTTCCATGAACTGGAACAGTGCATACAGTCTCTAAACGTTATGCCTACCATCTTCCAAAGGGACCCATCGCATTTGATTCACTGCACACCCATGGCCATCAAAATGTGCTCTACTTTTCTCCCCTCTATCAGCCCACTACAGCTTCATGGCGATCCATGCCTGATATTCTCGTCCACACCTCCATAGAAGCTTGTATTGGAGGAATGTTGAGCGCCTCCAACAAAGGCTCGTCACAACAATGCAGTCCTTGAACAGCCATAGTTTCACAATTCTTGCCATTCTCGATCTTTTGTTGCCGCCACAAAAGCTTGCCTTGACCTTTCACCCTCCTTATGCCAGGCCGCAAGCCACACCTTCATTCGCCAAACAAATGATGTTCGCAATAGCATCTGAGGGGAGAAACCATCTGTTGCCTTATGAAATTGGAGAAAAACCAAGCGATGAACAAATCAAACCACTCACTCCAACAGCTTCAGCTCCCCTGCTATCCTCAAACACCATTAGCGAGAGAGACTCAAATGAAAATAACTTTAAAAAAGGAGGGTGCATGCATGTATGAGGACATAAGTGGTCCTCCACACGAGCGATGCACCTTGAAGAACTCACATAGATCAACTTGGCCTCATTTGGGACCCCTCGAATCTTGACCAGGACACATGATGACACAACAATCACCACTATTTCACCCTCCCTTTGCAAGCCATTAGTCTCCGCACACGTGTCATCATGCACTTTCCCTCTGTGCCAAGCCTGTCACCCAACCCGCATGAGTCACCACCCCACTAGTTGTACGCATATGCCCCAAGCCTTCTACTCCCCCCGAAACATGTCCACCACCAACCAACTCCGTTACTCGTACCTGACATCCACCACCCCACATGGCAAAGCCCCAGATAATCATCCTCTCTCGCCAACACCTTCCCTACCGCTACCCTCCCGCCTACATTAGCCTCACCACATGTCACCTCCTCCTCCCTCTCGCCATCTATCCCCATCAAGGTGTGCCAAAACGTTTACGTATCGGCCGATTCGTAACGGTAATAGTGATGGCCGATACGTGTTTCGGGGTCGTATCGGCCGTTATGGTTTTTTGTAAAATGGTAACTTTTTTTTTGCATTTTAAGCAATGTTTTTGCTGTTTTTTTGAAACTTCTTGCTTCCAAACTTTTTCTCACTCCTTCTACTACTAAATTTTACCAACCTTAGCTGGATATTTGAGGAAAAAACACATTATATTGCGGATTTTGTTGAATCGAAGCTCGGTGGGCCGTTTTTCAGAATTTTGTCAAAAATAGGTATTTATACTTTTTTTAATATGTTTTGTTGTTTTAATCATGTCATATGATGTGTTAATCATAGTAGAACATGTTAATATGCATTTTACAGATTTGGGGTGCCATTTAATATTTTTTTCTATTTACGCATGAATTTTGACCCTTTTTTTTAAAATTCGAAAAATCAATTTTTAATGGTTGTTTTGTTGTTTTAATCATGCCATATGATGTGTTAATCATATTAGAACATGTTAATGTGCATTTTACAGATTTGGGGTGCCATTTTATATTTTTTAAATATTTTTTTCTATTTACGCATGAATTTTGCCCCTTTTTTTTAAAATTCAAAAAATCAATTTTTAATGATTGTTTTGTTGTTTTAATCATGCCATATGATGTGTTAATCATAGTAGAACATATTAATGTGCATTTTACAGATTTGGGGTGCCATTTTATATTTTTTAAATATTTTTTTCTATTTACGCATGAATTTTGACCCTTTTTTTTAAATTCGAAAAATCAATTTTTAATGGTTGTTTTGTTGTTTTAATCATGCCATATAATGTGTTAATCATATTAGAACATGTTAATGTGCATTTTACAGATTTGGGGTGCCATTTTATATTTTTTAAATATTTTTTTCTATTTACGCATGAATTTTGCCCCTTATTTTTAAAATTCAAAAAATCGATTTTTAATGATTGTTTTGTTGTTTTAATCATGCCATATGATGTGTTAATCATATTAGAACATGTTAATATGCATTTTACAGATTTGGGGTGCCATTTTATATTTTTTAAATATTATTTTCTATTTACGCATTAATTATGGCCCTTTTTTTAAATTCGAAAAATAATTTTTTAACGATTGTTTTATTGTTTTAATCATGCCACGTGATGTGTTAATCATAGTAGAACATGTTAATGTGCATTTTACAGATTTGGGGTGTCATTTTATAATTTTTTTCTATTTTCGAATTAGTGACTTTATGTTTTTATTTGCTTATATTGAACAGGTTTTGTCTTGGAGCTTCTTAGGGTTTAGTTAGAATATAAAATCATCTTTATTAACATAGGTCATACACTCATACTCATATCTAATTATCTAGTTATCTACCTAAACCTAAAGAAATGTTTGGGTCTGGCCAACAACAAGTGATGATATTGGATGGCAACATTGTGAGAGGGTTGGTGGTACTAGGCACCAAATGAAGTGCAAGTATTGTGATAGACTTGTGACTGGTGGAATTACCCATCTCAAACAACATTTGGTACATCGAAAGGGTCAAGTTGCGCCATGTAGTAGAGTACCGAAAGAGATAATGCTTTTAATGCAAGCTACTCTGGATGAGTCGAAGGGTAAACGTGCTGCTGTACAAAACAAGAAAGATGATATTTTGGATGCAGCTCGACAGGAAGTGTAAGGTCCTGAATATATGGGCATTCGTGATGAAGATATTATTGATTCTGACGAAAATTCAGATCGAGAATTTACTATAGTTAAGAGAGAGAGCTTGCGTCTAACTCGTGAAGAGGAAGAACGTCGCAGCATGTTTGGCACGCACGGGTCAGTGCGTGATACAGGGGGGCAGTGGGAGTGGGAGTGCAACTAGAAGTGCAACTGCTTCTGCAGGTGGGGGTGGAGGGGGTAGGTTTGGTGGGTTACGATGTATGTTTGGGAGCCGACGACAGACATCTTCACGTGATGCCCCTATACGTTTGGATGAAAAAATAAATGAGCCTTAGAGACGCTCTATTGATCCAATCCTATTTAGGAAAGAATCAACTAAACAAAAGAAGATAAAACAAATGTGGAGTGGAACTTCCGTTGAGAAATTAGGTAGAGCAGCAGCAAAGTTATTTATACATGCCAACATACCTCCTAACGCAGCCAATTCTCCATATTAGCAGGTGGTAATTGATGCAGCAGCAGAAGCAGGTGAAGGAATAAAAGCTCCCACGGCTAAGGAGATTAGGGGGAAATGGACAGATGCAGAGTATGCGAATGTGAAAGCATACGTGGCTACCTTTAAACCTGTATGGCAAGCCAGAGGATGCACAATCATGTGTGATGGTTGAACTGGCCCAACCAGACGCAGCATGATCAACTTCATGGTATACTGCTACTTAGGAACTATATACCACAAGTCAATTGATGCCTTAGAGGCAACAAAAAATTCTACTTATATTAATGGACTAATGGATAAAGTTGTGGACGAGATTGGAGAGGAGAATATAGTGCAGATTGTGACAGATAATGAAGCAACATATAAGCTTGCAGAACATATGTTGATGGATAAGAGAAAACATCTTTTTTGGTCACCATGTGCTGCCCATTGTATTGATCTTATATTGGAAGATATTGGGAAGAAGAAGAATATTAAGGAAATGGTCAAAAGGGCAAGGGAAGTGACGACGTTTATTTACAACCATAATCAAGTAGTCGCAATAATGAGAAAGTTCACGAAAGGACGAGAGTTGTTGAGGCCTGCGGTGACTAGATTCGCAACAAACTTTATAGCATTAGAGAGTTTATTCCAGCATAGGGAAGAGTTGAGTGAGATATTCGCTTCCCGAGAATGGCCCAACACAACATGGGAAGAAGACATCAGGGACACCGGTCAAAGTTGCGAACACCATACGGGACAACAAATATTGGAAGAAGGTCAAGGCGATCCTAAAGGTGATGGAGCCACTAATGAGGGTACTCCTTCTTGTTGAATCCGATGAAGCACCTATCATGGGCTTCCTATATGATGCCATGGATAAGGCAAAGTTTGCAATTCAACATGATTGTAGAAGTTGGGAGACTTATTGGAAGATGATCGACAAGAGATGGACAAAACAACTCCATCACGATCTTCATGCAGCAGGTTACTACCTAAATCCTAGGTATAGATATGCCCAATCATTGGTTGTGGATGATGAAGTTCGTGTCGGGCTAAAAAATGTGATAAAGAGATTAGAGCCTAACTTAGATCTGCAAATAAAGGCATTGAATGAATTAGATACATTTGGAAATTGCCTTAGTAGCTTTGGAGATGCTCTTGCATAGCATGCAGTATCTAGATTGCAACCGGCCGAATGGTGGATTAATTTCGGAGAAAGTACGAAGGCTCTCTAAAAAATTGTAGTAAAAGTTTTGAGTCAGACAACATCTTCCTCTAGCTGCGAAAGGAATTGGAGTTGTTTTGCGCTCATTCATTCAATGAATAGGAATAGATTGCAAATAGATTGCAAACTAGAACATTAGATAGACTTGTCTTCATGCACTAAATATAAAACTAAGAATGCGACGACATCATACGAGCATTACAACTGCAAATGACGGAGACTACTATCCAATAAACTTAGACAATATTTATGATGAGAATGACCCACTTTTACCTTCGTTGGAAACAAGGGAAAAGCAAATTGAAGAGGATAGTGAAGAATTGGAAATTAATGACCCAGAAATACGCAGAGCGCAACAAGAGAGTCGTGCAGATGTGTTGGACCTAGTAAGAGGGGCTGTGTTTATGCCACGCACGGATACGGCTCAAGATCAACAAAAGAGTACGAGCAATGGCAGCGTGACCGTGTCGGATGATGATGATGACCCCCCTGCCCCTGGTGCTGGCACTTCTGGTGTTGCTTAGTGCCCTATACAGCCGTCTACAGATCACGATGTCGATGAACATCGACGAGGTGGTACACAAGGTCGGACTTATGAGTGTACCGAGTCACGATACAGCCAGCAGGAGGTGGGTACATCTAGTGGTGCACCGGGTCCGGGAGGTCCGGAACATCAGCAGGCTCATGGTCTTGGTTATTATGATGGATATTCTTATGGTCAATTGAATTATGATGGTTATACTGAGCCTGTTCCATCACATTCATGTTGGAGTAGCCCTCCCGATCAATATCCATATGATTATAGATATCTAGATCCAAATCCAAGTTACTCATCACAGCAGACGCACTCTCAATCTCAAGATTCTCAACAACCTGAGTATGGGCACCAGTATGGGTATTCGACGGGCACTGGTGGATATCCTTACTCCGGGTCAGAGTCGTTGCCTAGTCAGGATCAGTCATCCTCTAGTTTCGTTGATCTAGTATTTCCTTCTGGCACTGGATATTATGGATATGCAGCACCTACACCTATTGGACAGCCTCAGCCTGATGGTGACGATGACGATGATGTGGAGGTCGAGCAACCACAAAAAAAACAGATTTTCATTTTGGTGGTGACTTGTGATTGTGAGTATATATTTGTGTTAAGGTAAATATTTGCAGCAGACAGCTCACAACAATATTATTACAAGAAGCCATGCACACACTTGACACTGCCGAACTTGTATTTAAAATAGCTCCCCTGACAACCAATCAAGTAATCCTTAATCAAGTTGCAGGGGAGTATATCAGACACTACTAATTATTTTTTTTAATATTCTTGACTTGAGGATAACAGTTCATAGACAGGAATCACACTATCACAGTCACGTGCACAGGTATGTTTGAGAAATTCCTCAAAAATAATTGCAAACACCTAATGTAAGATATTTTCATTTTACATTTATTCTAATATATCTATCATTGATAGTAGATAGTTAGAAAATTAAATATATGAATTTTGTAGTCAAATTCACGTTATCTGATTCATAAATTCATCAGACAGTCCGATACAACTTCTCACCAAAGAGTGGACCGTTACACCACCATAAACATGTTCCAATTTATAAATGAATGCATATTTGGAATGCTTAGAATATTCTGGATTTAATCTATATTTTTTCATATTTTTTTGGCAAAAAAAAAGATTTTGCGCCGTTACGAGCCGTTACGCCCCCGTATCCATATCGGTTTTGGAGGACACCGTTATGCCAACCGATACCGATACGGGACACCTTGATCCACATCCACCCATCTAGAGGACTACATGTAGACACCCCCTGGTCCAATGATCTGCAAGACCACCCAAATGGTACTCCATCTTCCCCAATCGACCCGCCCCTAGCGCCAAACAATGACCGCTCTCCACTTCTGCACCCCCCTTCCTCCTCCCCCCTTCCCAGCTCTCCCATGATAGCTCTCTCACCACCTAGATTGCAACCCTCTTCTTCCCCACCAAAATAAAAACCCAATCCGGTAAATCAACCCATTTCTTCTTCCTAATCCATAATCTCACGACCTTGATATCCTCACCCTCTTTCATCACCAAACCAATACAAGAACCTCACCAATGAAGGACCCGACCGCCACGATGTTTCTGTGAACCACAGCTCCAGAGGTAAATCCCAAATTTGGACCCCAGACGTCCTCCCAACAGAAAATCAAACAATCGGCCCATTTACGAATCGCCTCTACTAGCTCATCCCTAAATAGAGCCCCGGCAATGAATATATTGTCAAGATTCTCCATTGGTCCAAACGAACACCATAGCTCCCTCTTGTTGAAGGGTTTGATAATACATCCTTCATCATCCACACCACAGCATGCTGCCATCCGAATCTTGACTTATGCAATCGAAGAACCTTCTTTGATTTGCAACACCAAGCTCCATTGCAGCACGCCCCAAGCATTCACCACCACTCTTGGGTGGACATGAACCATCAGTCGTCTACTTTCACACCCATTTTTTCATCATGATCTGCTCCTCTGCATCCTTCAAACCAGAGAGAACCAACTGCTCTGATTTTCTAAATCCCTCCGCCGGCTCATCTTCTTTCAAGCCAAAGAGACTATTGCAACCTTCCTTGCTACTCTCTATCCTGATCTCACCCTTGCCAGGGACAAGCTTGCCCTTCTCTTTCATTCCCTGCCTCTTTTTAATTGCTCAATTCACCACATCAAGCCCATATCGAGCCTTTTGAATAGAGAGCCTTTAACCATCATAACTCCAGCCATTCATCGCAACCACTGCTCGTGGGACGTCTTTCTACTTCTCCATCTGAATAAAAGTGAAGCACCAAGGAGATGACAACCCACGCATCTAAGGGATAACCTCCTTCACTACTCCCACTTGCCTGAACACCCTTAAGAATTGCGTCTCCAGCCACCCCTCCAGGAAGTTTTCCACAAAGAGGGTAGAATATTCCGAAAGAGGTCAAACCGCACAGTAGTCCAGGGCAAATAACTAGCGTCGCGTTCCCACAAATACCTAACCATCCTCTTCTACTCGCTCTTCTCCTTCTCTGAGAGACAATCCAACAACATGACTTCTACCCCTTATACTCCCTCTCACCCTACTTCTAACCCCAACCCCTCCTTCCAACTTGACCCGACTTCGATCCCCTACCCCTCTACACTCCTTAGTCCCCTCTCCAGAAACCTATCCCCACCCCTACCTCTCTCCTTATTATTGCTTTGAAACCCTTGCCCTCTCCACTCCCTCACCCAAGCCCGATCCTCAATCTCCTTGTCATGCAAGATTCCCACCCCAACTCCTCTATTCCCATCTTCCACGACTTCGATCCCCAAGCCCTCTTCGATCCCTCACTTGAATTCCAGCACCAGCCTCCCTTCTACTCGATTCTGCCATCTCGGCCTTCTTTCCTCACTCAGCTGAATCTGCGGCCTTCAGGGAGATTTTCTCATGCACCTTTGTTCTATTTCGCATTCTCGAATTCGTGTAAACATGTAATTAGAGCACATTTTGAAACGTTACCACCACAAATGTGGTGGTAATATTACAATGTGATCATTTCATATATGCGCCCATCTGAGCAAGAAACAGAAATATCTCAGGAGTACACTTTCATGGGTCTGAAATAAGAGAGAATCTCCTACTAAGTAGAAGCATGAGTGAGGGGATATCTCGTGCACATGCACGCCTCACGCACGTACGCAAGTAGGAGGAGGGCCCCACCATCGATTTGGATCGATGACGACGTCCAGGGAGGTCCTCCTAGTTAGAGAGCTGCGTTTTGGTTCGTTAGAGTACACCCAATAGCCATGTGAGTCCCACCACGAGTTCTCACGATCGTGGCCCACTATTCTAATTAATTTAGTACTTTGGGTTTTGCTTATTATTGCTATTAGGAGTATCATGGGCGGTTTAGATTGCTTTGATTAGTTGTTATTTTTTATTACTTCGTCGCCAAGTAATGGTTGCGCACATGGCGCGAGTTTTGGGGTATAGGGTTTTATTATAAATAGGCACCCCTTGTAGTCTTTTTTACTCATTGAAGATTAATTAAATTTATGCGTTTCCTGCTCCTTTCCGAGTTATGAAAACCTAATTGGGTGCGAAGCCCTCCCTTCTTCGAAGGGCTAACTACCGTAGTACGAAGCTACACCTATCCCGATTCGCCCCCACCTTCTACCATCCATATTTCTCTTTTCCTACAAGCATTCCATCTGCAAATCCATCAATATTTGCAGGCATTTCCCCATTTACAGCAGATTTCTGGAATCTGGCCCTGCACGAGGGCTGAAACTTCTGCAGAGCACCACGCACAAACCGTCCATCAGATCGAGTTGAGATTTATGGGTTTGGAGTCCATCCCTGGCCGACCAGGGCCAAGGTGGCCCTTTTCTGAATAATGGGCCCCACACACGTGCGTCCGGGATCACACGCACGTGCGTCTGGGCCATTGTTGCTATCCACGCGTGCGGTACTTCTCTGATTCGTCTCTCCTATCTTTTACTCCACTTTCACCCAAAATCCCTAAACCTAACCCTCAATTACTCAAATCCCTAATTTTATGCCCTTTCTTTAACCTTAAGGTTTCTCGAATTGAAATTTCTGAATCCCTTTGATTAGGGAAATTATTTCTGTGCATGTGTGGATGAATTTACCCTCCTTTGATTCTTGTTTGGTCTATAATTTTAATTGATCCGGCCCTAGCATGTGTAGGCCTGAACCCATATAGATTCCCCTTGATTGAATGCTTGAACTTTTGTGTGGGATATGGAATTTTATGTGATTGTTTCTGATTTAGTATGATCTTAAGCCTGAATTTTTTTTGCATATCATGTTTAATTTCCATGTCCTGCATCAATGAGATGAAAAGGTCCAGCAACAACAGGATGACCAACATCAAGAGAGATACTAGTAATGAATGATGGAACTCATACGACGAAAACAGATAGAGACAAATATAAATTATAACCTACAAATGAAGATTGTCAATTGCAATGAATGTATTATTAGCCTCAGCAATCTATCACTTGAATTTTCCGACAGAAAACACCAACAAGATGGGCTAGCGTTTTAACTATGACATCCTATCACCTGAATTTGATTAAGCGCTTAACTTACCAGTCATCTACAGAAAGAAATCCAGTGAGCAAACCCAAACTTTGGTTATTTGCAAGTTCAGGAACACGCTCTGCCACAGCTTCATTCTCCATGTCCAAAGCAGCATAAAAATCTATCGTTACATCCCCTTGTTTCTCATCATCCATCAGATCTTTTCCAGTAGCAGCAAGGTTTATTTTCCCAATTTTATTAGCCTGAAAAAAAAAAGGCACAAGAATTGAAGCCTGAATAAATTTGTACAACCATCTACAAAAGTAACAAGAGTGAAGTACTTCAACGGAAAATCAATCTTCGAAAATGATGTGTACATCAGATCACCTCCAAAAAAGGAAAAGTTGCAGAGTAAAGGCAGAACAGTGCTGACTCTGATGTACATTTGCACAAACAAATTCCAATAAAAGAGGCAACGTACAGAAGATTGAACTGACTAAAACTGCAATTCTCAAACAAACTAAATACACTACATAGGGTTAAGAGTTCTAGCCCCCATTCCTAAAGAGGCCTGATAGTAGAGAACTTTAATGGTTTGTTACTTGAGATGGTATCATCAAGCATAGAGGACATGTTGCCAATTTAAAAAAGATTATGAGGTACATTACTTCCTCAAATACATAGCAAACTAGGGGTAGGATCATGTGGGTAGTCCAGCACATACTACTAAGTAATATACTTATGTGAACAAATTGATTACTAAGCTTATAGTAATGTGAACAAATTGATTCTGTAGCTTTTATATGTGAAATAACGAGTGTTACTTTATATTCCTGCATGCATAGTGTTACATTGTATGCGCCTGACATTGCGTAAATCAAAGTATAAATCTCTATGTTCCAAATATAAATTTAAATTACAAGTAATTCACAGTAAAGAGTGCAGAATCATAATTTCATATGTAAAAGTCGAAATCAAGATAGTAATACAGATCTATTCATAATCAACTATGTGTGTGTATGTTGGGGAGGGGGGAGGTGAGATAACATACCTCATCAAACCGCTTTGCTGAAAATGCACTATAATGCTCAAATGCCTCATCATCCTTAGGAAGTAAATGTGCGTATCTGAAAAAGATGAACAGTGTACTATCAGAAACCAAGCCACCTAGTTTATAGATATAATCAATATAAATAATAATAATAAACCACAAAGAAAAACTAGTAAATGAATTAAATTGACAGTATATGGCATTAACATTTCAAAAGGTTGATGCATGAAATAGACTGGGGAACATTGTACATGGATAAAAACTATACACAAATGAGACATGGAAAATACTGCTCAGCACTTCTACATGAGGTATTATCCCAGAATGTTTGACATTTGCAAAGTAGCTGCAGATGTGAGGCCCTCCAGTAGTAATTATGTAATAACCACATAAACTTCTGACTATCAAACATTATCCAATAATTCTATTTGCATGTCTCCCTTCTTTCAAGTAGAATAGCCACCAAAGAGAATGATTTGTGTTATTTACTTGTAATGCCAAGATCTATCAGGTAAACAAGGAAAATACTTTCTTTTTTTTTCTTTTTTTTTTTAGAGAGAGAGAGAGAGAGAGAGAGAGAGAGAGAGAGATAACAGAAATTTTATTAAAACACTCGCAAAAGTGAGAAAAGAATACAACCCGATGAAAAAAAGCTTAAAATAAGAGACTAGCAGCAGGGATATCTTATACAGCCCAACTTGAAACCAAAAATTTACTTTCCTAATAACATCTTCAACACCCACTCTCTCATTTCAAAAACAACACCCATTCCTAGCACCCAAAATAGCTCAAAGAACAGCCATGAGAATTAGACTCCACACAGCTTTACCAGCCCCCATGCCACACCCACATGAAATCAGCCACTGACTTCGGCGTCACCCAAGCAGAGCATTAAACAAACATAAAAGTGCTCCCACACACTCCTAGCAAATAGGCAATGGATAAAAAGATGTTCAATCGACTCTGCATCCTTCATATGCATAAGACAGATTTTTCGAAGAATAAGAGATCTCCTTCGAAAATTATCCACCGTGAGGATCCTCTTCCATCCCACTAGCCAGGCAAAAGCCGCCACCCGAGGAGGAGCTCCATAAAACCAATGATGATAAGGGTGCAGTTGAATAGGGATTCGATGCATCATATTGATTACCCAAAATAGTGACCTGACAGAGAATTTGGCGAAGAGATACGCCAACCAAAGCATAGAATTGCATTCCTGAATAGGACTAAAATCCTATAGGTGTTGTAGCAGCCCGACGAACTTGACAAACTCTTCATTGAGCATACTCCTACAGCAAGGAGGATTCCAGACTACCTGATTGCTGCAAATATAGAAGCATTCCGAGCCCAAAATAAAGCGATCAAAAGCAGTGGAGGCCACTGTAGGGAATATATCTTGGAGCACAATGTTGCCGCACCAAACATCCACCCAAAAAAGGATGTGGTTCCCATTGCCAAGGGAGAAAGTAACTCCCCTGTGGATGAAGTGCTCAGTCATCATGAACGCCTTCCAAATGCTTGAGGCTCTATATAAAGATGATCTCATCATGAACCATCCATCGCCTATTACACCATTTTTGTTTGCTAACACCTCCCTCCACAATCTTTTGGGCAAAAATCCAAACCTCCAAATCCACTTCCCAACAAGGGCAAGATTCATATCATCCAAACTTCTTAAGCCAGCACCCCCCACCTCTATCGGACGACACACCTCATCCCACCTAAGCAGATGAAACTTCCTGTTATCATTGGCAACCTTCCATAAGAAATCTCTTCTCAGCTTCTCAAGCCCATCCAAAATCAACTCAGGACATTTAAAGATAGACAAAGTATATGGGCATATTGGAGAACGCTGTCTAAATTAAAGTCAAGTACCCACCCAAAGAAAGATATCGACATTTCCAACAGGTCCATTTCTTCTCAATTCCTTCTATCGCCCTACCCAAAGGTGCTTTGTCGGCTGCCCAATGCAAAGTGGTAACCTGAGGTATGTGGAGGGAAAAGACCCCACTTTACACCCAGAAATGTTCGCAAGCTGACACAACTCCTCTTCACCAACCTTAATACCCAACATCTCAGATATGGCTACATTGATATTCAGGCCCAACACAGCTTCAAAACATATTGTTATCTTTTGGAGATTATATCAATAGAAGCCACATCTGCATCACAAAAGAACGACATATTGCCCGCATACTAAAGATGACTTATCTGAGGTCCAGCAATTGAAGTCATAAACCCACTAAAAAGCCCATTTTTTACCCCTTTCCGAAGAATCCTACTAATAAGGCGATAAAGGATCTCCTTGTTGGAGGCCCCCAGAGTCTCTAAAAAAGACTTTTGGCAATCCATTAACAAGAATGGACCCCCCCCAAAAAAAAAAACCGCAACCCAATCTGAAAAACATATAATCAAGGAAATTCCAATTGACATGGTTGTATGCCTTCTCAATATCCAACTTGCAAACTACCCCACTTTTCTTCTCCATGTTCTTGGCATCTATGCATTCATGGGCTCTTAGTGCGTTGTCCAAGATCTATCTGCTTGCAATGAAAGCACCCTGATTAAAAATTACCTTGGAAAGAACATTCTTCAGCCTTGGGCTATTAAACTGATAAGTCTGAAGTCTTTCAGATTTTCTGCACCCTACACTTAGGGAATTAAAGCAATGAAGGTAGCTCCAAGTTTGGAAGAGAAACAACTACGCTCATACAATTCTATGATGAAATCCATTATGTCTTTCTTCACCACATGCCAAAATTTCTAAAAGAAAAGCATAGGTCATAGGAAACCCATCCGGCCCCGGGGCCGTGTCCCCACACATCAAACCTATCGCATTGGAAAAGTATTCTTGTTAATGAATATGACATATCCAGGCAGACATCAACATTGAATGGGTCCCACATATAGTTGCGTGAAGCGTGAAGCAAGGCAGCAACAGATTCAGGTATGGGTGCAAGGAAGCATCAGATTCAAAATGTTATCAAGTATAAATGGCTAGGAAGTCGGAGTTACAGTGTAATTCAAAGCAAACTAAGGTCCCACCAGCTGGCCAATCGAAGATAAGGCCCATCCAAAGATCCTAATTAACGATCTAACAAAACCAAAAATCTAGATTTAAGATCTAGATCGCATCAATTATCCAAATCGATTTGATTAAGGATCAAGTTCAAATCAAGGGTTTGATGATTGATCTGCACAGAAATTGCTACTCTGATTGGACTGCAGGGTCCACACGTGCAATCGGATGGTGATATCAACCCATGTGCATCAACTAGTTGCTTCCTTTTAGTGACAATAGGAATGAAAATGAGTTATTAGTTATGATCACTAATCAAGAAGTTTCTCAAAATGACCACTTTCAATACCTTGGGTCAATAATGCATGAGTGGAGAGACTGAGAAGGATGTTGGTCATAAAATTCAAGTTAGGTGGAAGAAATGCAGATGTGCCTCCGGAGTTTTTTGTGATCATCGTGCACCACTCAAACATAAAAGAAAATTTTATAGAATAGCTATAAGACCAGCCATGCTTTCTTGGATAGAATGTTGGGCAGTCAAGGAACAACATTTATAGGATTGGTGTAGCTGAAATGAGGATGTTGGCACGGATGAATGGCAAGATGAGGAATGATAGAATTAGAAATCAATGCATTCAAGGGGACTCAGAAGTAGCACCAATAGATAATAAGAGAAGGGAAAGTAGACTTACATGGTTTGGTCATGTGTAACAGAGACCAAGAACCACATCGATTGCAAGCCTCAAGTGGGTACGTGTTGAAAGCTCTAAAAGGGCAAGGGGAAGGCCCAAAAGGACGTCGATGGAGGTAGTAAGAAGACTAGGTGACCTATGGTACAACTGAAGGTATGGCCTTTGATAGAGTGGGATGGCGGAATAGTATTCATGTAGCCAACCCTAATTAATTGGGATAAGGCTTAGATGATGATGATGATGATGGATTACATAACGAAATGGAAGAGGGAGTGAAATTAATGGGTATCTAAAAACAAGGTGGTGGAATTTAACAGGAGACTGTTTTATTTATTCATTGATGGAAGAAGGAATGTCAAATCTTGAGAAAGAAAGTGAATGTTATGTGGAATGAGATTGCAGACTGCATTAGAAAGTGGTGAAAGAAGTTATAGGAATATATTGAGGGAAAGCCACTCATATAATGGAGCCAATAGGCTAATAACAAGTGACCATGTTACAAGGCCTGGCTAGTAATGAGAAAAAATTTAAACTAGGCATATGATGATCTACATGATGGATTGGGGACGAGAATGTGTCAAACATGCCAGAGAACGAAAGATGTCTTGAAACTTACAGAAAAGATCGAGGTATTCAAAAACAATTACATGATGGCCATAACGACCATTTTGTAACGGTAACGGTGGGAATCGTTACACGTTACTGGGCTGTAATGGCCGATACAGGTTCTTCAAAAAAAAAAAAGGTCGTAATGGCCATCACGACCTATATCAAAACGGTAACGGTGGTGGCCATTACGGCCACCGTTACTCTTATTGAATACCTCGAAAAAGATTGACAAGGGTAGGGATGAAGATCATGTTATATGCATTAAGAGATATAACCAGAGGATATTGATTAAGAACAACGACATCAAGTAAACGTGGATAAGCTATCTCCAAAACCTGTTAAATGACGATAACTCTGAGAGCCTAGCTATAGAAGTAATATAAACTTAAAAGAGGCCGGAGACCATAGATACTTCCGTAGGATAATTATATCAAAACTGAAACAAGGCTTTGACAAAGATGAAGACAAGAAAGGCACTAGGACCAAATGATATACCAAAAGAGGTTTGGAAGTGCAAGGGAGATATTTGTTTATTTTAGTCAATGGGATCCTTACTCTTACTTGGGTGGTAGATTCTTAGGAGTTTCAACACCTGGTCAAGGGTTCGAGTACCCACAGGTGGTGAAATCCCAGTGTGAGTGTGTGGGGGTGTGTGTGTGTGTGTTTAAAAAAAATAAAAATAAATAAAATAGAGAGAGAGAGAGAGAGAGAGAGAGAGAATGCCAGACAAATGGTACTTATTTACAAGAATAAAAGTGATAAAGATAATTGCACTAACTATCGTGGGATTAAACTTACAAGTCATAGTATGAAACTTTGGGAGAGAGTTATTTAAGAATTTGAAGGCATGAGATGTATGTATCAAAATTAAGTTTGGATTCTGGCGAGGAAGGATGGCTATTGAGGTTACTCACCTAGTAGACAGCTAATGGGGAAATACTGGGAGAGGATGACAATTCTCCACATGGTCTTCACTGACTTGGAGAAAGCATATGATAGGGTTCCTAGAGAGACAATCTGGTAGGTGTTAGGAAAGGAGTCTTAATGAATATATTAGCCTGATTAATGATATATATATATATATGAGAGAACAATCACAAATGATGACCACCAATGGAGAGTCATGTGAGTTTCCAATTACTATAGGCTTACAGCAACGGTCGGCATTGAGCATGTATCTTGTTGCATTAGTTGTGGACAATTTAACATGAGGCATTTTACAAGAAGAGATCCCAGGTGTATGTTGTTTGCAAATGACATAGCTTTCATTGACAAGATGCGAGAGGGGTTAAGCACAAAGCTAGAATTATGAATGGATGCTTTAGAATCTGGCATGTCTGAATTGGTGGAAACCAAAACGTGGATATGGAAAACCAATCAAAACATCTGAGGGAAGGAAAATTTGTGGGAAAAAATCCACATAAATTTGTTTGTTTCAGCACATGATTTCCATAGAAATGTTAAAAGGTGAACAAATAAAAAGTGAGAGACGTCTATCATAACAGTTGAAATCTAGTTTTTTTTTTTTTTTTTTAAAGATTAATGGAAATTTATTAAGGGCCCGCTTGGAAATCTAGATTTAACCTCTCTTTTTTTTCTTTTTCTTTTTTTTTTTTAGGAAATGGCAACGACTCCTTTCCAAGGAAATTAATCTCCACAAATAAATGTGTTTCACAAATAGGAGAAAACATCACATCTATTGAAGATTGTGGAGGGAGGTGTTTCTCGGGGGGCGCCTCGGGTATATAGAAAGGTATAGCTACGATGGAACACCTCATGCGAAACAGAATTAGGTATGTGCTGGGCAGTGGAACTCACATTCATTTCTGGTCCGATGTGTGGCTTAGTGAGGTGGCGCTCCAAGAGGCCTTCCCTAGATTAGCCCTCCTTGCTCTCGACCATGCCATAACAGTTGACAGATGTTTTTCTATTATTTACAGAGCGGTGGTTTGGAATCTCCCCTGTCGAAGGAATCTATACGATATTGAAGAATGCGAGCTACTAGATCTTTTGAATCGACTGAAACCAGTGATCCCTTGTCCCTTACAAGTTGACTCCCTCATTTGGAAAGACCACTCTTTCAGGATTTTTTTTTGTGGCCATTTTTCTCCGCTCTTCATAATACAGCGAGAGGTTTGGGTCTGTCTCATCCTTCCAAACATTGGTCCTATGGGGCTCCTCCTAGAGTGGTGGTCTTTGTCTGGTTAGTGGGAAGAAAGAGAGTTCTAACAATTGATAATCTCCAACGAAGATCCCTCATCCTTCCTAACATTTGCTTGATGTGTATGAGTGAAGTGTAATCTATCGATCACTTGTTTACTCATTGTTTCTTCACTTGAGGGGTGTGGGACTGCTTCTTCGCGGCAATGAGGATGTCTTGGGTTATGTCGAAGTCAGTAGAGGATCTCCTTTGGATGTGGCATGGGAGAGGACCGGGTAAAGATGGTAAAGTGATATGGAGGCTCCTTATCATAGACATTTTTTGGTCCATTTGGAAGGAACGGAACGATAGATGCTTCTCCAATAAGTGTTGCTCGGTGAATGAGATTGTTTGTAGGGTCAACTTTTTCTCTTTCTTTTCTTTCCTTTCTATTATTTTCCTATGTCAGTGGGTCTTCTAATAAAATGTTGTTTCATCTCAAAAAAAATCACATCTATTGAAATCAATTTCATTTCCACAGTTTTCCAAAGAATTCCACCAATCCAAACAGCCCTTAAAATCAATTAACTACAATAGAGTTTATGGAATGCAATTTAGTAACAATTGGAGTGGAAATGAGGAAATAGTTAACATTTTTTACCAAGAGGTACCCCATAATGCTATGAGCAACATCCTTCTCAATATCCTGATCTCATGAATTATCAACCCAAGATATCCAAATAGTCCATTAGAGGTGGGTGGATGAAGCATAGATGTGGCTATGGAGTTTTATGTGATCGCCGCATACCACTCAATTTGAAGGGGAGATTATATAGCTAGCTATAAGACGAGCAATGTTTTATGGGACAAAATGTTGGGCAGACATGGATCAACATTTTCATAGGAAGACTAGCTGAAATGAGGACGTTGAGATGGACAAGTGGTAAGACAAGGATAGAACGAGAAATGGATTCATTCAAGGAAATTTAGGAGTAGCACTAATAGGTAATAATATGAGGGAAGTAGACTTAGAGGGCCTGTGCATGTGCAAACGAAACCAAGAACTGCATCGGTTAGGAGTGAGTTTGCTCAAGTTTAAAGCTCTAAAATAGTAAGGGGAAGGCCCAAAAGGATAAGTAGCAATAAAAGATTTGTTGACCTATGGTTCAACCGAGAATATGGTCCTCAACAGAGTGGAATGGCAGAACAAGATTCATGCAACCAAGCCAAATTTGTCAAGGATGAGGCTTAGATGATGATAATGAAAATGACAACGACAACAACGACGACAATGATGATGATGAACAGGTGAAAATCTGATCTAGGGTATAAAACATTGGTCTGTATTATATAATCAACTTAGGCAGGACTGAAAACAGTGAAACCAGTACATCAGTAAAGCTAGAACTAGTGTCCCAATTGTAGGGGCAAACTAACCGACTCAACTGACAAGCTGGATGCTATTACATTTGTTTATCTATTAATTGTTTTTTTCTTCCTTTGAAGGATTATTAATTGCAATTTTTAGCATTGCTGATTTGAAAAGGGAAAAAAAAATGTTGCTTTAATCACTGTTTATGATTCTTAAAGCAATTAAAGATCAGCTTGTGACACATTGGAAAGAAATTGAGCCCTAAACGGTTCATAGTGATCCTTTCTTTATTAGGTTCAGATTTTTGTTTTATCTCGTTGCATAAGCTTGGTATTAGAGCTATCTCGTGACTTTTTTTCTTTCCCACTTTCTCTTCATTATATGTTATTTCCCCCCATAAATCCTCAATCTAGCTAATCCTAGCAGTAATACTAGTTTCTCTTCTTTTTTTCTTTTTTCTTTTTGAGAGGTAATAGAAACTTTATTAGAAAACCCACCAAAAGCAGGAAAAGAATACAACAACAAGAAAAACAAAAAAGAAATTGATCCCTAACTGGTTCATAGTGATCCTTTCTTTATTAGGTTCAGATTTTTGTTTTATCTTGTTGCATCAGCCTGGTATTAGGGCTATCTCGGGACTTCTTTTTTTTCTTTCCCACTTTCACTTTATTATATGTTATTCCCCCCCAAAGCTCCTCAATCTAGCTAATCCTAGCAGTAATACCAGTTTCTCTTTCTTTTTCTTTTTCCTTTTTTTCTTTTTGAGAGGTAACATAAACGTTATTATAAAACCCGCCAAAAGCGGTAAAAGAATACAACAACAAGAAAAACAATCAACAAAAAGGATCAGCCGAAATGGCCTTGACATGGACAGCACAACTCCTAACAAGACCTTTGATTTTACCAATAACCTCCTCTACACTCTTGCAAACATTCCTAAAGCAGCGCCCATTCATAGCTCCCCATATGGCCCATAAGACCACAATTATAAGCAACCTCCAAATAGCTTTCCCAACTTTCCCCAAGAACAAAACCAACCCCTTCGCCAAAATTTGACTTTACTGAGAGAATCCATTTTCAAATTGTTGAGGTTTTAAATCCATATTATGGCCATCATGTGGGTTGTTTGAGGAGCAAGAAATGCTTATTGGTTCATAATAAATCTCTCTTGAGGAGGCCATTTGTAGAATCGAAGGCCTTGTTTTCGGATGGACAATCTATGTAAAAGCAGCCTGGGTTGTTTCTTGTGGGTCATTTTGTCTTTGCTTTTGCATTCCTTTTTCGCCTTTAGGCATGCTTTTCAATAAAGTTGTTGTTACCTTTAGGAAAGAAAAAAATTTTGTTGATATCTACACAAAGATGATTCCTCAATGCACTACCATCCCCCACCACATCCATATTTGCATCTTCCTCCATAACGCATCTTCCTTCATCCCACACCTCCACAACCACTTTCCCCACAACACCATATTCATCACCTCCAAGTTCCCATTTCCTACCCCTCCATCATCATAAGGTTTACGCACCTCTAGGTCCTCTACCCAATATAACAAATGGAACTTGGATGTTCCTTCTGAACCCTTTCATAAAAAAATCATGTCCCAGCCTATCCAACCTCTCTAGAACCGACTTTGGACACCGAAATGGCGACATTAAATAGATAGGCAAATTCAATAACGTTGCGTTGATGAGAGCTATCCAACCCCCAAGGGAAAAATATCGGAATTTCTACCGCACTAGTTTCCGTCCCACAATGTTTTGTCAACTTCCCTATACCAAGCGGCAACCTAAGATAGGAAGAGGAAATGTTCTTGACTCACATCCAAACACATAAGCCAACCTTGTTAAATTCTCCCTTGGCATACTAAAAACCCAACATCATACTTTTATCAATGTTAATCTTCAACCCCAAGACAGCTTCAAAACATCGAATAATCATTCCCAAAATTTCCACCTTAACCTCATTAGCATCGCAGAACAAGAGTATGTTATCAACGAACTGTAGATAAGAAATCAGGGGGCTCAATCTATCAACACAAAAGCCTCCGAAGAGACCCACCTCTTAACCATGTTCAAGCATCCTACCTAACGCTTCCATTACCACCACAAACAAGAGAGGTGAGAGCGGGTCCCCTTGCCTATTTCCTCACGAGCTTTGGAGAAATCCTTTCGGCCATCTATTAACTAACACTAAAAATCAAACAAAACTAATGCACTCCTTTATTCAACCCCTCCACTTTATCCCGCATCCGATTCTCCCAAGCATATAATTCACGAAGGCTCAATCCACATGATTGTAAGCCTTCTCAATGTCCAGTTTACAAATTACTCCTCTCAACCCTTCCTTATGTTTAGCATCTATACATTCATGAGCTATTAGAGGCGTTGTCAAGAAATTGCACCCCTCCAAAAAAGCACCTTGGAACTTGGAGATTACACTCGCTAGCATGCCTCTAAATCTAGTCTCTAATACCTTCGCAAGAATTTTAAAAATGCTCCCAATTAAACTTATAGGCCTATAATCTTTTAAATTTTCGGCTCCTGTAACTTTAGGACTTAAAGCGATGAATGAAGCCCTATGTTTCAATAGTTTAAAAATATTGGAAGCAATCATTACATAAACACCATAGTCAAATTCTCAGGCATAACATATGGGATGACTGTTCTAAGAGTTTTATGAGATTTCCACTTGCTATTCAAACAAAACCCCATAAATGAAATCCATGGGAATCCATGTTTCCATAATGCTCATGGAGATCTTGGGAAATCATCATTGAATATTCATTACAATTTTCTTCTCTTTTCCCACTATATAAACAAGCCCTTAAATATTTTTTACCCAAACCCAAAAATCCCAAAATCCTTAAACACTAATTATCCATTTCCCATACATCATCACATTCCCAAGGAGCATTTATGGAAGGTCGCCAAATTATGGATACCGCTCTAATAGCTCACGAGTGCATTGATTTGAGATTAAAAGAGAAAAAGATGGGGATTGTTTGTAACTTAGACATTGAGAAGGCGTACAATCAGTTTTCGAAGTATCGGTATCGCTACAGGTTTCGCTGGACAGGGATACGGAAACCATATCGATATTGTCAATAATATCGCTGATAACTGGAAATGTGGGTAAACATGGGAAAAACGATGGAATTTTCTACGAAACTTCATGAGGTGTTAAAATGTACATATTTGCATATTTAGAAATAATAATAATAAATTGCAAAAAAAATGCATATATAACAAGTTTCCATTTAATGGGGCCTTGAAAGCATGCGTTGTTATAAGAAATCAGTCCAACCATCCCATCCGGCCTATTTAACCATCCAAACATCCATCAATATTGGAAATTATCAACAACACATGATATTTCACCAAGAAATTATCAACAATTGGAAAGGAAACGAAAGATTGTGGTCTCAATATCACGCATGTTGCGAGATATTATCAATATTATAAATGAAAAATTGAACACTACGTACAACCATGTGCACATGAAAATAAAATTGAAATAATTTTTTTTCTAATAAACAAAATTTTGATGATATCAAAACGTTGACAATATTATTGAAATATCGTCGATATACTTATGATACAAGCATTACCTAGAATTTACATAGCCGAAAATAGTGGCGATATTGATGCATTGGCAATTCAAGCGACACAGAATTTACATAGTTGAAAATATCGGCGATTGCATTAGTGATATTGATATGTTGGCGATACTTATCGATACATTGCTAATACCTTAAATTTCTGATGCTACCAACGTTATCGGTATCGCTATCGGTGTTATCGATATCGCTAAGCTAGAGATAAAGATAATATCGGGGATATTTCAATAATATCGAAGATAATTCGAACACTGCGTACGATCACGTTGAATGTCGTCGAATACTTATTGAAAAGAATGGGATGCAATGATACATAGAGAAAATGGATCCAGCATATCTTCAGCGACTTGTTCGATGCTAGTCAACGGCTCCCCCAAAGGCTATTTCAGAACTTCTAGGGGCCTTCGCCAAGGAGACCAACTTTCCCCCTTCCTCTTCTTGATTGTGGCGGAAGCTTTCAGTCAAATGCTGGCAAGAGGCCAAGTGGCTAACCTTGTTAGTGGTTTCCGTGTTTCCAAAAACATGAATCCCATCTCGCACCTCCAGTTCGCTGACGACACCATCATTTTTTTGCGACGCCTCTCCGCATATGATGGATAAATTGCAAAAGATTATTGATTGTTTTGAAGCGGTATCTGGGTTGAAAATCAATAGGGGAAAAAGTGCGATGCTGGGCATTCACTTGTCCCAGGCAGAAGTATCCCATTTTGCCTCCATTTTCGGCTGTAAGGTTGGATCCTTTCCAACCTTCTATTTGGGTCTTCCTCTTTGCATCAGGAAGCCCGCGATCCATCTTTGGGACAAGGTGATAGAAAGAATAAAAAAGTAGCTCTCGAAGTGGAAAGGTTGGCATCTCTCTTTGGTTGGGAGATTAATTCCTCTAAAATCAGTCTTCTCCAACACGCCGCTCTACTTCATGTCGCTCTTCAAGTGTCCTACGGTGGTTCGGAAAAGATTGGACAATTTAAGAAGGAACTTTTTTTGGAAAGGTGCAAGTGAAGTCAACAAGTTTCATTTGTTGAAGTGGGAAGAGGCCTGCAAGCCAGTTAAGGAAGAAGGGGCTGGTTTGAGAAATCTTAGCTCTATGAACAAAGCTCTTCCCGAGAAGTGGATATGGCACTTTGGAAAGAAGGAAGGGATCCTATGGAGGGAAACTGTTGCTTCCAAGTACAGGTTGGGAAAGGGGGATGGGAGGCTCAGGAGTCAACTCTTTATAGGCCCTCTAATGTTTGGAAGTCAATAATGGAAAATAAGAATGTTTTCAAGAAAGGTATTTCTTTCTCTATTGGTGATGGAACTAGAGTCATGTTATGGGATTGGGAGGACAAGTGGTGCGGTGATTGCCCTCTATCTCAACTTTTTTCCAAATATGGCCCGTCTTGCTCATTCAATTGATATTTCAATGGTGGAATGTATCTCATTCAAGGAATCTTCTATCTATTGGACTCCTCCCTGTAGAAGAGATCTCTCAGACCAGGAACTGGCGGAGTTCCTTGTGCTCCAAGATGAACTCTGTTTTGCTTGCCCTTCTAGTGGGGAAGACAATATGGTTTGGGCCGCCCATAGTTCTGGCAGGTTTACAATTAGCTCTTTCTACAAGTTGCTTTGCCCCCCTCCTACAGAAGTGAATGGGGGATTTGCGTATCATTTTTGGTCTTATGTAAATCCCTCCTAAGGCGGCGCCTTTCACATGGCTAGTGGGAAAGAAAAGAGTCTCGACAAGCATTATTGTCGAATCACATATGTGATCATGTGCGATGACATATGCCTATGCGCATATGCGATCGCATTTTTTTTTTTTTTGAAATATATATATTCACACACACACACACATATATATAAGGGAAAAATTCAAAAAATTGTAAAAAAATATAAGAAACTGAGGAGAACTTTTCTAAGTTAATAGATAACTAATTTTACATACTACATTTGAGAGAGATAAAATCAATTAAACAATGAATTAAACATCAAGTCATCGACATTTAACAATATAGTTAACAAGAAGTAACAACAAAATCAACAAGCTATTTATTTATTATGGTAGAAAATCAACAAGCTATCTTCCTTGAAACTTAAAAGTGCTTGAATCTTGATCTTCCAACTTCCAAGAGAGAGGGAATGTAAGAGAGAGAGAGAAATTAGATCACTTGGAAGTAGGAAATACAAGAGAGGGAGATAAAGACCACTTGTAATTAAGAAATGTAAGAGAAAAATAGAGTAAGAGAGTTTTGGAGTGAGAATATTGCAAATTGAGGAGATTTGGAAGCCTTTTTATAGACAATGTTATTTTTTTGCAAAAAAATAAAGATAAAAATAAAAATTCAATGTGTCATTGCCAATATGCGATCGCATACATCACATATGCGATCTGCATATGGATATGCGCATATGCGATCGCACATGACAACAATGTTGACAATAGACAATCTTCAGAAGCGGTTTCTCATCATTCATAAATCCTATCTCAGCAAGCTGAGGAAACTATCAATCAGCTCTTCATCTCCTGCCCCTTCACAACCAAGCTGTGGTCGCTTGTCATTTCATCCTTCTTCCCTTCTTGGCCTATGCCTAAGGATGTGAAGGATTTATTGTGGGCTTGGCACAAGGAAGGTTTGATCATTAAGGACAAGATTCGTTGGTGCATTTCCCTCCCTGTTGTTTGGTAGGTCGTTCGGAATGAGAGGAACGGGCATTGTTTTAGAGATTTTTTTTTTTTTTTCTTCAACTGACTCAGTCTTCGCTCGAGTCTCAACCCTTGTTTCGGAGTGGGCCTCTCTTGTCAATCATCTTGAATTTTTCTTTTTCTATTTTTCGCCTTGTATTCTTTCTTTGCCAGTTTTTCAGTAAGTCTTTAATAAAAGTTCCATTACGCTTCAAAAAACTAAATTCATCACATTGTCAAGGTTCATGAGAAAAAGTTGCAGCTAGCATTTGATGACGGCTGCCAACCTAACGCAACCCTCCTTTATCCTAGCCTAGGACCGGCAATGACACACTCCCAAACACTTACCCTAAAATTCCCAATTTTCTCAATATCATAACGAAAAACTTTCCCAAAATTTCCCAACTTTCCCAAATAAAAACCCTAACTCCCTAAATTTCCACAAATCCCAAACCCTACACCCAATGTATGTCTAATCCCCAAGACTTGTAAATCCTAATCAATAAAACCCCAACTTCACCAAAATCTCATAACCGAAATCCCCAAATCAGCCCCAACTTTTCCAACCATACACGCTAGATACCTAGTTCTAACTGTAATTCAAATCCCAGACTACCCCCAATCAGTGTTCGAAATATCAGTATCGCGTTACGTATCGCATTCTTGGGATACGGATACGTATCGGTTATCGCATGGGATGTATCGGTTGTATCATGTAATGTATTGTTGTTGTTGGAAACATGGGGAAATTTTGGGAAATTGGTTGAATTTTTCAATGAAACTTCAATGATTGTTAAAAAAGACATCAATACACACTTATAAATCAAAACATTACAAAAAACAAGTACACATAATAGGTTTTCTTTGTATGGGGTCCTAATCTATGCGTTGCCTAATTGAATTTATGCAAGTATATTCAATGTCTATTCATACAATTTATAAATGTAAGAAGACTTGTGGAAACACAAGCAATACATTCAAAAGCAAAAGAAGAATCACTAGATTAGGTTACATACATGTTTAATTTTATGTTTGGACACAAATTGCAAATGATTTGCGAGAATTTGGGAAATTTCGATTTTTTTTTTTTTTTCAATTTTTTGCAACTTGGCCCATCTCCTCCAAATCTCAAAATCAAAGCTCCCAATCCATAATTTGTCATGCAAAAAATGAAAAATCATGGATTTGTATCAATTTGACACTAATTTAACATGATTTATAGAAAATAAAATGAACAAAACTCGAAAATGCTCACCATATCGAACATGTGGGATATATCGCACTACCTGTGCATTTCGTATCACACAGGTCAGATACCAGATATATTGTGGGATATATCGGCCGATATCATCGACATTTAAAACATTGCCCCCAATAACCTTTCTACACTACTTTCCCTAACCGTACACCTCAACCTCCAAGCCATCTTCAATTCCAACCAATAACTGATGCTCCTTAAACCTTAGCCATAGGCCAAGTTTTGCCAAAATCCCAAACCACGGACTTTGCCCCATCCTAACCAGTAACCCTAATCCTTATACATGCAAACTCGACTACACCAGGTAAATGAAATGGTTATCAATCACCAGGGGGACTATTGACTTCTCTTATGGTAGCTCATTTCGATCGGAGGAGTTAACTTAGCAACAAAAAACAGGAGTGATACCTGCCAAAAAAATGTGAGCAACTCGCACAACGTGACTACTCAGTAAGGTCTCTGAAGTGAATTGAAGCTCGTTGCTTTTTTGCCTACTCACTAAGGAATCTTTTGAGGCTTATATACCACTAAGGACTCTTTACGGCCTAATATACATACGAGGAAACCAACCCAAACCATACACCAATTTTAACCATTCAACTCCTAGCCAAATCTCAACAATCGGGTGTACATGGTCCCAAAAAAATCCAACAGCAGTGTATGCATGATCGGGGAAACCAAAGTAAAACCTATTTTCCAGTCCATAATTACTAAATTCCTATTTACAGGCTTGGATGTATCCTACTTCACTCCTCAGTGGTAGAAACTGTTTGTTTCAACTCTGTGGTCATGGGTTCGAGAACCCATGTGTGTGCAGGTGTAAGAGTGTGTGTGCGTGTTCTCACCTTTCAAAAAAAAATAAAAATAAAAACCTATAAAACCACCCTTACCCGTAAACGGCCAATAAATCGGAACCCAAATCCATCTAATCCAACCTGTAAGGCCATACCTAGTAAACAACCCTCAAAACCCTACATGTGGCAACTGTCCACCCCCAGTTCCACAAAGATGCCCATTGCTCCATTATCCGCCTATAACCCAACCTTTAAACTGTCCTACAACTTGTCATCTGCATAAATTTATTTGCAAATCATTATACTAATAGATAGATAATCATGAGATTAAAATTTATCAACGATGTTAGCCCACATTAGGTCCCACCCTTGATTGTTCATCCCGCTCAAACAATCATGTTAGTCAGATGATCCTAACTGTCCACTCAACTAGGTAATTGTATGTTCTATATTGATTCTACAAGAAATTGTCCAATCATTAATGTACATCATCCATCATGTCAGTCCCAACTTTGGCCAGACAACTAGGATCATGTGACTACTGATTTTTGGGTATTGACCCTTCATCATTGAACCCACTTGATGAGTATGGAAGCCGTCCATGTATCAAAAGAGGGCGAGAGCTTGATGGTGGAATGAGAAGAGTGACTCAAGCTCAACATTCCAAGAACTCAACAAGCCGAACAGGTTTTTTTAATCTTCAATGCCAACATATTTTGCACCAGGAACTCAAAGACCCTGGATACCAGATGAGCCCTCTAAAGTTTCAGATCATCACTTGCTTCAATAACCTAACTCTAACCACAACCACAGAAGATGAGCCGTCAAAGGTATTTTAAGGTGGAAATTTTTCCTGTGTTTTAATGGATGGTAGTCCTCAAAAAAGTGTATTTAAAGCATGAAATGCCATTTCCCACCAATGCATATCAGCCTCCAATTTCTTCAACCACAATGCAGCAGGGGCATAGCATGATCACATAAGAGATACAGGATTTATAAAGAGACTTGACATGCTAGATATGGACCCTAATTGTGAAGTACCCAAGCAGCATAGACACAAAATTTCTCATCTACCTCTCCGACTCCTAGCTAAAATCACTAGATAACCCAGCAACTCCAAACAGCCAGGACAATTAGAAAGCAGTAAGAATCATCAACCCACAGATTATCCTGATTCCCTGACCTCTAAAGCCTTGGCCGTATCTTCTGCAGATCATAAGATTAAATGTCAACATTTTTTTTCTTTTTTGAAGATTGAGAAAAATATATTAATGAAGGGAACCGAAGCAACCCAAAAGAACACAAACAGTGAGAAACAAACAGAAGAAAAGGAAAAACAGACAAAAAAGAAAGAAAGAAAATTAATAATCAACTATACGGCCCCAAGCAGGACAGAAACCAGAAAAACTATACAACAAAAACCCACTAACCAGCTAAAACGCAAAACAGAAACCAGAAACCAGGGAAGCCATACAACTCTAACAGACGCAAGCAGACAGGACTCCACTGAATCCCTAGGCAGCAACAGACTCTATCCCAGAAGAGACTTTTTTTTTCTTTTTTCTTATTTTATTATTATTATTATTTATTTATTTTAAAGTAACAGGAGACATATTTCATTCTACATTAAAATCAATTTCTAAAAAGCATTAGTTAGTTTAGTAGTTTAACTCGTCTCCAATAAACTACGGAGTGAAGCATATATGGTAGGGATAAAATGCTATAAAATAATAGCTCTTATAAGAAATTAGAACTTAACCTGAATCTATTCATGAAATATGTTCTGCTATATAAACCATAACAATCTAAATTAGGGGTGTCCATGGGCTGGGCCAAGCTCTGTCCAAGCTTGGCCTAGGCCCATGACAGGCCAAAATAGTCTAGCCCGAAACTTTTATGCTGGGTCCGAGCTAGCAAGAATGGTGTCCGATTCGAGGTAGATACTGACAAAAATCCAGCAGAGGCGGATGATCGGAGGAAGCTAGTAAAAGATAACGAGTTTGGAAGATGATGAGAGAGAGAGAGAGAGAGAGAGAGAGAGAGAGAGAGAGAGAGAGAGAGAGATGGGGGAGTGGATTGCAGCTTGGAAGATAGAGAAAGAAGGGAGTACGCTAGCAAAGGAGTTGGCAGCTGGGGTGGGCCTCACCGTAATGTTTATGTGAAATTCACCCAAACCACCAAGTGTGTCACCCCATTGTAGGCTCAAGGCCCAAATATCAGCCACATCCATTATTCAGGTGGGCCACATGATCGAACAATGTAAAGGCAACACTTCCCCTCCAAACTCTTTTCCATAGTGTGGGCCACCTGAATCACATATGGGCCTGAATTTTGTGCCCCATGCCTAAATTTTGGTGCAGCATCTAATGGTTGTAGTGGATTTCATATAATCATCACGGTGGGCTTGCAAATCAAGGGTGGACATCTCTCTCCCAATTGTTTCCTTTGTTGTGATCCACATGAATCACAAGTCATCCTGATTTGTTGGCTCAAGGATTACACATCTAAGCGTTGGAGTGATTTTTACATACATATCATGGTGGGCGCCATGAAAAATCAAGGGTAGGCCTCCGTAAAATTGCAGTTTTTAATAAATGAGTAGAAATCTAAATATGTGAGTTCTTTTTTTCAATGCACATCATGGTGGTCCCATCAAAATTCAAGGACTAAATGAGTAGAAATCTAAATATGTGAGTTTTTTTTTTTCAATGCACATCATGGTGGTCCCATCAAAATTCAAGGACATCCTTGAATTTTGATGGGACCACCATGATGTGCATTGAAATCCACTCTCACCATTACATATCTAATCCCACGTTGAGCCCAGGGCCAAGAAATCAAGCTGACTTGTGATTGGTGTGGGCCACACCAAAGGAAATAGTTGAGAGAGATGTCCACCCTTGATTTTTACAGGGCCCACCGTAATGATTACACGAAATCCACTCCAACCATTGGAAGCCATACCAAATTTAGGCATGGAACCCAAAATCTAGGCCCATCCATGATTCGGGTGGGCCACACTAAGGGAAACAGTTTGGAGTGTAAGCATTGCCCTCTACAATGTTTCCAATCATGTAGTCCGCCTGAATCACGGATGGGGCTGATATTTAGGCCATGAGCCTAAAATAGGGTGATGCACCTAGTGGTCAAGGTGGATTTCACATAAACAACGGTGGGACCCACCCGAGCTGCCAATCATTAGTCTCTATTAAGTAGCTTTTATTTAATTCCCTCGCAAACCTAATGAGCCAGACAGGACTCAGGCTGGGCAGACGAGCTGTTGTACACAGTCCAAGCCTAGCTCAATTGATAAGTGGGCTTGAATTTTAAGCCGGGACCAGCCCTCAGGCCTGATACTCCAGTCCGAGGTGGGGCTAGGCCCAAAAGCCCAACGGGACAGGCCAGACCATTGACAGCGCTACTCTTAAATGTTACATTAAATACTTCTAGCAATTAGGATGAATGAGTTACAAGATAATCATATATCAGCTTCCAAAATAATCAGATATCAATGACATGCATAATAATATCATGGTTTTCAGACTTGGTAATTCAAACTGACTCGTCTAGTCTCGAGTCAAGTCACACCAGATGAGTCAGGGGCGACTCGGCTGAGTCGGCCCCTATTTTGCAATTCTCACAAACAGAGCCCATGATTCGGTAATCAGGGCCATAGGTCTATTTTTTCTCATCTAGGATGGAGCATGCCACAAAAAAAAAAAAACACCCAGCTTGGAACAATTTAGCGATGTATATTAATCCATTTGAATAGGCACTGTTTTTCTGAACCATCTATCTGAGCATCTATAGGCCGCCAATCTGGAAATTATTTGAAGCGTGGTTCATCCACAGAGATACATAGCATATGAACAATCTAAATTGCCCAACCATGGGCCCACCTGCCAAAATTTAAACCATGGATGGTGTTCGTGCCTTGGGTCCACATGGCATCCGTCTGGCGTTCGCATCACCAACGCATCGGCAGCTGATTGTTTTGACCAGACAAGTCACGAAGTTAGACGCACCCTAACTTGCACGAGTCAGGGACCATTGTTCTGCTGATCCTCATCTTGGATGGAGCACGCCCCAAAACCATTCCAGCTTGTAACAATTTAACGATATATATTAATTCAATTGAATGTGCAGTTTTTTTCTCAACCTTCCATCTGAGCATCCAAGATGAAATGCAGAGAAGATATAGCATGAAACTTGTCATAGCTGGTAGAATAAATATTTAGACCACACAAGCTACTTGCAGAGATTGCATGATTTTAGTATATGATTAAACCATCTGACATAAGGGACAAGTATTTTTGGTTGTTGGATCATAGCTAAATTTTGCTTGCACAAGTAATATAACGCACAAGGTCAAGTATATTCAAATGCTTACAGTTGACAAAAACCAGTTAATGCATCACAACAGAGCAGTTTAAGTAAGAACCAAAATATTCCATCAAGATTCAACATCAAATTTACAGACATGGAATTCAAATAGCATAACTAGATATCATAGGAAACCAACAAAATGAATTTTCAGCAAAATGCTGTCGAGGCACTTTTGCAGGGAACATGAGGAATATGTACAATAGGTAACTTTTGCCATACCACTGTTAAGGACATGCAACTAATAAAATAAAAAGATTGGAGTAACATCAACATCGAAAATGTATGGAACTCGCCTTTGACGCCACATAAAGCTTCCAGCAATCAGCCCCATCATATATAAACACTAAACTGGAAACAGTTCCCACATTCCAGTGACAGATGCTGCTAGGTGCAAGGCATAACATGGTGAATATGAAAGCTTTGCAGATGTTCTCAATTCAAATGCTTCACTTAATGATCTAACTTCAATCAAGGATTATTGTTGCCACTGCTGTCTTCCACAGCCCCTTCTCACAAGCTGAGATCCATATTTTCAAGATGAATTAGTGTGCCAGGACACTGAGTTCCAAACAAGAATCCGAGCTTTCCTGTTCCATACTGGTGAGGTAGAATCTGTCTTCCAATCATATGGTCCGAGGAAACCCCAATACCATGCTAATGTGTGTGTATATATATATATACCTAAAACTTGCTTTGATATAGTGTAGTCATCACATTAGCATCATACTCACTTTGATATGGAAAAGTCGTCACATTAGCATCATACTCGCTTTCATATAATAAAGTCGTCATATTAGCACATGCTGGTATAATCCTGTCAGATCTTCATCAACCAAGACCAAAGCCCAGAATCTGAAAGAGCAAAATCCATCCTTCTCAACAAAATAGATGACTACTGTCACTCCTTCCTTTTCATCTTGTCCTACAGAGGCAAATGAGCTCGCTAATACCCTTGCCAAGGGGCATCTTGGGCATACCAATCTATTGGGTCTTCTCATCCATTAGCATGATGAAATTTGAATATTTCTCCAACCTTCTTTAATATATTATTCCATTGCCCATCTGAAAGATTGTGTCCAACTCCAGCTATGCATGGGATATTAAACAGTTCCATTAGACCTCTTTAAGCACCGCCATCCACTTTTTGAGTCGCCAAATTAATTTACAACCATAAGATCAGAACATGATTGAGTGAAAAGCATCACCATTCTCAAGCATCACCGTCTTCAAGCATATAACTGTCACTGTATCAGAGCGAGCTCTCCCATACCAACGGATTGGATTACTAGAAACTTTAACTTGTGCACACCATAAGCATTAAACTTAAGGTCCCTTTTCAGAAACCTTTTAAAGGCATCATTACAGCGTAGTCTCAGCTGTTTGGGAGAAGGCCCATCCCCAGCCTTGGTAAAGGAGCGCTAATATCAGGAGGGAAGCCAGCGCAACCCAAACCCAGGTAAAGGATGGTTGATGTCACGGAGGCAGCCGGTCGTCAAACTTTTGCCATGCAACCATGATAATTACTGTTTTGAGCCTTCTAAATGACATCTCATCTTCAAATCTGTTCAAGTTAACAACAACAACAACTTGCTGAAAGCCATACTCCCCAACCAGAAACTAAAAGGCTTCTCAACAGTACAAAACAGGAAGCAGAACCTAAACTGTTTGAAATCAGGAGCCTCTCAGTAATCCATGCTTCCGTTGATAAAAATCGCACATCATGTCAAAAGTAAGAATCCAGTGAGAACCAACCAAAGACCAGGTCATAAATAATCAGGTCTGCCTAACAGGCCAACTGCAAATACAGATGTAGCAGTCCAGAACCCCCTCCCATGTTCAGGTACTCACTTGCAAGAGGCGAGATGCAAGATGTTACCATTTGATGAGACCAAGGGTTATACAGGAAAGCATGTAACTGTTAGCAAAAAAGAAATTTTCATACTGAGCAAGCATGCATTTTCATAGTACAGAGATCATACAATACAAGAACCATTCATTGCAAATTGGAACACAATGCAATTGGCAACGACCATCACAGTGAAAGAGCAGAACATGCATGTGAAAGGAAACATAAAATGAATTAAACATTGCAAGAATTTAATGATTTTATAGATCTGTTTGAAAATGCAAGGAGAGGGCTTAAATTTGAATGGACCCTAACACATGTCAACATAAAGAAAACAAAGCCTGTAAAACACGATGTTATGAAACCAAATTATGCAAGAAAACTCACATGCTATCAAGATCGATAAAACCCAATTTGACCAGCATAGCTGTTAGGCGGTAAAGCCCAAAAGGCACAGGACCGTTTACTTCCATACGCTGATAATACTGGAACTTAAACCCCAGAATCTGAGATGCATGTGACTGCAAGACATGAAAATCAAGGGTCAAAAAATGCACATTTAGCATAAATAAGATTATCACAGACAGATATTACCGAAAGAAACTGCAAGTAACAATCTGATCATCCAGCATTCCATACCTTCGGGAAAATAGGTATGAGGTCAAAGAAAATACTGTTGTCAGGTTGCAGTTCAAAACACTCCAAAACCTGATGCACCTCAGAATAAGATAGAAAAATAGTGTATGAGAAACATTGTACGAGAGTGTGATGATTGATATACCAAATTTTCAATTCATGTATTGTATAAGAAAATATATTTCTACCAATTAAACCCAAGGAATCAAAACCCCCAAAAAAATAAGACTTGCAAGATAATTCTGTTTCACTGGAAAATGAACCAAGTCATCCCCCTTAACATGGGAGGTGTTGGAAAACCTATCAAGTCTTCAAAACTGGTGTCCTCTGGATCAAAAGAATGGGGAAAAGAAGCACAATGGCCATGGATGAAAAGAATGGGGACAAAGTAAAAAATAAAGGTTGATACTTACAATATCAAAAACACGATTAGGGTCCAGATCGAAGTGTCCAATTAATGACTGCAGATATTACATATTAACGGGCATCATGAGAAACAAATTACGAAGCGTATAAAGCAAATATTCATAATAAAACAAAAACAAAAAAAAAACAAAAAACAAAAAAACAAAAACAAAAAAAGTTTTAGGTGCAATTTGATACCTTAATTATGCTGATCTTTGCTGCTGATGTACTCCGAGTTGAAACTTCTGAACCACTTTCACAAAGAAGGGTAACCTGCAAGATCCACCAAAAGTGAATAACAAGTGGAAGCAAATCCATTAACTCTACTGGTAACAATTAAATGCAATCACTACTAAAAGAAAACTAAAGAAAAATTCAGGCAAAGGATTGGCAAGCAAACAAATGAATGCAATAATCACCTCAAACATATCAGCAAAAAAGTGCAAGAGAAGATGTTTCAGGGCTCAATACAGTGTGTAAATGTGCATTTCCCTAGTGAGGGAAGAAGGACATGGACAATGGGAGGGGGAGAGAGAGGCTGTGGGGTCAGTTGTTACAAGCACCACTAGGTGCATCTTATCGGTGTTAGTCAAATCATTAAACGTGTCCAAGACACATTTAACCATGAATTCCTCACACAAGCATCCACAACACTCCACAGAGGCTTGTTCAGATGATTACAACTTCCAATCTTTTTTCCTTTTCCCCCACAAGAAATGGATGCAGAACCATCCGAACATAGAATTAAAAAATTAAAAAAAGAGGCCAAAAGTGGACTCCACTGCTTCCCGATTGATGATCAATCCCAAAAAGGGGGTCTGATTTCCATATGGAGCCTGCAGATCCAATTGGATGGCCCTATCAACCTATTGAACTGTAAGGCCTGGCCCACAGATCCAATTGATGGTCTTTTGGGGGTTGGCAACAAACCATAAAGAGTATTTTATAGATGCTGTATAGAATTACGACTCTTAGGGGTTCATGCGATTGCATGTAATGCACCATGTTTTAGCAACTGAGTGCCAATAGGTGTCGAGTAAAGTTTAGGAAGGTCAACGTAGAAAAATAGGAAATAAATAGATGTTTATTGTACTTGGAACTTTGTTTATGAAGAAGGCTACATAAAGCCATGCACATGGAACAATAAAACTATAGCTGTGTGGTGTGTAAAGCAGCGGCATATTCAGGTTCAGGAGCAGGGAAGCATCTGTCCCAAAATGTTAGCAACTATAATCAGCTAGGAAGCAGAGTGCAAATCCGAATTATAATCCAGATTGGGATTGGCACCCAGGTGGCAGGTTTTTGCAAATGAGAATAGAACATGGAACAAAATCAAATTTTATTTGAAAAAAAAAAAAAAAATTCTTTAGAGTCCTGTGATGGGGAAACAAACCCTTGAAGTGACTAGTGAGACTCTTTTAGAGAACTGTTGATGGGACTCTAGTTCAAATCTTGTGGTGAGAGTCAACAAAGTTATCGCCCTTCTCTTTCCATTTCCTCTTAAATTGTTTCCTACACTCTATTGTACTGGATACAAACCCATGCCTTCCGGCGGATTCACCAGACTGAAGAGTTTAAAGCAGGAATACAATCAGCCCATACCTTAGTTGCATGATCCTTCTAACTAGGTGATGATCCCGCTTTAAATCATGCTTTGGTCTAACACACCCGCTCCAGCTTCTAAGTGGAATCACCCACTCCAGCTTGATAACATCTGTAACATACGATTCCTCATTCCCACACCCAAATCTGTTGCCATGTTACTTCACTCTTCAGGAAACAATAGTCCATACTAGCTCAGGCTTTGTTCTTCCATTTTATATTTTTTTTTTGACAAATGGAGATATTTTATTCAAACAGAGAAGCTGACAAACTACACACAAAAGACCTCACAGGGCAGACAGCCCATGCTATTATACAAGAAAACTAGAGAGGACAGAAGGAAACTTATCACGAATCTCTCTCAAGGCCCAACGGTAGCTAACCACCATTTGAAATCCAAAATGAGCTCCTAGAAGCTCTTTCTTAGCCAAAACGTTGACCTGATCATTTGCCAAACAACCACGTGAACAAAAGAAGTATCCAATGATTCGCTAACACCCTCTAAGATGTTGGTCAGCCACCATGGAAATCTGCTAGACAGACTTGATCCATTGGATGAAGTTCTTGGAATCCCCCTCGATTATTATCAGACTTAGATTGTGTTTTGCCATTATCCTGATTCCATATAGCAACACTGAAGTTACGGCAAAAGATGAGTTTCCTATCCCAGTCATGCCTAAGGACTCAAAAATGATATTGTCCCATTGTTTCTGGCAATGCCGCCAACGTCTGTAGAGCCACGGCAGTCTAATGAGCAACCATCGAAATTCAACTTGACATGAATATGTTGGTGAAGCCCTCCAAATTTCTCTATCCTTCCTGAAAGGCCCACCACATCTGAGGATCTCTTCCCAAAAGGAGGATACAAAGACTCCCAAGAATACCCACCAATGCCCTGGTCTGTCTACCCCAATTAGTTGCTAAGGACAATGATGTGAAACACAGCACTCTCCGATTTTCGAACCCATGGAAAATCTTGCAATTTCTTTCAGCCCAGGTGCATCAAAGAAGCACTTCCAAAGACACCTACAAGATTTTGCCAATAGCACCCCATATGGCTACTTGCAAACTCGAACAAAGATCATTCACGAATAGGGCATCACCCATAGAACACCAAACTTCACAAAGATCGATGCCCATAATTTTCGAGCAAAAGAGCAGTGAATGAGTTACCAAAAAAAGAAAGAAAATAAAAGAAAAGAGGGTAGTGAATGAACAAGATGAGAGACATCTTCTTCCCCTGCCTCACACATAATACACCTAATGGGAATCATCATCCATCTATGTTGCAGATGATCAACAGGTATGTTCCTTGCTCCGAACACTTTCCAACAAGAAGACGTATGTTCCTTGTGCTACTTTGGGAACACAAACACATCATAAGAGGAACACCCATTGACACCCCTGGCTGGCCATCATGATGATTCCCATCGCTAGTAAGTTATATTCTTGTCGTTTCCGAGAAGGAAAAACGGTCTCCTTTTTTTTTTTTCAAATAACAGCCTAACGTTTAAGATATGGATCGATAACCTCCTACTTTTTGGATACTTATTTAAACCTGCTTACCTTTCAGAAATAGTTCCAAAACATGCCTTTTTACTTTGACTGACAATTCCAAAAGGCGAACAGCCGTTAACATCAGTAAAGACATTTTTACCCTGGAGAATCAAGGTTCCTACTGTTTTACCCTTCAAACACTGAGCATGCGAACTCATTGCTTTTGACATCCTTTTTTATCCCGCTCGCCCATTGGTGGGGTCCACTTCTCTGTCCATGTGACATCCACTCCGTCCATCAGTTTTACAATGTCAATGGTAGGATGTGAGAAAAAATATGAGGCAGATTCGAAACTCAAGTGGACCACGTAGGATGTGAGGCAAAATAGGAAGCAGATTCAAAACTGACCACACAGCAGAAAACAATGTAGATTGAACAGCCACTGTTGAAACACTTGGGGCCCACTGTGATGCTTTTGAGAAATCTACCCCATCCATTTGTTTTTCCATATCATGTTAGGATGTGAGACAAAAAATGAGGTAGATCCCAAACTCAAGTGAGCCACACGGCGGGGTATTGAATGCCGACCATTGAATTCACTGTTCGAGGATAATATAATTCCCGGAAAAGAGAGATTGTCTTTCAGTTGATTTGTAAGATAAGAATTACATGAGCCAATTGTACATCAGGTGGGCCACACCGTGCAGCTGCCCTGACCCAAAAATTATGCTTGACCGTTTATCACGTTGCCTAGATTTGGCAGATAAGAAACAATCTCAGCCAAGTTTTCTTAGCCATCCATCTGTTTCAAACACCTGTCGCACATCTGATGAATGAAAAGGCCAGATGTTTGGGCCATGGCATTTACACGGTGGGACTCACCTAATGGACGTCTTGGATCTTGTCCTCGTTTTTTGTGTTGGCACATGTGGTGACAGGTACCTGTATTATTTCCCTGGCCCAAGTCTCAACTCTCTACTCCTGCAATCTAGCTTGGTAGGATGAGGCTCCCGTGGTAGTTCACCACCGTTTTCAAGACACTGGTGACCCATCTCCATGCATGTAGCACAGCTTTACTCATCATCCAGATTGTGTATCACTCAAAAATCACATTAACTGAGCAATCCCAACCATCCGTTGGTGGCGATTAAATAGATAGTTAAAAAGTAGAGTTGCGAGCGGTCCAAATTCAAAGTGCAAATCCAATGCTTGATATCATTTGGTCAATATGGCTTTTGGGTAAGATCCATCTGAAATCAGGAGCAATTTGGATGACCTAATACATTTAGGTTTTTAGTTCATCCAAGTAGGAATGACCTTATGACAGGTTTGGATGGCATATAAACAGCACTGTTTTGGGAATGTTTCAACAGTACGCATTTCCCTCCCCACTGTTTCCTGGTGGCCCACTTCTTTTTTTCTTTTTTTTTGGGGGTTAGCTTGTTAGTACACACCCATGTCAGTACACACACTCCATGTTAGCCACCCCCACTAGGGATCGATACCATGACCTCAAGTGTTGAAACAAGGTATCTCCACTCAGTCTGCCAGTTGAGCTATGGATCTGGGTGTCCTGGTGGCCCACTTGAGTTTTGGGTTTGCTCATTTTTTAGCTCACCCACCAACATGAGCTGAAAAATGGATGGACAGGGTGGATTTATCAAAAAATCACTGTGGGCCCCTTGGTAGGTTTCAATAGTGTCATCGCTATCCCCACAATTTCCAGTGGTGTGGTACACTTGAACTTTGGATCAGCCTCATTTTGATCACTTACCAAAATATTCCCAACCTGCACAATAAGCGCCAGTTTTCCTCTCTCTTTTTCTTTTTTCTTTTTTTGAAGAAAATACACGGTTTTCCTTCTCTATCTTGATTAGATGCATTCATTCGCTATGAGAGACTCATCAATTGCTTGTCTACCAAAGAGAACAGCCCCCTATGATCTGGATATGATCCCTCCAAGCACTCACCTAAATCCTCCCTCTAAAATCTTGGCTAACATCTTGTATGGATTTCCAATCAAACTGATAGGTCCAAAATCTCTCAAACTATCATGCCATATTTCCCAACAATGAGAACAATAAAGGCATCCCACATTTCTTTACAAGTTTTTGTCTATTGTAAAATTCTGAAATGAAATCCAATAATTCCTTTTTCACTTCCTCCCAAAACAGTTGGAGAAAGCAATGGGGTACCCATCCAGTCCTGGGGCCTTGTCAGTTCCAAGATCCTAGACTGCTTGGTTAACAGCCTCATCAATTGGCCTTTCCAAGCAACCCACCTCATCATCACTCACACAATCAAAACGAAGATTGTCTAGATTTGGACATCCCAGCATTGCAAAATAGAAGATTTGAATAAAAGTCCACCACTCCCTTGCATATACCCTGCTTCAACTCCACTCCTCCCATCCACCATTAAGTTTTGAATTTTATTGTCTTCTTCAAGCATTTGAGATGCCACAGAAGAACTGAGTAATTTTATCGCCTTCCTTGAGCCAAACAGCTATTCATATTTGGTGCTACATACTTTCCACTTCTCTAAGTTCTCTTTGAAATTCAAGCTTGAGAGAATGACGTTTGCCTTTTTTCCTCCATTGATAAAACGGACAATAATTCCTCGCAATCAAGAGATAGAATCTCCTGAAGGATAGCGTCCTTAGCAATTCCTGAGGTACCACAGTCCAGCTGTTTCCATTCTTTAATAAAACCTCTCAATCTTTTCAGTTTCACCATGAATCTGAAACAAGCCCAACCTTCAAATGGACGGACTTCTACCAATATCTGACCTTTCCAACAAAGCCCTCCTCTTCAAGCCACATTGGCTAAAAACGAAATTGTATCAACATAACAGGCTATGATTACACACATCTTCTTCTTTAAGGTGCAAGTCCTGCATCGTAATCTCACATGTCTATGCCATGGGTAAGAAAATAGCTTATTTCCAACTTTTGGCACCCCATGCACCAAGCACTTCATGTAGGTCATGGTAATGAGCATTTAAGGAAATGGGAAGGTACGAATGTCTCATACGAATCAGATGCTACAAAGAACACAAACCCTGAGATATAAAGAACAATAGAATAACCAAACATAAAACATGGATACCTAGTCAGGCAATGCCTGCTGGAAACCTGGAAAGCCCTTTACGGTTCCATGGTGACAAGGGAATAAGTATCTAATCTGAATGAAGAAAATGAACTAGTATGTGGAGCCATAAGTTCCTATTGCCATAAAAATATCACTGCAATAAAAATACAGAACAAGCAATATAAAGCAGACCAAATCAGAACTTACCAGTTTCGCATAACCTTCACTCTCTTCCCGGAGAAGATTGAATTTTGTTTGCTGATAAAGAAGTCGGGTGTTTACTCTAACCTGAAAAAATCAGTAGTTAGAATAAGAGGGATCTAGTTCTACTAAACTGATAATGAAAAAAAAATTGAAAATTATAATAGCATTGAGAGAACATGGTAGCAATTTCCTTCTAAATCAAGACCAAATTTCATTAGAAGAAAGAAGCACAAGCAACAGCATATAAACAGTTGGACAAGACGAGAAATCATCCAACCAAAGGAGCAAAGTTTTTTCCTTTTTTTTTAAGAATGCTACTTGGGTTAGGCAGCTCAATGATTCATGGAAGGGCGATCCAAAGTGGTAGCTCAAGGAGCAAATACATGAAGGAAGCTATACTAAGAGCTTGATAATTTATTAAACAAGCCAAAAGACAGACAACAAGAAGGAAAAAAGAGAAACCACAAAATACAAAAAGCCGCGGCCACCCAACACCCAGGATTCAGGAAGCCCACTCCCCGATCAGCAAGAAAACTTTGCCAATAATATATAACCAATGGGATCACTGCAGTTCTTAAACCAATCTGCTATACCTTTCCGCCAAATAGACCACGAAACCACAAGCAGCACCAGCAGCCATTTTAGCCCATCTTTGGAACTAATGCAGGGGCGTTTTCACACCGATCTCGAGTGGGATCGCCTGTGGGATGCAGGGGCACACTCGAGGTGGGCGGGGCCCACGAGGGAGGTCTCATGTTCTAGACTCCTCACCGGGGGTGATTAATGCGCATATCACACCGGGCTCGAGTAGTGTAGCCTATGGGATGCGGGGACACACTCGGGGTGGGCGGCCCCTGTGTGGCGGTACCCATGTGATTTGGGGCCCACGAGGGGGGTTCGGTCGAGGTCCTAACCCATGAGATGTGGGGCCTGGGCTATGAGATAAAGGGATTAATTCACCATGCTCTAACAGTTCGAGCTTTTAGAGCAAGTGGTTAATTGTCCTGCATCAGGAACTAGGGCCCCCTTGCCACAACAAAGAGAGCTCTTCCAAAGAACTAGGCATTACCCATGGAATGCTAAAAGCAAGAAGAATACCATCCCAAACACCCTTCACAAAAGGGGCAACGAATGAAGATATGATTCACCAATTCCCTATTATTCAAGCAAAGGAGGCGGCAAGCATTTAGGAGCACCATCACCCTTTTTCGAAGGTTATCAATAGTTAGGATTCTATTCCTGCCAGCAAGCCTCGCCAACAACCTTTTAAGGGGCCCCATACCGCCAGACAAAGCCTATATGAAGGCACTCGACATCAGACGCGGAATAAGAGATCATCTCAAGGCATTGATCTGAATATCGATATTGTATCGGCCAATATGGCCATATCGTATCCATATCAGCAGGAGACGATACGCAATATGGAGCCATATCAACCCAATACGAAAAGATTGACGGATACATGCCGATACGCCCATAAAAGCCCAATTTTGACTCTCTTTTTTCTTTTTCTTTTTTTTCAAAATTTCACTCGTCTCCTCTTTTTCTTCATTTAAACCATGTAGGAAGTTTAAAAACTCATTTTAGGCTAGATTTAGATTTATTTTGGGATCAAAACAAATTATTTGAATGGGATTCGACAAATCAAAGTGAAGCAGACCATTATGGGAAAATTCAACAAGAATGGTAAACCTTCATTTCCATTTTGATATTATCATCTTCTTTTTATTGTATTTCAATGTAATGAGCCCTAATTCACCAAATCATGCTTGATTTGTGTTCAACTAGGACCCATTTAGTTGAACTTCAACAACTCGAACCGACAAACAATATTCTCATCAGAGAATGGTCTGATGCACCAACATATGCACGCCCAAAAAAAAAAAAGATAGATTCTTAAATATCTTATTATTCTCTAATTGTTTCTTAAATTCTTTAGCTTAAAAAAAAAAATTGACCAATACGGGCAAATATGGTCCAATATGGACCAATACTGATACACAACACCTATATCGTATCATTTTTTTAGCCAGGCCAATACACCCCCCAATACCAATATTTAGAACCACACCTTAAGCAAAGGATCGAACAAAGAACCCTCCTGATCTCTCTCCTCCAGACCGATCAAAGAATCCTCCTGATCTCTCTCCTCCAAACCGATCCATCCTTTTCAGCTAGATTAGGACAAATGCGTTCCAAGTAAGCAAGAAGCCTTGCCGACTCGTCGACTTCAGCATTCGAAAGGTTGCAATGACAAGGGAGAATCCACCATAGTGTGTTGTAACTAGGGGTGTACACGAACCAAGCTAGCTCGGTTAGCTCGCTCGACTCGACTCGAAAAAGCTCGATTCAACTCGGTTCGAAGCTAAGTTCGAGCCGAGTCGAGCTGATTTTTTGAGCTCAAAAATGAGTTCGAGCCGAGTTCAAGCTGGCCCCAGCTCAACTCGACTCGGATCGAACCAATTCGGTGACTCGGTTGCTTTGATATTGATGTTGCTCACCAAGTGTTTGATGAAATGACTCAAAGAAGTGTGGCTGGTGGCAAGGAAGTTATGTATATGAAACCAACACCCTTTTTTTCTTGATTTTTATGTTGCTTAGAAGGTGTTTGATAAAATACCTGTAAAACCATTGTTGCTATCTCAAATACAGTGAGATTTTGAAGGTGCAGTCTAGGTGTTTGTGAAAATGCCTCAATGGCAAACTTGGCTCGAACTCGGCCCAAGCTGGCCCGAGCTGTTGACCGAACCGAGCCGAGCTGGCCAGTCAGGCTCAAGGACTGAGCCGAACTGAGTTCGAGCTGAGGTCAGCTAGTGGCCAAGCCGAGTCGAGCTGAGGCCAGCTCGACTTAGTTCGACTCGATGTACACCCCTAGCCATAACCACTGTTACGTAAAGGTAACAGTGGCAACCATTACACGTTATAGGGTCGTAAAGGTTGTAACAGCCGTTATGGAAAAAAAATGACCCGTAATGGCCGTTACAACCCCTGTAACAACCCGTTACACCCACCATAAAGGCCATAATGGCCCCGTAAAGGTTCATTACGAGGCTGATACAAGTTTTTGGAATTTTTTTCTTTATTAAATTTTTAAAAAAATAAAAATAAAAATGGAGACCATATCATAAAGGTAACAACGATGGCTGTTACGGCCACATTACTGTTACGGAATACCTTGGAATCCACACACTGCCATATCAAGCACCTAGCAACCACGATGTTCTTAATGGAGCACAGCCACACTATTTGAGGGAAAGCAGAACCAAGAGAGGATTCTTGAAGCTTGATATGTTCCCAAAAAATGGACCCTTTCATGATTACCAACTGAGAACCCAACCTTCAAGAAGACTTTACACGCCATTATAGCAATCGATTTCCAACAAGAAGAAGCACTATAGAGCAAAGATTCCTCAATCCACTACCCCAAACTAGAAAGCTCATATGTCCCTACAATAACAAATCTCCACAGACTTCCCTCTTCAACCCCAAACCTTCACACCCATTTTCCCAGCATGCAAAATTAACATCCTCTAACCTCCTAACTCCCACCCCACCCGCCTTGAAAGGCCCGCAAACCTCCCTCCAATTCAACAGATGAAACTCTCCTTTAAGAGATCCACCTTGCCAGAGAAGATCCCTTCACAACTTGTCAATTCTCAAAGGAACCGACTTAAGACATCAAAATAAGGACAGAGAATAAAAAGGAAGGTTAGAGAGAGCGGACTTGATCCGCGTTATTCTAGCACCTAGGGATAGAAACCTGCCTTTCCAAGGCGACAACATCCTATCCATTCTTTCAATCACCGTGTCCTAAAGATGCTTGGGAGGATTGCTTGTAGAAAACAGAAGCCCAAGGTAAGAAGACGGGAACCTGCTCGACAGCCAAATATCTCTGCCAATGTTTTTTCCCCCACATTCGAGTGGACCCCCAGAATTTCACTCTTTGGAAGATTTGACCTTAAGATCCAAGACAACCTCAAAGCAACGAATGATTTTACGCAGATTATCCACTTTGGACTACGCCGCACCACAAAAAATGAGCACGTCATCAACGAATTGAATGGGAGATAGAACATTCAACATTCGCACAAACTTAAAACCTTTAAAAAGACCCACCGACTACCTTTTGTTAAGCATTCTGCTTAGGGCCTCAGACACGACCAAGAAAAACAAGGGTGAGAGAGGATTGCCTTGGCAAAGACCTCTAGAAGGCTTTGATGAAACCGAAAGGAAACCCATTGATGAGGACTAAAAAGTGGACTAAGGAAACACAAAAATGTATCCACGACCTCCATTTTTCCACAAACCCTAACCTTCCCAACACACAATCCAAAAACCACGGTAAACATGGTCATTGGCCTTCTCAAGGTCTAGCTTACCAACTATCCTTTCCTACCCTCCCTATGACACAAATCAATACATTGTCAATGATTTGCCTTCCAAAGATGAACGCACTTTGAAGAAGGAGAATATTACCTTGGCCAAGATAGACCTGAACCTCTAGGCCAAGACTTTGGCAACAATCTTATAACGACTACTTATAAGACTAATGGGACGGAAGTCTTTAAGACAAGTAGCTCCCTCAACCTTGGGAATAAGAGCAATGAATGAAAGCCCCATTTCTCTAGACAACCGACCTGAATCAAAGAAGAGACAACTTAACAGATTGTCTAGGATATCCCAGAAGACTTTAAAGAAGGGGATTGGATCCCCATCCCTCCCAAGGACCTTGTCCCTCCTAAGAGATATTACCACGTCTTTAAACTCTTTTTCCAAGGCTAGAACTTCAAGAACCTCCGCTTCAGAGGATGAGATGCTATCGAAACTAATTATCTAAACTCGGCAAGACCCAATCCACCTTTGAAAGGAGCCCCAAATAAAAGTTTAACTATAGCCGAGCAAATCAAATCCTAATCCTCGATACACCTGCCATCAACTGATGGAGAGGAGATTTGATTGCACCGAGCATGGGCACTAGCAATACCATAGCGCACTAGACCATTAATGACATTTAATCTCTTCCTCCTTCGAATCAGCCTCAAACAGAGATCCCCCTTCCTCTTTAATATCAAGCTCTTGGATAGCCTTTAGGATGTTGTCCAGAATTCCATATTAGCCCTTGGGATGTTGTCCAGAATTCCATATCACTAACTCTTTAGTCTTTACTCAAACACTTCCTTACTCCAAGCCTTTAACTAACTTTCAAAGCTTTGAGCTTCTGGAACAATCTGAAGCTAGCAGAGCCTTGAAACCCAGCTAGCAAAGCCTTGAAACTGAAGGGATTTCCACCAAGCTAACACCATATCATCGAACCCTTCCACTTCAAGCCAGGCCAATTCGAATCGAAAGGGCTTTCCTCATCTACCTAATGGGTAATAGGACAATTGTCATTGATGGGTTTGGGAAGACCCCCTTGGACCACCAACAGGAATCTCTCCACCTAAGAGGGCGAGACTAGGAACCAATCAAGCTTGGACATGGCTAAATTCGCTTGACCATTAGACCAAGTAAACATCATTGCTCCCATTGGAACATAGACAAGCTACAAGCTAGTGCTTTTGAACCCCTGCATGCTACCGAATATACGCAACCCCTTGTATCTTTCGTGCATGAAATGAACCACGATGAAGTCCCCTTCCACATACCAGGGGAGATGCCACCTTTACGAGCCAATTGACAACTCTCAAAACAGGGGCTAAAGAGCTAGCTGTCTAGGCCAAAGACACCAAAGATAATTCAACGAAAAGATGACACGAGATCTTTGAGGATGATCGTTATCAAGAACCTACCACACCAGCTGTCTTCCCAACCCAGATTGTAGGGTTCCAACGGGCAAGGACCCCTCCAGCCGAACCTATCACTCCCAAAGCTTCCCATTCAAACCTTTTACCCCTTGAAATGGACTCAATCATCCCCTGATCTACATGCTGGAGTTTTGCCTCCTGAATGATGATCACTGATGGTTTAGACTTCCTACAAACCTCCTTAACCTAAAGCCTCTTTTGCTAACTCCCAAGACCCCTAACATTCCAACTTAGAATCTTCATTGAGACATGATCCTTACCCCTCTCCCCTTCCTATCTCCCCTAAGGATGGCCTTCCTTGAAATTATTCCTAGAGACACTAAGACCCACCAGTTCCCTACAACCCTTGGAAGATCTGGAAGACTTGCGATGGACAACAACACAATTTTTTTGAAACTCGATGAAGCTTTTTGAAGGCCTCTTTCCTCTACCATCTAGAAGAGGGCCACAATCCCCGTCGCAATCCCCAAAAATTACCTAAATAAGCCTCCCCACATGACTTGTTGCTTCCTTTATCCATCTTTTTCCCCTAGCCAAACCCCCCATGTCCCTAGGAAGCTCCAATAGAGCAAGAAAAGGCCTTGAAAACAGATGCAACTCTCCAACATAGGAAGTTGCTTGCAGGGGGGTGACATTCAGAGCCACTTTTGGACTCCTCCCTCAAAATCGTACTCCAAAACTTCATCTCTGTTAGTTCTAAATCCCAATGGTTCAGGCATTGCCACCAGAGAGAGAGAGAGAGAGAGAGAGAGAGAGAGAGAGAGAGTTGACCTCAGAGGAGCTGACAATCCCAGGCTCCCCAACCTCTGGACTGAAAAAGGTCTTCAGAGAGAAAGCAATAAAAGAGGAGGCGAGGGTATGAAAACGATCAGGAGAGAGGAGAATGAGGGTGGGGGTATCTGAGAAGAGAGAACCATTTTTCTAAAAGGGAAGGGTGAGACCCCTCGTCTCAAGGGTTATAATGCAAGGCAAAAGCAAAAGGGATTAAAGACAAAGGTAAAGGCAAAGGCAAAAAGTGGCCACGTGTTACCCCCTCCGTACGAAGCAAACACGCGTCAACTAGAGAGGATAGACGATTGTCATCTAATAACAAGCTCTCACTCACCGCCAGTAACATCACATTGTTACTGCGACACTCGCCGCAACATCGAGCGAGGCTAGACACACAGCATCCCGAGACGCCCACCTGTTAAAGCCTCTCTCTCTCTCTCTCTCTCTCTCTCTCTCATCAAAGCCAACGAACACCTATCCTCGAAGTCAACCAGAGAGGCACGTCTCTCTCTCTCCCTCATCAAAGCCAATGGACACCTATCCTCAAAGTCAACCAGAGAGGCGCGTAGAACATCCTCCCACCGCTCCGACTCCAAAGTCACATGAAGCGATCCAGCCCAACCACGTATGGTTACCGCCATTGACCCCCGGCAACCGCTCCTAACCCTTGAGTGAAAGAGAGAGCCATGTGTTGCCTTAACTACATCTCTTCTGCACCATCAACCACCAACGATCCACATGTCGCACGCATGCCTCCATTCACTGCCCCAGTTGTTGCAACATCGAGACATAGGCCAGAGGCATTAATGGTCACCAGACAAAAAGGCGGTTGACAGCCACCTGTTGTCCCATCTCCTCAGCTAACCTACCAAGAAGCTAGATACGTGTCCCCCCATCCAACACTCCAATCACACCAACCCTCTGCAGATGATTCTTCACTGCACACGTACCTCTCCCTAAGATCGGAGCTACACAAGAGCACTGAAGTCACAAACATAAAACAAATACAACAGAAAAAGATTTAATAAAAATGGCAGCCTAAAACCTAAAGGAGATGTTAATACTCCAAATACCGATGAAATAAAACACTTGCCACATGATAATAATAAACTCGAACAAGCCTGTTGAGTTGGATCTCGAATCTTGATGCACCAAAATGCTTGCTAGACATCTAGTTTCCTTTTTTTTCATTTTTTAACATGCACACAGAAAATGCTAGACTAAGTCATTTTTATTCAACACAAGTGCATAAAAACCACGTGGTTATTTTTACTTGTCATAATCCATACTGCTTTCTTTTTAGCATTTCATAACAATAATACACCTCGCCTGCAACCAACGTTTGTAATATCAATAATATTAGACAACATTATCGAAATCGCAGCTCAGCAATACAAGACCTATAGGAAGTTGCAAGACTTTTGGATGTTGATGATATTAACGCATTGTATCTATGTTTTATTGATGATAGTATTGTCTATACATCAATATCAACAACAACACTCAAGTTGTCCCCAAAAAAATTCAAAAAGAAGCCTTACAAAATCCCCTTTTTTGTTAAAAAAATCACTTCGAATCCATTTCCTAGATTTATAAATGATATGAATTTATTTTAAATATAGTTACATCACCTCTATCAGACAACGCATAGTTTATGACCTTATACGAAGGATAAAGAAAAATAATGCAATGGATGTATATAACGTTACTATGTGGATGTGTTGTGTACAGTCTTTTGTGTTCCTCTGGAGTATGTAAGAGTGTTCGCTAGAATATAATAAGAGTGTGTTAGGGTTTGTGGAGCTCTAAGACATAAAAATCCCGTCTCCCACAAACTCTCTCTCTTCTTCTTCCTTTACCCTCCAAACTTCTCAAATCTACTTGGTATTAGAGCTACGGTCTTCGTGTTGACTAGTGCTATAGGAGCTTGCTGACGCCAGCAACCGTACTACTGATGTCAACTACTATACGAACCATACAACTCGATTTTGATCAAGAAGAACATGGTTTGATAGATCTCGATTTTAGAAGAATTATAGTAATTTTTGTGAGATTTTTAGATACTATGGAGTATGTTTCACTCATTTTTCTCTTTCGGCAAAAAAAACCCAACAAATCTCGAATTTTCTACAATTTCTCCCAAATCAGTAGTTGTTTCTTTAGATTCTCCTCACATGATGGATCGGTTTTACTGTATTTGACTCCCCATGGAGTTATGTTACAGAGAAGAGGTAATTTGGGAGTGTTGTGAAGCCAAACAGAGGGTAAATCGTACGGTCGTACCGTTTTTTGGGTCTTAGAGGGGTCTACCTATACACCGGAGATCATGGTGCATGTGATGATGACCGATTCTCATGTGTAAGGCAATGTTTGTGTTGGGTTCACACCTTATGATTCTTGTTGCTGAGTTGCTTCCCTTTAACTATTTATGGACCTTCGGACCATCATCTAGAACTAAGGTTCCATAGATTTGTGATTGTTTTCATCCCGTAGTCTTCTCTTTGAGTTGTTTGCTCATGGGTTTCTTGTGTGTGAGACGTATGGAGGACAATGTCTTCAGGATCTAGAACTAAGGTTCCCCTGCCTCAGACCCCTAAAACTTTTGAAGAAACCTTTAGGGGAGCCATTCAAGAGGATTGAGAAAAAAGCCAATCCCACGCATTCTCCCATCCACTTCCTCCACCTATCCCCAAACCCCATCCTATGTAACATGTACTGCAAGAAACCCTAGTCTACATGATCATAAGCTTTCTCGATGTCCAATTTACATAATATACCTTTTTCCTTGGATCTGTGACTAGAATTCACACATTCTAGAGCAATTAACGCGCTATCGATAATTTGTCTCCCCGGGATGAAGGCACTCTGATTATCTGAATGATCTTTCCTAAAACCCCTTTCAACCGCAAAGCTAAAACTTTGGACAGAATTTTATATGGGCTGCCAATTAAACTAATGGGTCGAAAGTCTTTTAACGTTTCTGCCCCTGAGATCTTTGGGATTAGAGTGATGAAAGACGCACCCAAATCTTTCGAAATACAGCTTCTAGAATAAAATTCTGATATAAATTCCATAATGTCTCCCTTCAGCATATTCCAAAAGAATTGAAAAAATGCTATAGGGAAACCATCCGGCCCAGGAGCCTTGTCGCCTCCTAAATCATCCAGGGCCCCTTTCACTTCTTCCACAGATATGGGAGCTTCCAGACTTTTCGCTTCTTCCCCTGAAATTCTTTTAAACTGCAACAAGTCTAGGGTCGATCTCTTCCACTCTTCTCCCTTGAGAAGATTGCTGAAATAGCTAACAGCCTCCTCCGTAATGGTCTGTTGATCGTTAGTATGCTGCCCATTAACCTTCAAACTGCTAATTATGTTCCTTCTTGCTCTTGCACTAGCTATAGAATGGAAGAAATGAGCATTTTTATCAACTTTAATCCATCTGACCCTTGATTTTTGCCTCCAAGAAATTTCGTCTTCCAAGATCCTAGCTGAATACTTCTGAGTAAGATGCATTCTTTTATTCAACTTCTCGACAGATATCTGACCTTGATCTGCTTCCTTATCCAAAGCTAAAATCTCCTCAATCTCTACTTCCCTAATTCGAAGCACGGAGGTTTTCCATTCTTTTATCTTAAGCTTTAGAAGCTTCAACTTTCGACCGAGTCTAAACCCAGCAAAGCCCTCCACCTTGAAATCCGACCACCAATCTGAAATAAGCTGCTTAAACCCATCTATCTTTAACCAGGCCATATTAAATCTGAAAGGCTTATGACCTCGATTCTTCTCTTCAACTGAAAGCAAAATCGGACTATGATCTGAGGTAGGTCTGGGAAGGATGGTCTGATTTATGAGAGGGAAAGTCTCGATCCAATTAGACGACATCAGAAACCGATCCAGTCTGGACCTGATGGGACTTGCTTTCTCATTAGACCATGTATATTTAGCACCTAACAAATGTAGATCAACCAGCTCTTGTTCTCCTATCCAACAGGAAAAAGCTTTCATACCTGAGGTTAATTTTCGCCCATTGGACTTCTCTTCTACAAACCGAACTGTATTGAAATCACCAGCTATGCACCAAGGCCCATTAAATTTCTTTCTGCACTCTGTCAACTCCTCCCAGAAATCTGCTCTCTTGCTATTTTTGTTAGGACCATAGACTGTGGAGATGAAGCATGAGAAATCAGAAGACGAATCCTTCAAAGAAACAGATATAGAATAAACCCCTTCCAGGAATCGATTAAAGACCACCCCGAAGATTTCCAAGCTATCAGCATACCACCCGAGCTACCATTAGCGTCTAACGTCTGCCAACAAACATCTGACTCTTTCTATATAGACCCTATCAACTTGTCACTCATCTGCTTAACCTTTGTTTCCTGAATGCAGATGACATCTAGATTACTTCTACCGCAGACATCCTTAATTATCCCTCTCTTTTTCTTTGCCCCCACTCCTCTCACATTCCAAGAGAAAATCTTCGTAAGGAAACCACACTACCTCGAGCAACCTAAAACCCACTGATCACTGGAGACCTCGCTCGACCTGTAGCAACCAATACACACACCACCAACATAATGTCTTCTTCCCAATCTTCATCTTTGAAACCCAAGTCGAATGACCTGGGTTGAAAGTATGGGCACTACCGTAGTGTTACGGATAAGATTCACATAGTATATGAGTTATGTGGGTATGTGAGTTCCGGTGGCATTGCAAGGCACAAGCACACCTTGCACATTTACCAGGGTCAAATGCAAAAGCATGCGACAAAATTACACCAGAAATCCGAAGGAAGATCATGGAGTATATGGAAAAACAATCAAGAAAGAGATGCGATAGTGTCCCACGTAAGGAGGAATATTTGGAACAAGATGCATATGAAGATATAGACATAGTTAATGTAGATGAATCTAGTCCCACTCCCCCTACTTTGACAGGCCGGTCTAAACCACAAGTACAACTAACGTCTCGAAAAGAGCCCAAGGGCATGAGCCCATGAATAGATGGTGTAGACCACACCCCGAGGATGTGATCGACCAAAGGGGTAGAGGCAAACGGCCGGCTCAAACAACTTTAGAGAACCGGTATAAATAAAAAGATAGGAAAACCACTATTCAATATATTGCTAAGTGGTTTTACCAAACCGGCATTGCTTTCAACGCCGTTAAATCCAGAAGCTTCAAAGTAATGGTTGAGATTATAGGTCAATTTGGACCTGGGCTTAAACCTTCTTCATATCATGAAATAAGGGAGACATGCCTGAAAACTGAAGTTGAATATACACGATCCTTCATAAATAAATATAAGGAATCATGGAAAACATATGGGTGTTCACTAATGGGCGATGGATGGACCGATATATCCATTCGGTTTCTCATTAACTTTTTGGTAAATTGTCCAGCTAGGACAATATTCTTAAAGTCCGTGGATGCATCGGGTCATCCACACACAGGAGAATACTTGTTTAGATTACTAGATAATGTAGTTGAAGAAATAGGTGAGGAATATGTTATACAAGTAATTACAGACAACGCAGCCTCCTATGTAATGGTCAAACGTCTTTTTATGGAGAAGAGGCATCGTTTATTTTGGACCCCTTATGCGGCCCATTGTATTGATCTTATATTAGAAGATATAGGTAGGCTAGTTATAAGTGTGATTGGAAGGGCTAGAAGAATCACGGTCTTTATGTACAAACACGCCCTTCTTCTCAGTCGAATGAGAAAAAACATTGGGTTAACTTGCTACGTCCAGCAATCACCCGTTTCGCTACAGCCTTTTTAACACTACAAAGATTACATGCAAAAAAATTAGAACTTACAAGCTTTGTAGTGTCGGCCGATTTTACAAGTGGGCCTTAGTCAAAGAAGGATGAAGGGAAACAGGTTCAACAAACAATCCTTTCTCAAAGTTTTTAGACACAAGTGGTAACGGCGTTAAAAGCATCCGAGCCCTTAGTCATTGTGTTGCGATTGGTGGACGGGGATGAGAGGCCTACAATAGGCTACATATATGATGTGATGGAGAGGGAGAAAAATAAGATCATGGACCATTTTAACTATAGAGACCGTGTTTACAAGCCAATTTTAGATATTATATATAGAAGATGGGACAGCCAAATGTCATCTCCATTGTATTCGGCAGCTTACATCCTTAACCCAGCCTGTTTATTCACTTCTGTTGATCCAGCAAAAGCACTAACTATGCATATGGTTGGATTTATTGATATCTTGGAAAGAATGATTCCAGATAAAGGAGAACAAGACAAGATCTCAACTTTACTAGACTTTTATACAAAAAGTGAGGGGATATTCTCAAGGGATATCGTAATAAGGCATCGGACAATGAAATTACCTAGTAAGTATACTACTATGAATGTCAGTCTTAGTGTCTTACAAATAGTTTTTCTACAAAATGTTTCTAACCTACTTAAACTGTTTTTCTCATCTAAGTGGTGGGCTGCCTATGAAGTGGACCCGAACAGGAAGGATCCAGCTCTAAAGAAGCTGGCTATGAGGATTCTTAGACTCATGTGTTCTACCATTGGTTGCGAGCGCAATTGGAGCACGTTCGAGGCGGTAAGTTTAGACTGTTTAGTAATTGTAAACTTCAATTTTTTAGTGCAAGGCCTAAGCTAAATTAATTACCTAAATAGCTAATGTCAAATGCGCTTTCTTTCTTGCAAATTCATACCAAAAAAAGGAATCACCTTAAGCAAAATGAGCTCAACGACTTGGTTTTCGTTCAAGACAATCAAAAATTGCGAGAACGATTCCAAACTAAGAAAGAAAAGCCCGGTTTCTTTGACCCTATCTGCTTAGATGAGTTGGATGCAGATAACGAGTAGCTTGTAGAGACGGAGGAATCGATATTTGCTAGAGAGGACCTGACATGGGCACAAGTTGAAGAAGCCGCATACGGATCGACACCTGATGAAGGTAGTACCACTCGAAGGTGAAGGATGGGAGGGAGCAGGGGGGCGAGTAGTAGCCGCCAACCCGTTGAAGTGATTGAGGAGATGAAAGAAGGAGATGGTTATAATAATGATCAAGTTAAAGATCATCCACCATTGGATGTTGATGAAGTATTAGTACGTATGATGAAGAAATGAAAGAATAAGTCTTTTCTGGGCATCTAAGTGGTGACATCGAACAGTGGTCTTTTCCTCGTAAGTATGCACTAGATGTTTTATCAAAAAAGCTGAATGATGAGATGCAAACCATGTCACTTTCCTATTGAACAAAATCACGGTTTGACTCATGACATGGATGGTGATCTTGTTGATGCTACGGTGTGGAGTGTATGTGGAAGAAGGAGATGACTCGAATAATGATGATGATGGTGGTGGTGGTGGTGGTGGTAGTGGTGGACCTGGTGGTGATATGCCACAATGGTAACTAGATCAATGTATATAGTAATAGTATATGATTAGATGAATAATAAATAAATAACTTCTTCATTTTGTTTACTAAGTATGTTAATGTTGATTGTTGATGTATATGTATTGTTGAATGTTAAATGTTGATATTTCATATTTGTTAAATGTTAACTATATTGTAGAATGTAGAATTGTTGATGAATTATGACTTAATATTTAATTCATTATGTAATTGGTTTTATTTTACTTAAATTATGTATTTCAAGGGCCAATGACATATGATAATTTATTCATTTTTTTCTTAATTTATCCCTATTTTTCTGATTTTTTTAAATTTTTTGAAAAATGTTTTTAAAAAATTTTAAAAAAAAATTGTGCGATCGCATATGCGCATAGGCATATGCAATCGCACACGATCGCATATGTTATTTAACAACATTGCCAGTCACACTCAGTCACTGTTGTCAATGGAAACCAAACTCTTGTAGCTAGATCTAGTTCCATCAAGCTCTCTCCTATGCACTTGTCCTCAATTTTGCATGTTCCCAGCTTCCCTCTCAATCTATTATCAGTTAACCTTCTTATAAAATCTTTGAATTGTTCAATAACTATCTTCCCTTTTCACTATGTGTTTCAGGACCTCCAGACGAAGCAAATGATTGGTGGGGGGCCATGAACGTGGAGGAATTTTATTTTAGTTTTTATAATGGACCTGCAATAACATCTAGTGCCTTGTCCTTAAATAAGGAATCAAAGTCCCAATGGCATTGTCATTTAGGGCATCCATCCTTATCTACGTTAAAACTTTTGTTTCCTTCCATATCTGTATCAAAACCTTTGAAACTTGCGAGTTCTCTAAACATCATCGGACTATGCTTACTCCTAGTTTGTTTGAGAGGAAACCCACACCATTCAAGTTGGTCCACTCGAATGTTTGGGGTCCCACTCCCATCACATCTCTTTTTGGATAGAATATTTTGTTACATTCAATGATGATTGCACATGGATGACCTACGTTTATCTTTTAAAATCCAAGCATCAAGTTTTTAATATGTTCAAGCTCTTTAACAACGAAGTGGTCAACCAATCTCAATGCCCGGTCAAAGCTTTACATTCTAATAATGGGAGCAGTATATGTCGAATGCTTTTTTGTCTTTCTTGCAGGATCATGGTATCTTGTCCCATACAACATGTCCACACACCCTACAACAAAACAGTGTAGCTGAGCGAAAGAACTGTCACTTTCTCGAAGTTACACGTGACCTCCTACTTGGTATGAATCTTCCAAAACGATTTTGGGATGATGCCTTATTGTTGTTTTCCTAATTAATCGCATTTCATCTCAAATATTGGCACACAAATCTTCATTTGAAATCTTGCACCCACGGAACAAATCGTTTCTGTTACCCCCTAAAGTTTTTGGGTGTAGATGCTTTATTTAAATTCTTGATTGAAGTAATGTTAAGTTGAATCCTCGAGACATAAAGTGTGTTTTATTAGGTTGCTCTCGGTCTTAGAAACAGTATAAGTGTTATGATCCTTTGACCTGTAAAAAGTATGTGTCCACAGATGTTACCTTCCTTGAAGAGATTCCATACTTTTCTGATGAAGGGAGATCTCTGCACCATCCTTTTGCTAGTCAGGGGGAGGTTACGTAGTCTAATTCCAACCCTATACCTCTTCCAATTTTATGTCTCGAAAATGATATGGTATCTCCCCCATTTGTCCCAAAGCCTATTCTTGTGTATCATCGACAAACTAAAACGTCTACTAATCACCCACCTACCACTTCATCCATTCCTACTAGTGGTTCATGTATAAGCTCTCACTCTCAACCTCATGATGATTTTCCCATCGCTTTATGTAAGCCTTCCCACTCATGTACAAAGCATCCCATTGGTAATTTTGTTTCCTACAACCATCTTTCACCTTTCTTCTAGTCTCTCGTAGTTTCCATATCCTCCTCTACTACCCCGCGCAATTTGAAGGAAGTCATGTGTAGCCCTCACTGGACTAATGCTATGATGGAAGAAATGCGAGCTCTGGAGAAGAACAATACCCAGGAGTTGGTTTCCTTACCTGAGGGAAAACAAATTGTTGGATGCCGATGAGTTTACACCACCAAGTATCATCCAGGTGGTTCCGTCGACCGTTATAAGGCACGATTGGTTGCAAAGGATTTTATTTAAACATATGGTGTGGACTACTTTGAGACATTCTCCGGTGGCAAAACTCAACTCTATTCGTGTGGTTATCTCTATGGCAATAAATTTGTCGGGGCCCTTATTTCAGCTAGATGTGAAAAATGCCTTTTTACATGGTGATCTTGTTGAGGAGATCTATATGGACCAACCCCCAAGTTTTTCCATGCCTCATGATTCTCACAATCCACCCCTTGTGTGTTACCTAAAGAAATCCATTTATGGTCCCAAACAATCTCCACATGTTTGATTTGACAAGTTCAGTCATGCTCTTCTGGACTTTAGATTTATTCGTTGTCAAGCCGATCATCCTCTCTTCGTTTGTCGTCAACCCACCCGAGTTATGGTACTAATTGTCTATGTGGATGACATTGTGCTGTCTAGAGATGATAGTGCTGTCTAAAGATGATACAGAGGGAATGGTGGATGTTAAATCTTTTCTCAAAACAAGACCTAGGGACTCTTTGGTATTTCTTGGGGATCGAAGTCGCTTGGTCGAAGTCGAGTGTGGTTCTCTCTTAAAGAAAATATGCTCTTGATCTTCTCTCGAAAACAAGGATGCTAGGATGCAAGCCTGCCAGTACGCCTATGGATACTACTATGAAACTCAATCCTGATAATAGTGCTTGCCTCTCTGATCCAGGGATGTGCTATCGGTTGGTTGACCGATTTATTTATCTCACTATTACCCAACCAGATCTTTGTTATTCCATAGGTGTTGTTAGTCAATCCATGCATATCCCTCATACCATGCATCTAACAGTTGTGTATCGTATCCTTCGGTATCTCAAGTCCGCCCTGAGTAACGGTTTGCTTTTTCAACAGCATGGTCATATCTTCATATTTTGGGTAGCTCCGATGCTGATTATGCTGGAAATCTACATGATCAACGATCTACATCTGAATATTGTACGTTCATTGGTGGTAACGTTGTCACCTGGAAGAGTAAGAAGCAATCTATTGTTGCACGCTGTTCTGCTAAAACTGAGTATACAGCGATGGCTCATGCAACATGTGAACCTGTTTGGCTTCGAACCCTTTTATAAGAACTTGGTTATACTCCTTCCAGTCTCATTCCTTTGCACTACGATAATCAGGTTGTCATTCACATTACCAGCAATCCAGTGTTTCATGAGTGCACAAAGCACATTGAGATTGATTGTCACTTAGAAAGTGGCTAACAAGGAAATCGCAACTCCCTTCGTTCGCTCTAGGGCACAACTAGTTGATGTCCTCACCAAGTCTCTAAGTCGAGATGTTCTTCTCCATATCACTCGCAAGTTGGGCATGATTGAGATATATGCTCCAACTTGAGGGGGAGTATAGAAAGATAATGCAATGTATGTATATAGTGTTAGCGTGTGGGTGTGTTGGGTACACAGTCTTTTGTGTTCCTCTAAAGTATGTAAGAGTGTTCTCTAGTAATATAATAAGAGTGTGTTTGGGCTTGTTTTGCTCTAAGACACAAGAAGCCCTTCTCTCATAAATTCTCTTTTTCTCTTCTTCTCTCTTCTTCTTCCTTCCCCTTAAAAACTTCTCAAATCTACTAAGGAAACTTATTATGTGCACTTGTTTTTTATTATCTTTTAATTTGTGTGTAATGATGTCTTTTTTAACATCCCCTTAAGTTTCATTGAAAAATTTGATCATTTTTCCCATGTTTCCAAAAAACAACAAAACATTACATATACATTCAATATTTCCTATGTGGTAACCAATATGTTTCCTTATACCAAGGGTGCGATACATCCATCGATACCAATATGAAACACATTGCCTGCACCCAACTTCAGAGAAATTGGCATGATGTGCATGCCCATATTCATATTGTCTGTGAAGAAATGGGCATTAGTCATGTGGCCCCAGTGAAGGTACATTTTACTCTTTAATGCATGAAGTAAGCTCATGTTACATAGATTGACGGCCAACTCCTTGAGGGCATACATGGAAAAGCTAACATGCATTACTCCAAAATGATGGCATCCGCCCTACCTCTCTGCCCTTAACTTCTTGAGCTTTCATCTTACACATTTCAGACTCCCATAAGAATTCTTCCTGCAACATCAAAGTGCAACAACAAGTCTTTACGATAGGCAAATAGATGTGATGCCCAAACAAAAACCCAAAGTAAATCAAAGAAAAGTTGAGCGACTGAAAATATATTAAATTTACCTCACAGCGCTCATGAAAAAGCCTCAATGGAACCAATGCAGAGTCCACAAGCCATTTCGCCTACATTCGCAAAGAAACCATCAGAATTGGATAGCATTGATAAAAGACAAAGGTTTTTCAAGCATTTATAAACACTGCTGAGGAAATGGGCAGTTGAGACTTGAGAGAACATCCAGAAAATGAATAAAAAAGGATATAACATATAACAGTGCACTAAAACATTACAATACATCTAACAATTATTCCTCATGCCTAGAGATTCGAGCTAAAAGAAACATATGGTTTTAGGCAGCTGACAGACTTCACCACATTTCGAATTACAAACATGGCCTTTATTATCAAATCATCTTACATTTTACCAGTAGAAGACAATAACGTTTATGAGTCCTAAATATAGAATCTCAGGCATCTTTCTGGACAGGTTGGACACCATGCACACACCATGGCAGGCCCCCACATGAATTCGGAAGTATTTGGGTGGAGTTGTTATACATGGCAGAGCCCACTTGATGATTGGATAAGTCTGATTTTTTGCATTGGGTGCTCTTCATGAGGTATTTGCCTTGGGTCTGTACCTATCCATCATATGCACCAACCATCAAAATATCATATGCACCCTTCCATGGTGGGCCATGAGCCCAAAAATCAGGCCAATCCATGGCTCAAGTAGGTCACACAATAGGGAACAATTGAGAGTGGACCCCTACCCTTGACTGTTCCTGGTGCCCACAGTGGTGTGGTTCAAACATCCAAAGCATTCATTGTGTCCCACATGGATGAAGGGATTGACAAATTTTCAAGTGTTTCCAAACATAGGTGGGCCCCACAAAGTGAATTTCGAGTTCTTAGGCATGATTTCGCACAATTCTGGGTGGTGTGGCCCACCTGAGTTCCAAATACGGCTTATTTTTTGAGACATCTCATGTTCAAGAAGGGGTTCACTAGATGCACAATTCAAATGCCACATACGCATCAGAGTGGGGCCACAAAGCTTGACCTCATTGTGTATTGGGAGGGGGGGTATGCATATGGAATGGTCTCAACTACAACTAGTTGCAATTTGTAAATGCAACAAGTTGAGTACAGGGCCCTCCGTGTGGCATCCAACCAGTCTAGATGCCAAAAATCAAGCTGATCCAACCATCAAGTAGACCACATGAACTTTAATGTTTTTAGGGGGGTTGTCCATTGTTTTCTATATAGTGGCCCACATGATAATTGGATCAGCATGATTTATTGGCCATCCTATTTTCATGACGAGTGACCCTGTTGGATTGATTGGATGATATACATACACCACAGGGGCCAAACAAGCAGCTAGTTGCAACTTTTTTTACATCTTTTCCTGTTGCAACTGAGACTTTCGTATACATGTATGTGTAAGTTATGCATGTATAGCCAGTATGGAATATACAATGAAATAGTTGATTGAAATGAAGCCTCTTTTATGGATCCCTGCAGTTGGATGCTTCTAAAATTTTGAAGTGAGAACTTTCAGAATCCTAAAGGTAAAGTGTTTTTTATAGATCCCTAAAGGTGAGACTCCTTGGGGCCCAAAAAACCAGAGCCAATTATTTCTACCTAAATTCTGGCGATGTCTGGACTCTGGACTCATTCCCCAGGAAAGCAGCTCTTAGCTCTTTTTGTGGAAATGACTAATGAGTTGGCAAGGCGGGATGATACTGCCAACCTACACATGAGCCAACACATCACACATGGGAGCAATCCAAACTGCCCATTAGGTACATTGTACCCTGACCATACCCTGACTCAAATATCAGGCCCATCCCACTCTTCAGGTGGACTATTGGTCAAGTTTCCAAACAAGCTATTGAAAATGTTGGTTAGAATCATTTAGGATGGTTTAAGGGCATCATCAAATTGGCTCTTAGACCAAGAACTGCAGCAGCGGTTAGGAGGGAGTTGGTTCAAGTTGAAGGCTCCAAAAGGGCAAAGGAAAGCCCCTAAAGGACGTGAGTAGAGCCATTAAGAATAGATAATAAGAAAATATTTGGTAACAAAGGTTTAGCTGAGGACATGGTACTTGATAGAGTGGAATGGCAGAAAAGGATTCGCATAGCCGACCCAATTAGTTGGGGTAACGCTAAGATGGTGAATAATGATCAAACGGGATCTTAGGGTTGTTATTCTCATGGTAAGACTCCACGACACTATGAGCTTTTCTATCTTCTTTAACAACCTTATTTCTGTGTCACTTTTGTGTGTGAATTGAATAAAATTTGGAGACATCTGAGAAGATAGAATCTGTCCAAGTTATTAGAAGCTTCAAATTTTTGAAAAAGGTATTCCCCTATGCACTACTTGGATAGGAATCGAAGCTAAATTGGTTTTTTGGTTTTGATCCCATCACTACTAGGAAATGTTCAACTAAACCATATTGAATTAGGCCCGTTATTTCTGAAACACGAACAATTTTCTTTCGTTCTTGTCATAACGTCTTTGTAATAGATAGATATATAAAATTGCAAATGTCAGCAATTCATTAAATCCAGCATACTTTAACAATTAAAAGTAATACTTTGTTTAATATGACAGAATAAAATGGTCAAATATCTCAAATGAGATACAAATAGGGCACTACAGATGGGACACTTGTATCCATAACTGCATCCATATCCTGAACTGTTGAGTCATCTACCCATTTCCCATATTTGTGTTCAAATCAGTACCCGTGTCTGGCCATCATAGACTACAAGCAACCTGTCAAAGGGTTAGGGTTGTCAAGTCAGGGAGAATTTTGGGCCATGGTCAATCCATTATGGAGCCATCAGATAAATGGTCTATATCATGGGCCCCACTAGCATAGGCTCAAGACTTGGGGGCACCACAAATGTCTAGCCGAGGATCTTATAGTCCCTCAAATTTCAAAAGGGGACTACAGAGTTCACTAAAAGAAATTCAAGGCTCATGGCTACTAAATACACTTATTAGTCTTATCGGCAAATCCGATCTTATGATAGATCCTTGAAGAAAATAGAGCACCTGAGTCATATGCTCATTAAGTTCTTGGACAAGGATACAGGCTCTCAATTTCCCCAGAATTGAAATCTCAAAGCTATTAATTTTGAATTTATAGTAGTTAATTGTAGAATTTACAGTGAACCGTACCAATAAGGACCAATTCAACTTATTAGAATATTGTGAAGTTTTTTATTAATACAGTCATATGCATTAACCATTCCTTCTTGTGACCCTTTTAATATTTGGATTTTGGTGATCCACTGAATGCAGCGCCATACCCAACACCAGTTCCAATACTCAGGTAATAATTCCAATATAAACTGCACATCACTTATTTTATCCAGTAGACAACCCCGATTAGTTGGGATAAGGCTTAGACGATGATGATGAGGACTTATTGTACCTAGTAATAAGGGAAATAAGACATGTTCAACATCATTCTTTAATAAGTTTGCAGTAACATGAGAAAAAATTGATCTGTATTATACGAAATAACACAACGGGAGATCATTTGATTTCTTTTATTATGAACAACTCGGTAAACTTTAATACAAATTGAAGAAATGCAAAATTCCTCTGCAAGCACTAAACTGTAGATGTACGATTTGTTAGAGATTCAAAGTACCTCCTGGCCCTTGGAAACAAAAGTGGATACTTTTAAAAATAGGATAACAGACTCATCAACTTCAGCATAAAGCAATACGAACTCAAAACATAAATTTTGTCACCTTCCAAGATAACCACTAGAACCATAATGAATAAGTATTAAGCAAATTCAGCACCTTTGATGTGAAATAAAAATAATGACAAAACATTTTCCAAGCTAACACCTAGGTAATTAAACCAAGACAAAATAGTGAACGTAAACAAAACAAGATCTCTGTTAGTGAAGATTTACCATTTTGACGAGGCGGACACGATACTCTACAGGCATTGTAAGCTGTAAAAGATGATTATGTACAACCATAATTCAGAAGGATTCCTCATCAAAAATAATAATAATAATAATAATAATAAGTAACATAAAAAAGAAGAGTACAAGACAAAGAGCCTAGTGATGCGACTAGTGTTGCCAAAATTGAATCATATCATTCAAAGTGAGGTGTCATTTTGCAGCAACCGAAAATCAAATAATTGCAAGTGTCTTGATGGATTATTTTTATATTTAAGAAAACATTGAAAAAAGACATTCAAAAATAAGCAACAAAAAATATTTACCAAATTTCCACAATCGAACATACCACATCATACTTTTAAGACAAAAACTGCACCATATTGACCAGACCCATCCATACCTACCATGGTCATCAAATTAGTTCTAGCTTCTATTAATATCCAAAACTCCCACAAGATATGTCACAATGATCCTTCAATTATTTAGAAATGCACTGAAAGAAATCTATAGGAAATTCATCATGCAGAAAAAGAGATATTCAAATTTCTTTCTTGCAGGATTTAAGACTACAAGAGAAAACAGAACTCCATAGTTCCTCTAATGCAAGGATGAATGATCGCAACAAGTGTCCAATGAAGACGTGGGTTCCAAAAACAACTTGCGGGTCCTACAGCTCATCCAACATGCCCCACAGGTGGACTTGTGCTCACGGATTTTTAAGGAGACATATCTCATGTGAGGTTGTCGCTTGCTTCTTTGGAGTCTTATTCAGTAAATATATTGAGGATTTTGTTAGGACTTAGGAGTCCAAAATTAGATCTTTTTGGTTGTCTTTAGCAATAGTTTCCAATAGTCTTATGTGTCGTAAACGTTAAGTCCTTTTTCACAAATGAAAAGAGAAACAACAACAGGCCAAAGGCTAGCAAGGAACAGACAACTAGGATTCAACAAGGATTAAACCCCGGCAGATCTCATCTAACCAAAACCTGCAGTAACGACCTACTCCGGCTATCCACTTCAACATTACCGGATCTATGAAGGTGAGAAAGCGACACCGAAGGCATAGAGAAATGTCAGCCACCTTGTCCAGGAAAATTGCGAGCTAGGAAGGGAAATCACCATCTCTTAATAACATTGCATGAGTCCCCTTCAATGATCAGCAGATTAAATTTGAATTCAGTAGCCCTTTGCGACAAAGCAGCCACCTTAGCAAAGGAAGATTCTCGGACACCAACAAAGCAGCACTAGATTCAGTCTCGTCATGAACGAATCAGCCTATCCCCAAGCGCGCACTCCAAGTTCTATGAACCGAACTTACTAGAACACAAAAAATAACACGAGATGTAGAAGAATGTTTTTAATGTGTTAAAGCTGTGAAGCTTTGCAACTTTCTTAGTATGGTTACAAACAAGGTATCCCGTATCAGTATCGGTTGGTGTAACAGTGTCCTCCAATACCGATACGGATACGGGGGTGTAACGGCGATACGGGGGCGTAACGGTGCAATTTTTATTTTTTTTGCTAAAAAAATATAGATTAAATCCGGAATATTCTAAGCATTCCAAATATGCATTCATTTATAAATTGGAACATGTTTATGGTGGTGTAACGGTCCACTCTTTGGTGAGAAGTTGTATCGGACTGTTCGATGAATTTATGAGCCAGATAACCTAGATTTGACTACAAAATTCATATATTTAATATTCTAAATATCTAATTTATATACTTAACAATTTGATATCATTTCTCCCAATAGTTCTTTGAAAAAATGAAATTAAATTCAGGTAGATGGCGTTGTCAATTTGGGGCTGACTTGGAGGACCAATCCATGCCCCAAATTAGCCTCAAATTCATGCAATTTATTGGCATTATCTCACTTATGAATTGGTGGACATTTATTGGATAGTGAATCATGAAAAAAATCAAAAGGCCCTATTTTAAAAAATAAGCATCCACAAATTAATAATTATAACTATTCAAACAATTTGATTTTGGCATTGTGAGGTAGCAACTACAGTCCATAATTTAATTGGTAAATTTTAAGTTAATAAATGTCTCGTGTACAATTTTTTAAGGGCCCGAATTAGGCGGGACTCGGATTGTGAAGTGTAACACACGAGTGTCAAAGTTTTTTGGGCCCCACCGTGATGAATGTGTTATATCCACACCGTCCATCCATTTTGCCAAATAATTTTAGGGCATGAGCCCAAAAATGAGGCAGATCCAAAGCTCAGGTAGACCACACCATAAGAAACAACAATAATTAAACGTCCACCATTAAAAATTTATTGGGGGCTACAAAAGTTGTAGATTAAGCTGACATGTGTGTTTTCCCTTCATCCACGTCAGTGTGACCCAATTAACAGGTTAGATGGAAAATAAACATTACAGTGGACCCTAAGAAAATTTTAATGGTGAGCATTCTATAACCACTGGTTCCTATGGTGTGGTCCACCTGAGATTTGGATCTTACTAATTTTTTGGATCATGACCTAAAATGATGTGGCAAAATGGATGGATGACCTGGAAAAAATACATACATCATGGTGGGGGCCACGCGGCATGTGGACCTTTTATTAAAAAGAAAACTCGGTGGCTCACACAGCCTCTTTGGAATGGAAGCTGATTGCGTACCGAGTAAACTCTGTAGGGTCCACGTGATTTAGATATTTAATCCACTCCTACCATCCATTTTACCAGATAATTTTAGTGCTTGAGCCCAAAAATGAAGCATATCCAAATCTCAAATGGGCCACACCACGGGAAATAGTGTGAATTGAATTTCTACCGTTGAAAATTTATTGAGGGCCACTGAAGTTTTGTATAAAGCTTATATTTGTGTTTGCCCTTCATCCATGTTTTTGTGATCTTATGAACAGGTTGGATGACAAATAAATATCACTGTGGGGCCTAGCAAGGTTTCAATGGTGGAAATCATTATTCCCACGGTTTCCTATGGTATCATCCACTTGAGCTCTATATATGTTTTAATTTTGGTATCAACCCCTTAAATGAGCTGGAAAAATAGATGGACGGTGTGGATAAACCACATACATTCACGATGGGCCCAACAAAGTTTACTCGGTACGCTAAAAGCGTGTTGCGTAACTCGTACACAGTCCAATTTCCTTTGGAATGAAAAGAGAGCAAAAGAGGGCTCTTCTACTTCGCTGCGATTTCAAATGGAGAGAGATGCGAGGGCTCTTCAACTTCGCTACAATTTCAAATGGAGAGAGATGCGAGGGCTCTCTGCACGAAACCCTAGCAGGGAGATGCGCATGGCTCTGTGCTCAAAACCCTAGTAGAGAAAGAGATGGTTCTCCGATTTTGAAACCCTAACAGAGAGTCACAGAGATGCTGGTCGGCTGATGGAGATGAGAAGAAGAGGAAGAGGAAAAGAAGAGAGAGAGAGAGAGAGAGAGAGAGAGAAACAGCCACGCAGTCCATTCCTTTTTCCAATACCGAAATGAAAAAGAATAGAGAGAAAGGGAAACCGAAAAGAAAAAGAGGGAAAGAAGAGGGAGAGAGAGAGGAGGAGGACGAGAAAAAGAAGAAAAAGAAGGGCCGCGGCAGCAACCACAGCCGCAGCTGCAGCAATCCGAGAAGAAGAAGGAGAAGGAGAAGAAGAAGAAGAAAACAAAGAAAAAAAAAAAGGTATGTTTTTTTTTTTCTTTTTTCTTTTTTTTTCTTTTTTTCCTATTTTCTTTAGGGTCGTAACAATTGTTACGATACCATAATGGCCGTTATGGAATGTAATGGCCCCGTAACGGCCGTTACAGGCACAAAAAAGAGAGGGTGGCCATTACGACCCTGTAACGCGTAATGGTATCAACCGTTACTGTTACGTGTCGGCCGTTACGGCCGAAATGTAACCGATTTGGAATCCCTTAGTTACAAATGAGGTTGCACCTCGCTGAGGTAGTGCAAATAAAGAAAACAACAAAACCAAAAAACAAAAAGGGAGCAAAAAGGAAAGAGAAAATTACAACTTTCTCAACCAATCCTTTCCCACGGCCCACTCCAGTACAATATCCCAAATATGACTAGCGACCCAATCCACACTACGACAAACGTTATGGAAGCATCTACCATGTCCATTCCTCTCGACCCAAACTGCCCGTAAACCGGCAAGAAGAAAAACTCTCCAAATCGCGCAAGAACTCTTGCTAAGGGCCACCCCATCCAAGCTCAGAGGAGATCCTTGTCAAAAGGCATGGACCACACCATACCGAACCTAGCAAGAAGAGAAACCCACACTCAGCTAGCAAAGGAACAGTGGATGAGAAGATGGTTAACTGACTCTTCATTGGCCATAAAAAGAAGACGTGTTCAGAATGATCATGGATTGCTTTTGGAAATTGTCGATAGTGAGGATTCTTTTTCTACCTGCTAGCCAACAAAAAACCCCACTCTTTGGAGGGGCACCGTAATTCCAAACATGAGAAGTGTTCACAACACTCTCCCTTTTTTTCCGAAGCATGAAGTTGAACAATTTCACCGTGAAGCGACCAGACTTGTCTTTAGTCCAAAACATGTTGTCATTTTCACCAACCGCCAAGTTGCAAGGATGACGCCATTCCAAAAGGGCAACCTACTCATCCACCTCATCCCACGGGGGGGGTGGCATCAAGGCAGAGAACAAACCACCTCACCACGGAGCTCATAGCATTTATCGATCATGATGCTTCGATCCAGAGCAAGACAAGCAATAGTCGGGAAACAGGTGGACAAAGGCATATCGCTCCTCCAAACATCTTCTTAGAAGTTAGGGTTGTTAATAGGTTGGGCTGGCTATCAGGCTTGTGGACTTGGCCTACCACGAGCTGGGCTTGGATTGCAATATTAGGCCCGTGGGCCGGGGCTCGGGCCTAAATCTGAAGCCCATCAGGCTTGGGCTAAGTAAAACAGCCCATCAGCCCAACCCAGCCCACCCATTGGAGTTAGAAAATTCTAAAATTTCAAAAGCTCCCCCCATTAGCAACTCTCTCTCTCCACGACAATGGAAAGGGCTCGAGCTTAGGCCCAGCGTAAACACACCAAGACGGGCTCGGACTAGAATTTTTTTGGCCCGTCACAAGCCTAAGCCAGGTTTGGGCCTATGAAGAAAACTGCAAACCAAGCATGGACAGAGGTTGGCTGGGCCCAAACTCAGCTCATTGACACCCCTACTAGAAGCGAATCTTCCCCCCATTCCCTAATAAGAAAGCAACACCATTGGAGAACTTGTGCTTCATGCTAACAATTCCTTTCCAAACCGACGAGGTTTTATAAAGGGTAGAATCCTTAGTCTACCATCCTCCTATCGTACAACCATATTTTCTAGCAACAACCTCTCTCCAGAGACCCCCCCACTTCTGTTCCAAACCACCGCCGCCATTTGCCCAAGAGGGCATCATTCATCATTCTAAAGAGTGAATATCAGCATTGCCTTTGTCATATGGTTTGTACACTTCGCCCAACTCCAATAAGTGAAACTTTTTCTCTCAGCCAAGTTACCCCAAAAGAAATCCCATCTAAGCTTGTCAAGGTAGGAAAGAACTGCCTTGGGACATTTGAAGAGTGACATAAAGTAGATAGGGCGATTGGATAAAGTTGCTTTAATAAGGGTAATATGCCCTCCAAGAGATAAGTACCACCCTTTCCAAACCAATAATCTCTTCTCAAACCTGTCCACCACTGTGTCCCAAAGATGCTTTGTCAGCTTCCCAATACAAAGGGGGAGCCCCAAATAAGATGTGGGGAAAGCATCCCACCTTGCAACCGAAAAGGCCAGCAAAGTGACCAACTAGGAACATTTCGAGCTCCCTCAATTAACTGCTAGAGTGGCAACATGTGGTGATAATCCAATGGCGAAGAACACTCTAGAAACCTTTAAGAACAAACAATACTACTCTCTCTACAAGGCTTCACTAAAGAACTCTAGAACGCTCCAAAGATATACACACTAATCTACACAATTCTACCATTCTTTACAACTCTATACGCTTCTTCCCACTCTACGATTCCTAAAATTTTGTGTACAAAACCTCTAACGAACAAGATGAGCATCATTTCACCAAGTCCATGACTTGGTCCAATGACAATGATAGGTACACGACAATCTTCCACCTATTGCGTCGATGCCCTCATCGACCACCTGTCGATGATCCTTCATGCCGGTTTTGTGATCTGTCACATCACATTTCATCCTTGTCTCCTAGATTGGTTGCAAGGCTAAGATCATCCCAACCTTCGAATTTCCCTTACATGCCACCAGGGTCATGTATGGATGCCTTTCATCCATGATGCTCATAACTCTAAGGTGGGGCATTGGAATCACCTTCACCTTGTATATAAAGCTCATGCCCGATATCAACTTGAAAATGCCCGGTGGAAATGGCAAAGAGACTCGTCCTACAGATTCCCCCACCAACGCCTAGCTCCCCGTCCTTGGCACACCTCAAATAAGCTTGGCTTTCAAGTTGACTGCCTTGATTTTGCTTTTCACTAGTGTTAAACCTAGCCACTTTGCCTCCTTCATAGAGGTGAAGTTATGGATTGCTCTTACGTCCACCATAGCCTAAGTGAACATGCCATTGATGTACACATCAACTCTCGTCCAAGCGGCTCAACCTACTTCACCACTTGCCCCTGCAAAGCACTCGAGAACTTGATCCTTGGCCTAATTAACATGGACCGAACCCAAGGATTTCTTATGTGGGCGATCCTTTGCCTAATGATCATTATCACAAATAAAGAAAGTTCAACTCTTCTCTTGGCTCTTGGGTTTGTTATCTGCAACATTGGGAAGCTACATCGACCTAATATGTTAGCTCCTCCTTAGCTTCCTAGACTCTCCTCATCCAACTTCGTTCTGAGGGTGTTAAGCGCCTATCTCTTTAGGCACTCCCTTGTCATGAGGCCCATTAGCAATAAAGCATTTCAGCTCCTATGGCTTGGACACGTCCGGTCTGTCCATGTCATCCCTCCTGTCTCTAGCACCCTTAACATTTCTGTCACCTGATGGCTTAATAGACCCATCCATGTGGTAGGAGTCTTCCTTGCATTCTACTCCGCCTTTGCCATGACCATCCCTCCTAAGTAATCTCAGTCTGGAAGAGTCACCCTCATGAACTCAATCAAATTCTCTATCACTGCAATTTCCAAAGCCAAGTCAGGCCCACCACGTCATTACATTCTTGTTTCGCCCAATGTTGCAACCCATCAATAAAGTTGAAGAGGAGTTCCTTCACTGGCATGTTAGGAATCTCTACAATGAGTGTCAAGAATTCCTTGAGATACTAAAAATCAACCTTGTGTGCTTCAACTACTTGAGATTCTTCCATGCCAAATACTCAACATTCTCAGATAGAGCAGTGTCTCAATTTTCCCCTTTGAAGTCATCCCAAGTGTTGATGACACATATTCCCCATTTTCCCTATTTCATGTCCGAACGATGCTTTCGCCATAGAGTCATCATGTCCATGGGGTACATTGTTGCAAACTCGCAGTCCTCACTTTACCCTCTCATCCTCCAACAAAACAGCCTCAAAATACTGCTTCAATTACCGAAGTTATCAAGTTCCTTAGCGTCCCTTGATGCATTGAAGGTCCTAGGTCCAGCATCCTCAGCTTCATTGCACCACCCATGGCCATGAACCTTTTGCACAATGTTGAACCGCCTCTCGTCTCCTCAACCTGCTCCCTCAACATGTTTAGTGTCTCCATCATCGTTGCTTGGAAGCCTCCTCCTCTCGACATTGAGTGTCGGCCAACATGTTTATGGCACCAACATCTCCCCCTTGAGTTCTCGAAGCCCACTATTGAGGTCCTCAATGCTAATGTGTACTGCTTCAAATTGCTCTTATCCATCTTCCACAGCCAGCTCCACCTGTGAATTTGCGCCTCCAACAACACCAACACATCATAAGGCATCTCCCTCCTTGGCTTGTTGATGCCAATACCCTCGTTCCCATAAGCTTGGTCATTATTAACCACCTTTGATGCCATTGCATCTCTATTGTCCCACAAGCGTTATGACTGCTTCGTAACTTGTTTCTAATACCACTTGCCATGTTCCAAGTGCTTCCTCAAGCATAGACCATGTAGCACTTGATTCATAGTTCCGTCTCAAAGAAGTCAGCCTATCCTCCAAGTGCTATGCACCAAACTTACTAGAATACAAGAGAGTCATGACATATGGTAGATGCTTCTATTGCACTAGAGCTCCAAAGCTTATGAGTTTCTTAGCATGGTTACAAATGATGATACAACCTTGTTATATAGACCTTGGAACATTCTAGACTCCCTCAATAAATTCTAGCATAGCATCATATATTGATCATCCAACAGCTAAAACACTCTAAAAAACTTCAAGAACACTCTACACTACTCTGTCTACAAGGCTTCACTATAGAATTCAAAAAAAAATTTAGACCTCCACACTTATCTACACACTTTTACCATTCTCTACAACTCTCTGCACACTTCTTCCCTACTCTATAATTCTCTATAATCTATGCACAAAGCCTCTAGTGTACAACATGAGCATAATTTGGCTAAGCCAACAACTTTGCCCCATAAGAATTATCAATCTATGACACCGAGCTCTCTTTCAGACAATGACAATGAGTAACAGCATTCCATTAGAATGATAATTCACTCTCGCCAAAACATACCCTTAAAATTCTAATACAAGCTCTAGATAGAAACAGATAGCTCAGAACATACAAAGACCCTCTGCAAAACAGAGAGAGAGAGAAGCACTCACATCTTGCCCCATTTGGGCGACGATATCCGCAAATATAGAAGCCATCTCTTCCTTGGACTGCTTATCGGAAAATTCAACTGACTCCACAATCGCTTTACATTTCTGAAGTGGCAACTCTCCACGAACCTATGAAAACAAAAAATTTCAAAAATATATAGTTATTAAAATGATAGCGACTACTTACTCAGTTACTTCTTCGATTCAGAAACCAGAAAGGGGAGTTTGAAAATCAATCGGGTCAGAGTAGATATCAATTCCCACTAAAATTAAAATAAAATAAAATAAAAACCTAGATGAGGCTACAGAAAGAAAAAGAGAGAGAAGTACGATGGTAGAGCAGAGCTCGTAGAGGAAACGGAGGGTCGGGACCGGATTCGGGAGCTTGAAATTGGAGCTCGAATTCTTCCATTCCCGGACGCAGTCCTCTGTCAGGTATTTATACTCCGTCGATAGAACGGACATCGCCGCCGGAGAAGGGTATAATAGGAAATATTTCGAAGAGTAGGGTTTTTCTGCTGGAGCGGAGGGTTTCAGAGATGGGGATGGTTTTGAGAGGAGATTGAAGGGTTTGGGTAGGAATTGGAAGGGGGATGGTAAATATGTAGAAGTTGAGGGTCGATTGTGGAAGAAGGAACTAGAGAGGGAGAGGGGAAGAGGGGTGGAAACGTAAATATGTGAAAGATTGGGGTCGATTATGGAAAAAGGAAGTATAGAGAGAAGCGAACAAGGGTTTTCTATTTCCTTCAGGCATGGAGAAGGAAGAAAACGAAAGCTACGCAAATTGTTGGGCGATTCGCGCGAGTGAATGATGAGGGAAATGTTCGCGTCTCACGTGTTAACATGGCACGCGTGTGCGAGATAGGGTGCGGGTATAGGGTGGAAATGCGTTTTGACGGTCTCGTCTGCCTGTAGTTTTGTCCCAATTCAAAAATGGTGGTGACTCTTCAAACGTGCACACGACAATATGGCATGGTTATATTGTGATCTGGACCGTCCAACTCACTGAACGAACCGTTGATGAAGCACAACCGAAATTTGTAGTGAGACCACGAAACTAAACTTCGGTTTTTCAGCATTCATTTGATAGCTATTAAATGGATGGTTGAGATTTTATTTGTCAGTGTAAACTTTTAGATCTACTTTAACCATAGTGGGAGCCACAACTTGGATGGTCTGGATAATAGTATATCAGGGCCGAATGTGAGGATGCATGAGGCACCATCATTTTTTAAATGTTGCACAACTCATGTATCAGCCTACTCCCCGAGTTCATGAGCATTTTGATAATGACACGTGTCTCTAATACACACGTGGCAGTCAAATCAGAACGGCTCAAATAATGGGAACTAATGTGTCAATTTACTCAAAATCAGATTGATTGCATGATCCTGACCGCTGAATGGACGTTTGTTTGTCAAATTTGGACCATTTCCCAATTCTCTTCTACCGTCCATTTGATGCCCACTAACTGACCGGTTAGGATCATACTTACAGTGTAAACTTTGGATTGTAATCCATCCAGATAGACTCCAGAATTTTAAACGGTTCTGATTTGAGGTATCTATCACATTTATTTTCTGAAGCCTCACCTGTACTCTATCTATAATGCTATATACTCCGTACCGAAACATGGTTGCACTTGCAAGAATGGCGGTACGTAGGACCGCCCGGCCCACGTCCGACCGGTTTAGACCGGATGGGGACTAAAGCGGCACGTCTGTTGGGTTTGGGCCTGGGCTCAGGCCCAATAACTAACATGGCTTGTATCCGTTTACTGACCTCACACGTGTTTAATTTTCGAAAGTGTCAGTGGTTGTGTACGTACGTAAACAGTGGGTGGGAGATCTGTCAGAGGCCATTCCGCATAGCAAATGAAAGGCCCAAAACAGACCTGAGCCCAGCTGTGATGATTATGCACGCCAGAGCCCATCCTGAGCCAGGCCACCAACTTTGTTGCAAGATCTGGGCTGTCCATTAGGTGGGCCTTTATATGACAAACATGCCTTTGAAATCCTAAACTGGCCAGATGGACCGACACTGGCTCAGGTTTGGGGGTGCGGTCTGGTTCTGGGTTGAAACTAGAACCGAACCATTCTAACGGTTCTAAGAAAATTGGAATTGGAACCAAACCATTTGCAAACTAGAACCGGTCGTAAAAACCAGTTCGGTTCTACAGTTCTGGGCTTTTTATAATCCAGCCCAATTGCATATATTTTTTTAATAATCCAGCCTATGTCCATTCATGTTGTGATCTATTTGATAAATGGTTTAAATATTTTGTAAAGTGTGCAGAAAGATATTTATGAAAACAATCAAAAAGTGCATTGTAAAACATAAATCATGAATAAAATAAACAACTAAAATATATTGGAAACTAATAAAATAGACAATTAAAATATATTGTAAACTCAGTCTGGTTCCAAGTTTGGTTCCGAGTTTGGTTATACGGTTTGGTTCACGGTTTGGTTCAGTTCTAAGGACCCTAAACTGAACTAATCGGTCCTTTGATTTTCGGAATCAAAACCAGAACTGGTACACTTTAGAACTAAACCAAACCACAGTTCCGATCCGATTTACCGGTTCTACCAATTCCATGTGCACCCCTACATAAGTTAATAAACTGCCGAGCCCAGCCTAATTAATAGATGGGCTTAAATTTAAGCTAGATCCAACCCTCGGGTCTGATATTCCAGCCCAAAGCGAGCCAGCCCAAAAACCCAGTGGGCGGCAACCCTATTTGATCCATCCCGTCAGGTCTTATTGCATGGATTTTCATGGCAGTGATGTAGCTAGACTCCAAGAACCATTGATCAGGTTGAGTCTAACTGATTAGTTCTGATTTGTAATTGGACCAAGACCATTGACCATCAGATAGGACTAGCTGGCCCTGGGGCATAGTGCATGAACGTACATGACAATGGCTCGATGGATCCCCATATAATATATGCAGACTGAGAAACCGCCTGTGTTGGTTGGCTCAGGCTCGGGCCTTAGAAAGTGGCCCATTTTGAGTGTTCTTTGGGTTTGATCTTGGACCTTGTATTTTCGGGTTAGGCTTGGGTTGTCCTAACCAGGTCCAGGCAAGCCGACATTAACCATCTTTTGACCATCCATCACCAAGTGGTCCATACGTTTGTGAGAAAAATAAAAAGAAAAAACCAATGGACAGCACTCAACATATACATGTGGGCCACCTGATGAATGCACAAACCTAACATTTGCATATTCACATTGGGTACACGTGATGAACGGGTTGGATTGGCAAATGTGCATCTGTTCATGTCCCAAAACTATGCTGGTTCGTTCCGGGCCTCAATAAACAAGTGTGGCCCACCTGATCAAGGGGCCATCTTGGTTTTTTGGACAAAGGGGCCTCCCCACGATTCCCACTTGATGAATGGGTCGGATCTCCTACTGATATGCCATTTTTTTCATATCAGCCATGATTGCAGAGATCATGCAATGTTCGTCCTGTTGCTAGTGTTTTCGTTCGGGCCATCACTTTGTACACGTGGGGTTCACCTTTCGGTGATCAAAACCGTTTGCTTGGGTCCGTACTTAACTTTGGTCTTTTAAAAGTGGCTTGTTCACGTCTTTCTCACTTTAATGTGGTTCGTTACTGTATTCTTTTTTTCTTGCAAAAGCATGCCGAGTCGGCACGTGTGCACGTGCGAGATGGGCCACAGATCAAGAAGAGCCAATATGGCCGTGTAAACCAAAATCGATCATGAATGCAGATGCTATATGGGTAAGCATCTTCCAGGTTATTTGACCCCAACACCAGCCAGCTAGCTGGTGTCAAAGCTCTGTGGGGCCCACCATGATGTTTGTTTTCCGTCCAACCTGTTGATAAGGTCACACATACCTATATGAAAGGAAAACACAAATATCATCCTTATCCAAAGCTTCCGTGGCATTAAAAAAAAAAAAAGGTCTACGATAAGTGCTCAATCCCCTCTTTTACCTGTGGTGTGGATCGCATTAGAATTGGATCTGCCTCATTTTTTGGGCTCACGGCCTAAACAATCTAGCAAAATGGATGGACGGCGACAATAAAACATACACATGATGGTGGGGCCTACAGCACTTTTACACCAGCCCCTGGTATGGGGAGTCACTGTCACTAGCTAAACCCGGCACTTGGTATCTTGGAAATGACGGTAAAGGGCCCCGCAATCAACATTTTTTCAAATAATGCTGTTGGTAAGTACTAAGTAGTTGGATATAATCCCCGCGGAATCAACATTTTTTTAAATAATGCTGTTAGTAAGATATGATCTGACCACCTTCAAGGACAGCTCGGCCTTTACCTAAGGGCCTGTTTGTTTTTTCAAGAGATGGTAAATACACGGTAAACGGTAATTTCCGCTATTTCACGTGTTTGAAAATTCATAGGAATTCGTGTCTTTAAATTTGGCTCAAAAGAGGTAATTTTAATTTTTGAACCACATAATAATGCATATGATATATCCATTCCATCCATCTATTTTACTACAATATTTTGAAGCATGAGACAAAAAAATGAAGTAGATCCAATACTCAAGTGGCCCACGCCAAAAGAAACAGTGGCCCCAAAAAGTTTTTAACAGTCAGTATTCAATTTCCTTTTTCGTATGACATGGTCCACTTGAGTTTTGGATATGCCTCATTTTTTTACTCATACTATAAATTCAACTGGAATAATGGATGAATGGTGCGGATAAGCAAAATGCATCACACTGGGACTCACTGATATTTTGCAATATTCTTGGTTTTTGTGTCAAAAAGTAAGAGTCAAATCAGGTATGGTATGAATGCATAGAGAAATAATAATTATTTTTTTACACGGTATTTACCATTTCACCCGGAAATCAAACAGGCCCTAAGAGAATTGGCATGAAGCTAGCAAACATAGCCCTCAGCGGGATGGGGCCTCAAGTGTCTGGACATTCACACATATCGAGAACCAAATAACCTGGTGTGATCGAAGAACCATCGAGAACAACAAAGTCAAGTTTTGATAAGCCCAATCCAAGTTGTCCTCGGCCATTCGACATAACTCGGCTTAGAGGAGCTCGGCTCGGATCGTCTTTTCTCGACTAGGTGGGCTTAACCAGATCAGCTAGGTGCGAGATCACCTCCAGTAACGCACGATAAAAATAACCGTTCGATACACGATTCTGGGGTAACCGACAATATCATCGCTCATGCACATCTCGCCTAATGGCTGAGATCGTGCCTAGAATGACGGGTCCCCTGTTTGATGAACATTATAAATATGGGACCCACCTACAGGAACAGGTACGCAAAATCTCTCCCGCAAAACCCTCGTCTACAACTAAACCCAGATTCCTAGCTTGACTTTGGCATCGGAGGGTCCCCTGTCTTGGTCAGGGTCTCCATTACTTTCTTCTCATTGTGCGAGTGCTCAAAAGATCAGAAGCTCAGTGAGGGTGGACCAGATTTTTGCATCAACATTTCGGCGTTGTTTGTGGGAAGACGTGAAAGTCAATCCTGCTTCACCAGAAAGAGTTATGGCCAAAGGAAGAAAGAAGACACATCCTCCCACTACCACTGCCAACCCTAAACCTGCTAAGCAGCACAACCTTCAAAACTCGTCTTCTCAGCTTCAAGTCGAATTGGCCCCTATGGGCCCGACGCAACGATATCGGAACCAGGGAGGCTGCTATCTTTCTCTGCAAAACCAAGTCGAAACACTATCCAATGAGCTCAACCAAATGAGACAACTACTAGAGAGGCAACTCTCCATCCCTAATTAAGAGGCGGTGGCCCCAGTAACTATCGAAGATTTAGAACTTGTTGGTCCTTGGAGAGAGATATCATGGGGCATATCTACCCGGGCATCATCCCACGTTTTAGGGACATCGGTGCTAGCACCTTCTGACTTGCATCACAAGTTGGAAAAACGAAAGTGCGGAAAAGCATCCGAAGGGCCCCCGAAATCGTTGCCGAAAATAAAGATCCTTGGGAGCCTCAACTCGACGAATTGCGGGGCCAAATCGGCGTCTTACATTAGACTTACCAGATGTAAGCTCCGAAGACAATAGATGTGATGATGGAGGAGATAGAGCCACCATTCACCAGCAAAATCATGAGCTCGGTTCTGCCCTCAAGGTTCCAAATGCCGCCCATCCCCCCATATTTGGGATCCGAGGATCCAACCGAACACATGGAATCCTATCGATCTTAGTTGGAGCTCCAGTCGGCATCCAGCTGAATCATATGTCGTGCCTTCTCCCTAACCCTCGCAGGGGCTGCGCGGAGCTGGTATAGGCAACTGAAGCGAAGTTCAATAAACTCATTCGTCGACCTCAGCAAAGCATTCCTGATGCAATTCATTGTCAGGAAAGAGCGATGAAAGTCATCTACCTATCTGCTTACTATCAAGTAAAGGGAAGGAGAGATTTTGAAGGATTACATTGTGCAATTCAATGGGAAGGCGGTACAAGTCAACGACTACTCGAACAAGATCATGTTGACTGCCATGATCTTCGGTCTCAAGGAAGGAAGGTTCCTCTTCTCGATTGGGAAGAACCCTCCGACCGCCCTGGGAGAGCTCATGAATCGAGCTCAAAAGTATTATAACGCCGAGGACCTCTTCAGCTCCAGGAAGTCAACATGGAGCACCGAGAACTCAACAAATGATAAGAAGCGCAAAGAGGAGGCGCCACCTCGGACAACCTACAACAAGAAAAGATCAGGCAAGGACACCACGCATGGTCAATGATCAAGCAGACACCCTGAGAGTTGGTTAAGCTCATACACCCTCCCCCCTCTCAACGCCTCTCCAAAGCAAGTCCTTCTGGAAGTCCAAGACAAAAGGCTACTTAAGTGGTCGAGCTATATGAAGGCTAGCGTGGATCATCGAGATAAGCGGAAATATTGTCGTTTCCTCCGCTACCGCGGCTATAACACTAGCGATTGTTTCGACCTCAAGGAGGAGAACGAGACCCTCATCTGCAGCGGGCATTTACGGGAATACGTTAAGGAGGGAAGACCAGCTTGGAAGGACGAATAGCCGAGCAGAACTACCGGCACCGGCATTGAAATCCATACCATTTGTGGCGGGCCTGCAGGGGGCAGAGATTCAAATCGAGCTCGAAAGGCTCATGCCCAGAGTACTGATCCAGATCATTAAGTTCATCTAGCCAACAGGCCATGTAAGGAACAATGAATGCATCCATGCAGCCTAACGTTCTCCGAGAAAGACGCCTGCAGTATCCAACACCCTCATGACGACACTCTAAACGTAGCCATAACCATAGCCAACCAAAGGTGTATCGCATTCTCGTGGACACAGGTAGCTCGGCCGACATACTCTTTTCCGAGGCCTTCGATAAGATTGGGATCGACAGATCGCATCTCTAACATGTTAAGACCCCATTACACGACTTTGCGCGGGACAAAGTCATCTCTGAAGGTGTTATTCCCCTACCTGTCACAGCCAAGGAAGGACAGAATCAGATCACCACGATGGTCGATTTCTTAGTAGTAAACTGCCCTTCAACCTACAACCTCATCCTCGAATGACCCTCCCTCAACTCCATGAGAGTCGTGGTGTCTACGTACCACCTCCTGATGAAGTTCCCCATCTAGGACAAGATCAGCTACCTTCGAGGAGATCAATGCGAGGCTCGACGGTGCTACTCAATTGTGCTAAGGAAAGGAATGACCAAGCAAACCCTTACGATCAACTTGCTTGATCCTAGGGAAGATTCCTTGGAGAGAAATTCCTTGATAAAGGATCTCTTAACCGTTCCCCTTGATGAGGCCAACCCGACCAGAACGGTCCAGATCGGGTCATTATTGACTCCCGACCACCACGCACGAATGATGAGTTTCCTCTAACAAAATAGCGATGTATTCACCTAGTCTCATCAAGACATGTCAGGCATTGATCCCAAAGTGATGGTCCACAAGTTGAACGTCGACCCAAGTTCCAGACCAGTCAAGCAGAAGAGGAGAATGTTTGAACTAGAGCGGTACGCCACAATTGCCGAAGAAATTGGCAAACTCTTAGATGCAGGGTTCATCGAAGAAGTGCATTATCCTGAATGGATCGCTAACGTAGTTTTGGTGAAGAACTTCAACGGGAAATGGCGAGTCCGCGTCGACTACACTGATCTGAACAAAGCATGCCTCAAGGACAACTTTCCTCTCCCCAGAATTGACCAGTTGGTCAACAGCACGGCTAGGCACGAGCTCCTGATTTTCATGGACGTGTACTCAAGATATGATCAAATAGCGATGCGCCCATCGGATAAGTAGAAGACGACCTTCATCACGGATAAAGGCATCTATAAGTATAGGGTTATGCCTTTCGGGCTAAAGAACATGAGGGTCATATATTAGCGGCTGGTAAAAAAAATGTTTACCCAACAGATCGGATGATCCATGGAGGTCTATGTCGATGACATGCTAGTGAAGAGCATCAAGGCTACCGACCACCTAACTGACCTCGGTGATACTTTCTCCATCCCGAGGAAATACCAAATGAAGTTAAATCTGACCAAGTGCGTGTTTGGATTTAGCTCGGGTAAATTTCTCAGCTTTCAGGTTAGCTAAAGAGGAATTAAAGCAAACCTTGGTAAGATTAAAGCCCTGTTGGACATGGAATCTCCTTAAACTGTGAAAGAGATCTAATATCTCACTGGAAGAATCGCTGCCCTCAACCACTTCGTCTTCAGAGCAAATGACAAGTGCCTCCCCTTTTTTTAACAACTAAAGGATAACAAGAAGGCAGAGTGGACCCCTGATTGTGAACGAACATTCCAACAGTTAAAGCAATACTTGGGGTCACCCCCATTACTGTAAAAACCAGAAGCAAGAGAACCCCTATTGCTCTACTTGGCGGTATCAACTTCAACAGTAAGCTCAGCCCTCGTCCTAGAATTCAAAGATAAGCAGTGCCTAGTATACTATGTAAGCAAAGCCCTGGTCCCAACTGAGACTCAACATCCAGATCTGGAGAAACTTGCCTTAGCCTTGATAATCTCGTCCTAACGACTCCGCCCTTACCTCCAAGCCCACACCATAGTGGTCCTTACCGACCAATCTCTCCGCCAAGTTCTTTAGAAGCCTAAGGTGTCAGGGAGGTTAACTAAATGGGCAATTGAGCTCAGTGAGTTTGACATCGAGTATCAGCCCAGGAATGCTATTAAGGGCTAAAGACCTTTCAATCATGTAGCAGTTATCACTTGTGCGAAGACCTTTCATAATTAATTTTCCAACAAGGTCTGAGATCTTGCACATTTTTTTGGAGAATGAAACTGAGTGTTCTTTGTCACAGATCTGAAAAATGCTTGGAAGATTATGTTTTAAACCTTCTACGCAAAAAAAACATTCTCAATTTTGGGCAACCCTGCCCTAACTATTGTTCCTCGTCCAATTATCTTGGTAGAGCTCCCATCACCAAATGTGACCGACCCACCATTAAATTCTGAATATTCACAAAATTAAGTCCGGTCACCAGTCATATGTCTGGAATAACCATTATCAAGATACCATTTTGAACTATTGCTTGCTTTAAGTGCAGTATGAATTACAAGGCAATTGTTCTTATTCTTTATTACCCACTTGGTTGTCAACTTTTTTGGAGAGGATATTTTCATTTGATTTTCTCCTAAAGGTTGATAAACAAGGGATTTTTTGAACTGAACCAGATTTTCTTATTTCATCAATTCTTTGGTTTTTTAATTTAGTTGAGCTACCTGTTTTAGTAACTCCTCCATCCTTTCAGATATTTTGGATGGATAGGGATATTGTTTTCTTGCTTTAAATGTGATCTTTGAGGATCTTTTAGACTTTTGTACTCCTTTTCTGGTTGTTTTGAATTTTTCCGTGCGTTTCAACCTGGAAGAGAAGTGGGACTTACTAAAGGTTAATCATTCAAATTTGTGATGTGCCAAATCTTCACACGTATGACAAGTAGGAGTGTTTTTTGACTTGCTTCCTAAGGTAACAAATTTAGTCACAGGTGATGCGGGAGAGGGACTCGATTTGTATGATTCTTATCCTAGTCTTTTCTTATCTTTAATATTTCTTCTCAACCCTAAAAGTCTTTCTAGTTTTTCATTGCTATGGGAAAACTTGTGACTAAGTTCATCTAATTTTTTAGATTTCTCTACATCTATTTTCAGTTTATGATTTTTAGTGTTTAGATGAGAGTTTTTCAATTTCGGTTTATTATTTTCATATTCTAATTGTTTTATTTGTTCATTTAATTCTTTAATTTTTGAACCTTGCCATGTAATTGTCCTTTCAAGCTTGTCATTATTGGCATGGCATGGTTGAAGATCATTGATTAAGTGAGTATTTATATCCAATGCTTTATCAAGATCTTTTTGTAACAGTTTTTTCAAGTTTTCAGTAATGCCAAGCTTTTTAAAAATATTGATGTCATGGGTATAGAGTTGATTATAGGCATCATTTATGTTTTCTTCTTCTTATATATCCGAGGCGAGTGTTTCTTGTTCACTTATCTCTTCAATATCAGTTAACACTTTCCCTTCTTCATTGGTCACAATTCCAACTTCAGTTTAAGGATTTCCCTTTACGTTGTTAAACCCTGTAAGAGGAAGCCGCTTTGATACCAATTGAAATTGCGGTAGAACCGCCAGTACTGAAGTATCAAGTATGACCAAATGTCCTAGAGGGGGGTGAATAGGACTTTTTAAGATTATTTTTCAATAAGTACAAAAAATGCCTAACTTTTAAACAGAAAGATAAGGCAAAGTAACTCTAAGGCTTCCAAGTCAACAGAGGGTCCAATTCACTTAGGCTATCACAAGATTTACAAATAAAGTACAAGCCTATAGGGATAGTAAATGTGATGGTGTGTGGGATTTGATTTCTAATCCACACTTATACATTACCTAAATCATGCATCATAAAAATCAAATGATAAACACAAGCATAACTAGATAAATGTACTCAAAGCAATCCCAAACACATTTATATATAGTGGTTCAGCTACTTGCCCACTCCACTCCCGGCAGACGCATTCTCTCCTACAGTGTACCGGATTTCACTATCCAATGGTTTTGAAATCAGGTTAACCATGAACCTCTACAACCTACACAAGGTTAACTAAGAGACCTACACAAGGTTCCCCTAAGTACATACATAAGGCAACAAGTCCTACATAAAGACACAACTTGGAATCCTACACAAGGCATCTCATACCTATGTACGGTAATACGTCCTACACAAGGACACAACTTGGGATCCTACATAAGGTATCCCATGCCTACATTAGGCAATATGTTCTACACAAGGACACACGTCCTACACAAGGACACAACATATTCTCCCGTCGAAGGCCTACGACTAAGCCTTGGTGAGTTTGACACTCAAACTCTGAATCTCAATCCTACACAAGGAAATGGCTTTAGACATAGTAGACTATGAGTACTTACAAATAAGTGGAAGAGCATCATTCTCACACAATGTGAAGATCTTCAATGATGATGAAAAGTCTGCAGCTCCCTTTGAACCGCAACCTTTTAAATGATGTTGATGAATGCTATGAGGTTATCAGGTTTAGGGTTTTGATCTTCTCTATTTAAGTGGTATGATTTAAATCTATAGAGAAGGCTCCTATGAGCTATGCATTCAAGAGTTCCAATAATAGGTTACACTTATAATGAGCTTAGTTGAAAGCTCAATGAATGTTAAAGTTTATAATTCAATCTAAGCATAGAAGATGATGAGTTTATGCTTGTACAAAGGACTAAATGATGAACTCTAATAGGAAAGAGAGAGTGAGTAAGAAGGTATGTAGATTTTGGAATTACAGGCTCAAATTCTCTTGAATTATAGCTCATTTTACAAAGAGCAACACTAGTGTATTTATAGAGTTGAAATCTCAACAGTCAAAAAAGGGAGAAATCTGACATTATCGATGCCATCGAAGGGTGTTCGATGTTATCAAAATTTGAATTTCGATATCATTAAACCATCTTCGATTGCATCGACTCTCTACTCCAGATATTCATTTGAGAGTAGGATAGATTCTGACTGTTTTTCATTGAGCATCTTTTGATATGATCGATGTACACTTCTATTCCATCGAGGGATGACTCGATGCCATCGAGATTTCTCTTGTAAAATATACAAAGGTTGCTTGACAGTTTTGTCCCCTGTTCAATTCCATCGAAAAGTCCTTCGATCCATCGAAGTTTGAATTTCGATGGTATTGAATGGTCTTCGATGAACTCGAAAAAAATAAGTTTTTTTTGAAAGCTTGCTAGGCAAAATTGAGTTAGTTTCGATGTTATTAAATAGATTTTGATGCCATTAATAACTTACTCTCGATAACATCGAGGAGGCTTCGATATCATCGAGGAGAACTTAGAGTATTTTCTGATTCTTTGGAGGAGGTCCAAGGTTGAAGTGATCGAAGGCCACTCGATGTTATCGAAGCATGGACTTCAATGATATCGAATAGCTTCGATGCTATCGAGGTTTCCAGCATATCTTTCATTTTATTACTGGACAGAATGGGCATTCATTCGATATTATCGAACGATGTTCAATGTTGTCGAAGATTCCCTCAATTGCGGTTCGATATACTCGACCAGGACTTATGATTTTTCCAGTTTTGTTCTTTCTTTCATTTATACTCACTATGAATTATATACCAACTTGACCAGAAGATGTTCAATTCTTTTTATAAGGTAAGTTGAGATTATATGGGGGCATATACCTGTTAGGGTTTGTTATGGGATGATGAGGCTATGGTTTACCAGTTTAAGCTTGATCATACCCTTCATCTTTATTAAGGATTGGTCTTGATGTCTTCATTTAATATCTCACTTGGACTGACAGACTCAACACTCATGTATATTGACAAACAAAGACACTTTTAAAGCCATCCATCCAACACATGCACCCCACTATGGTGACCGCATGGACAAAAAATCAGGTCCATCGAATCACCATATCAGCTACATATGAATTTGGATGTTTTGAATGGTGTACATTATTATTTTTACAGCTTGACCCTTTTTATGATTGTATCTGTCATGTTTTTGTTTTTGGCTTGCTTACTCAGTGTTGCTTTTTCATGCGTAAGATGAGTCGGATGTCAAACACATACCATGTGTGCTCCACAATTCTAAATTTTTTCACTTGTTAAAAATAAATAATAAAAATTCAAGGAAAATGGGAGGACATCAATGAATACATGTTTGATTCTGGTGAAGATTAGGTACTACCACACTGTGACCTAGCCAGAGATAGAGGGTCCTGCTAGGGCTCTATGGGGCCCACTATGATATGTGTGTTTTATCCAAGAAATCCATCCATTTTGAAAGATCTTAGGGTACGAGCACAAAAATGAGGTAGATTGATGGCTCGAGTGGACCATACCACAGGAAGTAGTGGTGATAATGACCCCCCACCATTAAAACCTTATTGCAGTCCACTGTAATATTTACTTACCATCCAACATGTTCATATGGTCACATAAACCTGGATGAAGGGAAAACATAAATATCAGCTAGATCCAAAATTTGTGTGGCCCCCGAGAGGTTTTCAGTGATAGACATTCAATTCTCACTGTTTCATGTGGTGTGGTCCACTTGAGCATTTGATCTGTCTCATTTTTGGTTTCACCAACAAAAATGATTTGTCAAAATGGATGAATAGCTTGGAAAAAATACATATATCATGGTAAGCCCCATAGAGCCTCCGACAAGACCGTCTACCTGCAGCTATGTCCTGGTGGGGGCAATATCCAATCCCGACACGTTTGATATGTGAAATATGAGGGAAATTAAATTGAATAGAATATTTCCCTCTTAAAATGCAAATCACCATATTAGGCAGCTTAATTGACAAGATTCCTTACAAAAATCATCCTCTATTAGGAAATTTAATACTATATTTAAAAACTACCTAAAGTGAAATGAATATCACTAGTAAGTGTACTCCTGCATGCTTCACTGTTTGTTGTATACATCCATCTTATGCCCATTTTGCCCTCATAAATCTTCCATTAAGGAATTACAACTAACTACTTGGAATAAGTTATCCTCTCCTTCAACCATTATATATAGATACTACTCACCTTTTGGCCCCGTTTGGTAGGTGGTAATCCATGGAAAACTATCTAAAGTGAATTAAATATCATCTTCAAATCATATACACACCCGCGCTGCCTCTTGTTGACCCGTAATCCCAATAATCATGACATGTGCTTAACTAGTAGATTTGCGGGGCCCACCAACCACCCATAGTGTCCATGTGAAATTCACACAATCCTATTAGTTACACCTGTTTATACCAAAATATAGTGATGCTAAATTAACAATGCAAAATAAGCCACGTGGCATGAAAGATATTTAAGGAGCATGCGCTAAAAAAATGTAAGACTAATCATCTTTTTAGATATGCTTTAGTGTTTAAGCTATCTCCAAATAAGGATGTAACACCCCGGTTCCCGGAACCCGAGTACACTACTCGTTTTCCAAAAACCCAAGTGTTAATCTTTAAAATATCCCAAATTTCACATACATTTTTTTTCTCTTTATCAGAGTCAGCAACCTAGCGGAATAAAACAATTCTAATGTAAGAGGGAGTCCAATTATACATAACCAAGACATCAAGTGATTGCCCAAAAACTTATACAAACCAATGTCTTAACTTATTACAAAACGTGACAGTACAAATTAAAATGAAATGAAATCAGGAAAGAGAGTCACAAGGTTGGCTCCTCCTAATCCACATGAACACTAGTATGTGCATCATCTATGTCTCTTGCACACTGAATATGGTTTGATAGCGTTAATGGCTATCGCAATGAGGTATACCCCTTAAGATTTATCGTATCATTAGGTAATTAAGCATAGTTATAACAAATATTACACAATGATTATCATGAAAATCAGATAAGGTTCATCAGATACACATTCATTAAATAAATTTCATAAAGATGATCTTGTTTAAATGCATGGATGCATGCACATGCTCACAGACCTGGGGATGCACATCCAGCTGGTAAAAAGTCGCCCAAGGAGAACTAGTCACCTGGAAAAGTATTCAAAGGTACGCCCAAGGAGAACTAGCCACCCGAAAAAGACTATGATATATAGATCACCCAAGGATGAATATTCACCCAAAAAAGTACACAAAGGTACGCCCAAGGAGAACTAACCACCCGGAAAAGACCATAATAATATATATATCGCCCAAGGAGGACTAGTCACCCGAAAAAATACATAAAAGTACACCCAAGGAGAACTAACCACCAGAAAAAAGATCATAATATATAGATCGCCCAAGGAAATCTAGCCACCCAAAAAAGTACTCAAGGTACGCCCAAAGAGAACTAGTCACCCGGAAAAGACCGCATGCCATGAAAATGCATGATTAGCCCAACCATTATTATTCCAAATTCAAACAATTCATTTAGAAAAGCTCAAAGGTCACTATGGGGGGTTGGTCACCCAGTATAAGCTGACAGCTCAGGCATAGTGTCCCATTACATCATCCCTAGCTCATGAGACTAACAAACAAGATGTTTTAAAGGTAACCTACTCAACTAGTGGCCAATTATAATTTTACAAGTGGGACTTATCATCGTAAGGTTATATAAAAATGGTTCCTTAAAGCCACATGAGGCAAATATTAAATTAAGCCACATAGGGCAAACAAATCCATCTCAAGGATGTGATAAAAGGAAATATCCCAAAAGCCACTTAGGCTACAAATGATCCAAAAGATGGCAAGTCCACCAGATAATTCTATTTAATCTATTACGCAAATGGCCACTAATTCAAAGACCTTTAAATACACCATAAAGAAGTGGTAAAACAAGTCACGTGCGATATCAAAAGTACTTACACATATAAAGTGTTCAATTCAAACCAGAATAAGAATATTTGATATCATACTTGAATTATAAATCTAGCCATCAATCATCTATGAAGAATTAAATGAATGGAACTAACATTTATCATCATCTTCTATTAATATTAAATTAAGCAATTAGTGAAATAAATGAATTAAGATAACCATCATGATGCAGGAAAAGCTTGAAGGGTGATCCTCACCTTAGAGTTGAATTATTTCTCAACGTTGCTAGAGTTGAATGTTCATACATTAAGATCGATATCTAACATGATAACACAATTAGTGCGGTTAGATCATAACATTACTCAATTTATATGGATATGGTTGAAACTAGGTATTTCGATTATTAGATTTACGATATGGTGTACCATTTAGAATTTGATGATTTGAAATTGAAATACGGATTAGTAGTAATACTGATTTAAGGATTTAAAACACTAATGATACTCAATATATCATAATAATCTAACTAAAAATATTAAAATTAATTTTAATAAAAAAAATAGTGAATAGTAATAATTTCGTAAGAATTCATAATAATGAAAAATTATAATGATAACATCAATACCCAAAATTTAAAATAATAATAATAATGATAATGATAATAATAATAATAATAATAATAATAACAATTATTATTCTAACTAAAATTATAAGGCAATACCTCTCCTTCTTCGTGCATTCCCAGGGAAAAGCTTAGACTGAGTCAGGGATCAGCCCGGTCATGATTAACTCGATTTCAGTGAGTCGACTCAACTCGACTCGACAGCGAGTCAAGTTCCAAAACTCCACTTCTTCTCTTATTCTCCTTCTTCTTTCTTCCTTTCTGCTGGGTGGTCTTGAGACATAATACCCAACATGGCCCTGACTCGCAGGACTTGAACCGAGTTGACTCAGTGTGGCATGGATGACCAGCAGCCTTGACTCGGCTCTCTCTCTCTCTCTCTCTCTCTCTCTCTCTCTCTCTCTCTCTCTCTTATCTCCTTCTCTTTCTCCTGAACTCGGCAAACCAGCAATGACGCTGAATCGCAACGCCAAATAGAGGAACGAGTTGAGTTCGTACTCGACCTAGTAGCTAGGCTCGAGCAAGGGTGCGACAATGGGCAGCAGATCTTCTGATCTGTCTCCTTTTTCAACCTGAATAAGCCTAAACTCAGCCCATATTTGGCCTAGACTCGGACTGAGTAAAACCTATAAGAGATGATCCGCCACTCGCCAGCATCTTGACTCACTGGAACTAAGCAGCAACCTGCCATGGATTTGGAATGATCTCTCCTCTCTTCCTTCCACTTTCTTCTCTTTTTCTTTCTTTCCTTCTCCCTCCATTCTTCTTCCTTCTACTGCTGCCATTGTGCAGCTGTACTCAATGCAACTCGCTAAGTTAACACGACCACTGCAAAGTTGACGTTTTTAAACACAGCAGCCCCAACTCTCTCGTGTTTCCCTTCTCTTTTCTAGACATGAATGGGTTTGGACTCGACCCAGATTTGGACCAAACCATGACTCGGGCAGTCCGTTTCATCAGACTGATGGTTTGGCAGTGTAACACCCCGTACTTTTTAGTACTCGAGTGTTACCATGTAACCCAATGTAATAGCTAAGCAAGCATTCACAGTCGAAATCCGACCGTTTTAAACAATTCCCATCTATATATCAAGATATCCATCTGTTATCCTTCAAGATGGACTGTCACATCATGAGATAGACCTATCCTTGGGATTCTAATTCCCTTGGTACACAGATCCAACCAACCACCAGGGTTACCTTTGTAAGGACCATCATTCTTAAATGCAAATAGGCTATCCTAGTCCGTATTCAATCCCCGTATTATGCCTAAGCACCCGTTAAGATCCTAAGACCATTGATACTGATTTCGAGGTAAACTGACCATTGAATTACAGAGCAAGCGTTGCAGTCAATGTATAACACAAAGATGCGCATTTACTTAAGATTACTTAATCAAATGGTTGGATGGAGAAGTGCACTACAGCCTACGAGTTTAATGACTTAAGAATCATGTGAAGATGCTATTCAAATGCACCTATACTAGTTCGTGATCCCTAAAGCCGCTCTAGTTCAAGTTAGAGGCTATCCGTCCATGGAGCAAATTAAAATCAATTTAATATTTATTTTTGGAAAATCTATAACTTGGCATTAAGAGTCTATAATAGAAATTATTCTGTGTGGTCCACTAATGCATGTAATTCACCTTGAATTTGAGACCAAGGCCTTGTACGAACTTATAGACTTGACAGATGCCACTGACAAGGAATAAAATAAAATAAAATAAGGTTTGGCCTTAAAAAGAAGATAATAAAAATAATAGTAATCATGATAATAATGAATAGTAATTTTATGATGTATAATTGAAGTATAAATATCAACCTAGTATTAAATATTTTATACAAAATTTTTGAGATATTTTAATAAGATGGTATATTATTTCACAATGAGATTTTAAAAGAGATATTGTACAATTTTCAATCCACACATATGTGTAACATGATATTATATATTGGGAATTATTTATTAATAAATATGTGATTAATAGCATGTAAATAGTAGCATGTTAATATTAGAAATTATATATATATATGTATGAGATTTTAAACATTATAATTATAAGCAATATACAAAAATAATAAAAATTATATTAATATTAGTATCGGTTAGCAATATATGAAGAAAGCCTTACAAATGGCCCATTAGGATCTTTTAACTGTTGGCGTCCAACTTTGGAATCATCCGACCACTAGATTAACGAGAAACCATCACATAACTACAAATCACGTTGTGGGCCCCACCTAGGCATTTCATCAGCTTGATCTTTTGTCAAGGCCCCTGAATGAGGCCTTCCTAGATGAATGAATGGTGTGGATTAATCACAAACATCACGGTGGACCCTACACACGGTGCGAGTGCACCACAACACAGGATATCCAGCGCTGGTTTGACTAGCACTGACCCGCCGTTTACTTAAAAGAGAGAAGTTTCTCTCTCTCCTGGGTTTTCACAGCAAATGGTCGGACGACCGTTTGGGATGTTCATGGCCCACCATGATCACCCAATTGGGTGATCTAAACAGTCCATCGTGTTGGGCGAATTGCCCCATCCAAAACCATGTAGGCCCCTCACGTGGTGTTGCATGTGATTGCACACGATTCTAGGCACAAACTAGCCCTACAAACACAAAATCCCTAAAAATGGAAACTGTCCTCCTTGCCACAAGGGCAATCCGCGTGAAACCTCTCCCTTACCATCTCAGCCCTCCACTCTCAAGCAATCTCAACCGTTCGTTGTTAGGGCTTTGCAATAAGAAAGCAAAGGGATCCGAAATTGGCCACTCTCTCCTTCCCTTCGAACCCACCATTCCAACCTTCTTTAAACTTCGAAAAAGCCTATCTACGAGTTTCCTAGGGTCCATACGGACCATCTGAATGAAGTGGATTGAAGGCGGGAGAAGTAGCTTTTAAGACGCCATTAATGGCCATTTCCACCATCTCTGTTCGGGACACCGAGTCGCACTGGTTCGGGGCAATTTCTGATCAGATTTGGAGCTCCCTCTAGCCAGAGATGGGAGAAGGAAAGAAAAGAAGAAAAGAGAAAGAAAAAGGAAGAAGCAGACAGTCGTTGCCGCTGTCATGAAGGAAGAAGAAGAAGAAGGAAGGGACTCGAGGGGGCTGCTGTTGCACCACGTTGGACCGGACCGAGTCTGTCCAAACTCGACGACCATGCTGGATGTTCCCAGCAGACAGAGAGAAAGAACGAGAAAGAAAAGAAAGAGAGGAAGGCAGAGAAGAGGGAGAGCGGGAGTTGGTGCGTTGTTGCACCAGCTCGGGCTGAGCTAAGTTACTGGACCGAGTTAGGCAAGTCGGGCCACTGTTTGGCTGTATTGGGCATGTGTTTGGTTCGGTCCAGATGTTTAAGGAGTTCCAGTAAAAGGGAAAAAATGAAGGAAAAAAATAGAGAGGGAGGAATGGAAGAAAAAACAAAGAGAAGAGAGGAGGAGCAGGGTTGTCTGGCCCAAACTGAGTCGACTCGGCTGGAACTGAGTCAACTCAGTTGAGGCCGACTCCAGCTGGGTCAGGTTGGACCTGGTCTGATTTGTGTTAGCCTAGGAGAGGAAAGAAGATAACAGAGACAAGAGGCGGTGAGTTGAGTTGACTCAACCGAGCCGACTAGGTGAGCCATATTTCCTTTCCATATTAAGATTATTTCGATTATATTGCTATCATTACAATTATCATTAGATTTATTAATATTAAACATGATTAACCATTAATAAACTACCTATACTATGTTAGTTACAATGGTTAAATATGAGTGCTTCATTTGTTGCTTCTAAACATTATCATGATAGTTACTAATCATGGATAGCCATCACCACACCGTCTACGTTAATATTAGAAACTACTATTAAATGATGTTAGTATGACACCCATCACTTGAAATATATTACCATTAATAATAGATTTTAATATTTGTTACCATTGTAATACTTGTTACTACCATGATCGCAAGTATTAATCATATATATCATCAACGATGAATGGTGACTAACCATATTATTACATTTTGCTAAAATTACACACATATTATAGTTCAACCCCTAGGACTAAACCCTAAAAGCCTAAGCAATCTAAACCCTAGGTTAAGACCTTAACCCTAAGTAGTGTGTTAGGGTTGGATCTAAATGTAGAACCTCATAATTCATGGTAAATCATAGTATCCATTATCATGACTGGAATTGATAGTTATGATTTAAAATCATTAGAAAATATCATCATTTCCCTTATGCGATTAGTCAAGTACTTGTTAATATAATTAGTAGTGTTAGTCCTTATTGTATTATCATTAGAAAATATCTTATTATTATTATTTATATTGTCTAAGAGATTATTAGTCACTATAAAGATGTTAGATAATGTCGATATATTCAAACGTGAACTTGTGAACCATCATTATTAATATTGATGGATTAATACTTCTATTATGAATATTAATCAGCCCATTGTACAATAATAATAGTAATAATAATAATAATAATTCATGATTCAAAACCTAAAATCTAAGTTTGGGACTAAACTCAAGGATGAAACCTTAATTATACATCAATCCTAAAAATAATCAATTCAAACCTTAGGCCACGATCTCAACCCTAATTGGTGCATGGAACTTGGATCTAATTGTACAAATTCCTGATTTATGGTAGGGCTAGACTTTAAGGGAATGCGCATTCCCTAGCGATGATTGAAGGCGAGTCGATAAATAAGGTGATGATTCTTCCCCTTGAGCTTTCCATCTTCCATTAGCTTAAGTTATAGTTTATATTTCAATTTATAATTGATATCTCCCTTTTATAATCACATATATTAGCTGGTGGAAATTGAATTGCTATATTACATGCTTAATATTCACCCTGTATATTTGTTCATGCTAGTGGATTATTTATGGATTGCTTATAGAATTTAAACTGGTACATTAGTGGGAAACCCCCACTTATAGATGTACACCCATACTTAGGATGTAACTTGATTGACGATGATTGCAATGGACCTTCGATCTAGTGGTTATTGAATGGTGGTCTAGATGGATCATTGATGTGGGCCTACCATCCAGGGTTGTTGTATCCAATGATTTTTAAGGATGGTCTTTATCGTATGGTTTTAATATCGGCCCTATGTGGCATATTTTGATACTTGCCCCACGTGGTTTTGGTTTGGTATTTGCCTTAGATGGCTTTGATGTTTTATATAGTACAACCATACAATGGTAAGTCCCATATACTGTAATATGATTGGCCACTAGTCGAAGAGTTTCCATTAAACATCCTAAGATGATAGTCTCATGGGCCGGGGATGGTGGTCATGGGACACTATGCCCAAGCCGTCAGCCTACGTTAGGCCATGTGCTCTCCGTAGTGACTGTGAGCTTATTTAAAATGGCTGATTGTAATTAGACTAATAACAGGTTGGCTAATCATGCATACATGGTACAGACCAACATTTATTGCTATCGTACGTGATGTACGTATTTGTCCGACTGGATGCTTTTCCCAGGTCGATGATATCCAACTAGATGCTTTTCCCAGGTCGATGATTGCATAGGTGATGAGACCACTGTCCGCATGGATGAGCTTCCTCAGGGTGATGATTGCATTCACGCATCCATACACATAGAAGACCTGTATCATGTATTGTTTTATATGCTTTGTTTTATAACTATGTTACCTAATGCAGTGGTGTGTAATCTTGAGAGAAATTCATACTGAGTTGGTCACTCATCCATTAAATAAATATAACCGTACAGGTAGCACAGGTAGCTTAAGTGATTTTCAGATTCGGGCTGATGAGGAGCTAGGTTCAAGTGCTAGGGTTGCATGACTGTATCTACCTTGAGAAGCTGAGGGGTCTTACGGCTCAAATTTACTTGCATTCTACTATTTCTCATATATTGGATCATGTAATTCTTATAGTTACTAATTTTGTAGACATTGGTTTGTATAAGTCATTATGGGCAACCTCTTGTATATTCTAAATTAAATTTGAAATTTTGCTTACTTGTCCATTCTACGCTCATGTGCTTACTCTGATGAAAATATATATATATATACTCGAATTTGACCATCCTTTAAGGTTAACACTTGGGTTTTTGGGAAACGAGTCATATACTCGGGTCCTGAAAATTCAGGGCGTTACAGGCAGTGAGCAGTGGCACCCCACTCTTCCCTTCTATTCTTCCTTCTTCCTTTCTGCTCTTCTTCTTCTTCTTTCTCTCTTGTAATCTTCTGTCCAATGGCTAGACTCAATGATGCTCGACCCGACTCACGGTGACTCAAACCGAGTCGACCCAGCTTAAGGCAGTGGGGGAGAGCAGTGCCTTTCCTCTCTCTATCTCTATCTCTTTCCATTTTTCAAAAAGGAAGCCCTAAAAGGGCGCCTTTTATATGGCTTTATTAACCCTTTTCTGGAAGATTCGGACGCAACTAATCGAAGATTAGTTGCGGGTATTTACTCTAATCAAGAGAGAGCTCTCATACACAACTTACGATCTAGCTTGCATAGCTGTGATCAAACAATATGGATAGACATCTGAGACCATGAGCCACCAAATGGACGGCTCAGATCAAGGAATGGGGCCCACTTAGAGGAGGTGGGTTCTTTCAGCCAACGAAGGAGATAACCCAGCCTTTAATGGCGGGTCACCACTAGATGGCTGATCCAATGATTAGAGGTAAATGGATGGCGTGGATAGGACTAAAGAACACTATGGGGCCCTCCAAACGGACTGTCGTTAGCACTCTTGTGATAGGATTCGATTTCCACTTGTGACGGCGAGTGAGAAAAGTTCAAGCAAGCCCTAAAAGGGAGGGTTAAGATTCGCTGAGGTGTAGGGCTGGGATGGTTAGGAGGCTACACATGTGGATTGCCAGCGTGGAATGGAGAAAGAAAACGGATATTTTCATTTTCGAAAAATCAGCCGCATACAATCATTTTGCTGCTCGATGTTGTGCACATGCACACGTGAAGTAACATGCAAAACTAGCTAGGTTTTGGTCAAACCTCCCGTCTAGATCAGATAGACGATTCTGATCATCCAATAGGAAGATCATGGTGAGCCACAGAGAATGCCAGCGAGCGGCTACTCGTTCTAGGTAGGAAAAGCAGGGAAAAAGAGAAAATTTCTTTCTTTTGGAAGGGGCGGGTCAACATGGTCAAACCGTGTTGACGATTTCGATGTGTTATGTGTGCATGCATACTTTGTGTACATGCAACCATGGTGGGGTCCATGTTGGTGTCCATGATGAGATCTACTGCATTCATTCTGTTTTACTGCTCTGGATAGGTCATTATGCCAATTTTCTAATAGATCTAGCAGTTAAATGGGCATAAGTCCAGACTTTTGGTTAGTTAGTGGTATTTGTGCCATTCTAATGGCTAGATTGTATTCAAGTTGATCATTAGCAGTTAATAGAGTTCTAAGGTCTGCCTAAAAGGGATTTAACACTCGGATTTGGAATTTGGTAGTCTATGTGTGATGATTACGTGATGGACCTTCGAGTTGGACTCAGATGAATGGTGGGTTTGATGATCTGATTCCTGACTCGAAAGATAAACGATTTGATTTGCTCTGTTTAGGATGATCTATGGTGTTTGTTGTCGGTTCTAGGCAATCTTTCAATTAGATCAATCCATATCTAATTCATGTGGGTTCTTAGGTCTCTAAGAATTGCTAAATTTGTAGTTTAACTATTAATTTACTGATTCAATGATGGATTGGAAGATCGATCATTATGGACTCGATTTAGAAATGTAGATCAATCTTATATGCTAGATTCATGTTAAAATGTGGGTTCCATAATGGTGTGATAGTCTATTTTCAAAATCAATGATTGGATAGCTCAATATATGGGTGGGGTCTGTTTCAATGGTCAAATTTAGACTAGATTGAATGTAATTGTTTTGATAGGTCAGGTTTGTTATTTATATTAGGTTATGTTACATAGTAACACCCTAGTACTGAAAAGTACGGGGTGTTACAATCTACCCCCCTTAAAGAGAATTTCGTCCTCAAAATTCCATGGTCCTACCCATACTATGGACGATGCTATTTCTTTCACAATATTTGTAATCATCTACCACATTCCTTGTAAGGCATATTTGTGGGTACCAACGTATGCGACAACCATTAAAATTTGGGTTGTTACAAAGGACGAGTAAATGTTTCAGTCACGTCAACACTGGAGCACATTCAGTACGTTCAACGAAGACAAGATCATGATCAAGAAAAAGTAACCGCTCTTTCCTAGCTGGTTAAACATGAAGGCGCCATATGGACAAACAATTGTTCTCGTATCTCCCTTAGAAAAACTATAAATAATAGAGGCAGATGCAATGCGTAAGTGCTTATATGTTTAACACACATTTAGTTGTCAAATTTCGTAAGACAAAAGTATTACAAGTCAGATCACAAGTATGGAATCACAACTACTCTACATATCTGAAGATCAGGTCAAGATCGGCTTATCATCTCAAGAAGACATCGGCTTATCATTTCAAGAAGACGTCGCCCAATTTCAAGACCATTTTAAGACAAATTGAACCATGTATTTGCTGAACAACAGGTGGTATGACCCTAAAAAGACCTTATGTCATATACTTTCAAAATTTTATTTATTTTAGGTTATTAATAGTATTTTTGCTTTAGAGTTCGGCCAGCCTGACTTTGGTTCGGCCAACCTAACTTCATCGGCTAACCTAACTTCAAGTTCGGGCTAAAAATTAAAAACTGTTGAAAATTTAGCCAACCTAACTTTTGGCTTGGCTAGCTTAACTTGAAATTTAGCCAACCTGAGTGAAGTTTGGGTCAAAATCCAGCAATGCAAAAATTTTGAATTCGCGAGAATTCGGCCAGACAATTGGCAAATTTAGCCAGCCGAATTTTACCTCAGGTCAGTCGAATTTTAGATAAATCTTATCATGTGCAATCCAATAGTCGTTGGAACGAATCCGATGGAATTTAGTCAGCTAAAGCTATTCTTAGGCTAGTCGAATTTCAAATATATTTGACTATAAATAAAGGCATTCTCTTATTCTAAACTAAAACGAAAAATCACTATAAACCTTCTGCAAGTGAGAGAGAGGCCCAGGTCCTCAGCAAGCTAATTGTGTGGTATTTACATATTTCTTTTTAAGTTTATTCAATTGCCTTTCTCATGGTTATTTTGATCTTATTTTAAAAGAGCAGTCTATCCTCCTCTTAAGATTTAAGAGAATTGAATTAGTAGCATTTGGGATTTTTATTTTTAAAAATCTTTAGAACCCTATACTCTTTCTTTTGAACAAATATTGCCTCATCTACATACAAGAAAGAATATCTCTGCTACAAGCTTTGACTGCTTCTTCGAATCGACATTTGAAGATAAGTTCTTTATTACTCTACTTCATTTATGTTTTTATGAGATAGCTTGTGAAAATCTCAGTGGGTTGAATTGTGATAGCCCGTTAAAATCACAAAGTACGTTTTTATTTGTAATGGCCAGTGAAAATCACAAAAGTGATTTTATTATAGTGAGCTCATGAAAATCACAAGGAACTGTATAAGGTTGTTAAGGTGAACCTATGAAAACCTTGTTATAATGAAAGCTAAAATTACACGTGCAGGTAGTAATTTTGGGAGTGGCATAGGTGTGGTTTTTAAAGCACCGAACCATTATAACCCCTTGTGCCTCTATGGTGAATGTTTTATTCTTTTTTTTGTGGTGAATGCTATTTATTTCATTCTTGTGGTGAATGTTGTAATTATTTTATCTTCTCTTGCTAGTTTAAATGATTGAAATTTAACTAATCCTAAAATATCCAAAATAAAACTTCATTACTTAGATATACAAAATCAACTAGCTTAATAACAAAATACATTGAAATTTAACTAATCCTAAAATTACAAAATAAAAATCCTTCAATGTCCAACTTGTTCAACATACTTCAATCCCGTACCTACAAAATCGTCTAATGGGGTGTGAGCGTGACGACTCCTAGGGTCACATCATTCTCAAATTAAAAATTTTACATTAATATCATGTATAGCCTAATGACATGAATTAAGTATACATAATGAATGATTGAGTCGTAGTGCATAGTATTACGGGCTGGTAGAGACATCACACCAACGGCCACAATCCACATTAGTCCCATAACTAATGTGCAAATCACCAGGATGATAGACTCCCAATCCCAAATAGTCCCATACTTATTGGGGATCATGAGCCCATGAATATGTGCACTAAGACTATATTTGCGCATCTATAGTCTCGAATATAAGAAAGTATAAATTGGTGTCAATATTTCCATAATAACAATGTAATTGCAACAATGAAATAAACTAAAATAAAATAAATCTCCCTTATCCTTTTTTTTTTTTTTAATTTGCTAAGGCCGAGTACCCGTTAATGTAGTGATCCTTTCAATGCAAAGCACCTGTAATACAAATAATCACTTGTCCATATAGGGAATCGTCCAAGGTAGTGCACTAACCAAGACAATTTTAGGATGATCTCAGGGCATCCAAGGCAGTGCATCAACCAAGATAGTTTTAAGAGCCCATAATACATACTCAAGGATATCCCATAACAGTGCACTGACCAATATAATTTTAGGGAATCCGACAACATAATAATGGGAACCCATGGCAATGCACCGACCAAGACAATTTTAGGGCCTCAATGTAGAGTGCCTTTTTGGGAATCTATGCCATTGCACCGACTACGACTGTTTTAAGAAACATAAGGTCGCACACCTGATCTCGATCTCGAACTCAATTTCAAATCCATTCTATAATACATAATAACGATTTAAATAAATTAATTTCTCATCATGCAACAATAATAAAATAAATGCAATCTACCATTCGTAATCAATAATTAAATAAATTCAATCCACTCACACAATGATAATTAAATACCTTCATTTTATAATATGTAATAATAATTAAATAAATTCATTTTATAATATGTAATAATAATCAAGTAATTTCCATAACAATAATCAAGTAAACTACTTCTACAATAAATAATAACAGACAAATGGATTCATTTCACAATATCATAAGATAACATTTAATGTTAACAAGATTAAACATTACATTTATCAACACACTGAGAATAAAAAGATCTAAATAAATAAACAGTATAAACATATGGTTATAACCGGATAGATCACCTACCAACTGATAATGTGACTAATCTGAAGAATATCTAATTTTTTTACGTGATTATCATACTAGCTGTCCAACTCTTGATTACTCACTTAAACATATCGAACACGAAAAAAATTATATATGATCAATGATCCGATAGGTTATGTTTCTTGTGAGATGAATAACGTGATGGTTTTCATCAGAATTCTTATATCTAAAACTGTTGTTGAGTCTAAAAAAGACTAATTCAATGAGTCACAAGAGAAGATAAAGGTGCAACGGTAGGAACAGTGTAAGAAACTATAGCCTGGATATGATTGTGGGTAGTAGCTTACCTTAGAGGTCGCTATAGAAAGTCCTGAATGTGGGTTGAGATAGCTTGGACTCATCAATTGACAACTGAACTCGCTAGGGAACAAACACGACTCGGTAAGTCGAGCTCGTGAAGTGGTTGGGCTTTCTTTCAGTTCTTTCTTTGCTCTTCCTCTTGATTTCTCTCACGATCTCCCCCTTTTCTATCCTTAGTTTCTTTCCTTTTTAGATTCCTTTCTCTAAGTTGTAACCAAGAAACTTTAAACAAACTCTGGAGTGGATTACACCATAAACGCACTTCTGTAGTTGATTATGTTGCTAAGCGTTGACCGCTGGATTCATTTCTAATGTAAGTTAGATGATCTCACAAGGATAGTAAGTCCCACATGATGACTGGGATAGGTTTACATCGAAATCAAAATAGTATTATATGGTGGTGCAATTTGAGGAAGATAGCTGGCTGTTAATGGCAATTTCTTTGTTGGGTGTTCTTTCTTCACTCTAAGCCTACTAGACGCCTCAGATTAATCACAAGAAGCTTGTGGGATAATTCTTTCAAAGGACTAGATGGAGAAAGCCGATGGTTTGACTATCTAAAGTTGTTGGCTGAAGTGGCTTAAGAATTCAGAGAGGAATGTGGGAGAACAAAAGTAATATGATTGGTGGTTGGCTGCTGGATGCATTGGTGGCATAAAGACCACTAGATGTTGATTAAAATATGTAATTCAATGGCTAAGTTAATTTTTTAGATCCGCACGATTTTGGTTACTCGAATAGGAAAGTTTCATTTTGAAACAAGTTAGGCGTGGAAGGTTTGTGGATGCAGACTGTTTGCAAAGATTCTAGGGATGGTTAAGTGGGGAGGTGTGGGATGAAGAATCCACACCATCGTTCTATTTTTTTTAGGTTAGTGAGGTGGATAGCTTAAGAACGAGGCAAATCAACGATCAAGGTGGACATCATGAGAGATGTTAGGTCGAGAGATTCTAACAGATAAGGTTTCATGAAGGTCCCCATTTCAATGGACGGTTTGGATTGTTGAGGTGGGTCCAACATGATGGACAATGAGTAAGGTCAAGTTCGACCTTAGTTGCATGCTAGTGTGGCAAAGGAGGAGGATGAGCAGGGCTTGATTTTGGTTTCGTGTGGGATTCGCAGTCAGCTCTGGCAATAACGCTGGCTATTTTGTTTTTTTTTCCTCTCTTTTTCTTTTAAATGAGGCAATGGAGCCCATTAAGGAGGGTTTTTTAGAAATCTACTTTGTTCATTAGATGTGTAGGGTCATTTTATGGCATAATTTAAAAGATTATAAGGATCCAGAATTCAAGTGGGTTGCACAACAAGAAACTATTAGTTAGACGAATGGGTGGATGAAGTACAAATTTGCAGGGTTTTAGATTTATAATGAAGATCGAGTAAATCTGATTGGTCTAGACGAGAATTGAATGGTTGGATGGGTTACTAGGTAGGTGAGGAGCATCTTTAATGGTTCAAAATGATGATAGGTCAAGCGTACTATAATTTGTAAACTTTGGAAGGTGTAAAAGGGTGTGTATGCACTTATACTCGTGAGCTGGGTCAATTATAATCGTTTAATTTTACATAATTATCCTTAATTTCACATCCTTTCTTCATGTATATAATGATAAATTGGCACTCATTAGAGAATTTTCATTATGCAGAAGAATTTTATATGTCCAAGATTATCTGAGCTGTTCATGAATATTTAAAGCCTGAAAGAGATCAAGATCAAGCATGTTAAAGTCCTGAAGAAATCAAGCTTTGAAGATAAAAATAATCAATCACCTTCCACAGTGGAGATCATCGTTTAAACAACTTCAATTAAAGTACTAAAAGCAGAGATTTTGATTCAATCGAGTGAATATCGATTCGATCAAAATATTCCTGAAAAAGTCATCGAAGAAGTCATTTATTGCACCCCCACACTTTTCGGTCGATCAAAGCAAGTTGTGTTATTCTTGGTTGGCCAAGGTTTGTTTTGGTTGACCAACAACCTCTATTGATATCTCGGTAAACCAAAGATCCAGTTTGGTCGACCGAATAGAATGTATAAGCGCATGGATTTATGTTAGTGCAGGTTTTTGTTTATAATTCAGGTGGGAGTTTCTATATAAGTCATTTTAAGAATGATTGGGGCTTAATCAAGAAGAGGGAAAGAGCAAGGGTGGAGCATCTACTTCTTCTTCATTGTTCTTCTTCATCTTCATCTTCTAGTTTAGGTTTTTTTATTTTTTTTTCTCCTTGAGATTAGTTCTTTTTAGCACAATGGTTGGCTAATCTCTTAATTAAGGCTAGGGGGTGAACTTTTTGATGATTTTTAATGTTTGATTTGCTTTTATTCAATATTAATGATTTGAATGATGAATTTTAATTGATTTGATTGATTAGTAAAGTCATTGATCTTTAAAATCTCTTAATTTATTGTTAACTTCTGGTACAGTAGATGCTTAGAATTCCCTATGATCAATTGCTTAGCTTTTCACGATTAGATCAATCATTTGAGATTTATATCTTTGTTAGGAATTAAAAAATTGATTTCATCTTCTGATTGGGATAAATCCTTATTTGATTTCAACTGAGTTATAGGTTTGAATCAATAAATAAAGCATTGTGGATTGATTAAAAAAGAATTCCTGAAGTCTTAGATTTTTTATTTTTATTTTTATAAATGGTTTTACATCATTCAATTCATTGGAGCAAAAAACTAGACTTCTCCTCTTCTCTTTAGTAGTGTTTTTATTCCCTCAATCCCTATAGATAGACCTTGGATTCATTGAGTCTTTACTACTTCACTACATGCACTTGGGTGTACAATCTTAAAGTTGTAGCAGCTTTTTGATGTCGTTGCTGGGGAATGATGGTTTTAAGAACACTTTAAAATAACTTTGTTTTACTTTAATTTTGTTTTTAGGTTATGTAACGCCCTGAAAAATGGGGGTCGAGCAGGTACCCAACTCCCGAGTTCCAACACGTCACTTATGCAACATATATAATGATGATTTGATGTTGTCCATGTTAGTGCATAAAGCATGAATGAGATTAAGTTAAATCAGCAAATCATACTCCAGGGACAGTTGAATTTACGCAAGCGAAAGACTGTGATCAGTGTATAAAATATATAAATCATTGTAGGTCCCCAAAGTATGAACGCATTGCCAGGTCAAATAGTTACAAGTATTGTTTCAAAATACAAAATGTCCAAAAAAAGTGATGTTCCACTACAAGTATAAGCCCTGAAGCCCCGTCGATCAGAATTGTCTATAGAAACCCGCTTGAATATTGCTTATATGAGAATGTCTCCTCAAAGTCCAGCTCTGCCTCGCAGGCTGCCCCATCATCTAAAACAACAACAGGGTCTGGTTGGTGTTTAAAATACCATCTTGTAACGTGAGAGTGAGTGATCAACTCAGTGGAATAATAAAGCAAAGGTTAACATGTTATCAATTCAATCAAGCAGTAATGATAACGTAATACAACAATCAGGTCCTAAGTACTCTTGTTAATGCAAGAATGATATGGAATAATGATGCATGCCCTCGCCTGTGCTCCCTCAGCGACTTCATCTCACGATCGCGACATGAAACACTTTCTCAGTGCTTGACTTGCTACGCCAAAGGTACACGTAATGCAGTGCATGCACGTGATTAGCTAGGTTACTTAGGTTTATTCATACAACAGGATTGGGAAGCTAAGGTACCTCCATTATATCATTTCCCAAACAATGATCCATTCTAGGGTCGTCAGTCCTAGTAAATCTCATACGATATTGCGGTTACAGGTCACTACAAAAGGCTCGTCACATCGATGCATGCCTGGTTTATACTCTTGTTTACTACGGCAAGGCTCGTCACCTCAGCGCAGTCTTAGAGTATGCTCGAGGTCACTACGAATGGCTTGTCACCTAGACGTAGGCCGACAGCTCGAATATAGTGTCCCATACCAACATATTCGGCTCACGAGTTTGGGTTGCTCACTGGTCACTACGGGGAGGCTCGTCACCCCAGCATAGGCCGACAGCTCGACCACGGTGTCCTATACCACCATGCCCGGCTTATGAGTCTTAGCGGATCAAGGTACCAAGGTTAAAGGGGTTTCCACTCTTGAGTTTGGTACCTTAGATTCAAGCAGTAACGTCCATACATAGTGAACATACATCGGGTCAATCGGGTTACTTGACGAGCTCGACTAGTACGAGCGCATATTGACTTTATCGACATGGAGTGCGTAAGCATTCCGCGTGGCCTAACCACTGCCGTCAAACGGCGTACGACTCGGATTCGTTGAACACGTCCGGTGTGGTGAAACAACCTCAGCCACCAACCCAGGACTTGTTACCGATTGCCTGGACTACATCATAACCCCACTCACATTCCAAATAATCGCACTCACATATAATAATCCAAAACAGCATGTGACAACCAGTGTAAATATAAATCTTACTTAAGCATTTAAATAACCACATCATACACATGTTATCACACATAAGCATTTCATCTATAATCACATAGTAGTAAATATAAGTTTCACATAGGAAACTGTAATTATGTATGAGGGGATCGAAAATCCTATCTCAACACTCTCATTAGGTACATTACATCGGGCATTTCATCAAACACTTAAACTACACATATTACATACTTGTAATATATTAGTTATAACACATAATATAGCAAATCCTTCCATATAAGAGTTGTCATACGTACAACAATCAAGTATTCCCAATTAGAAATCATGGCAAGCAAAAATCATAATTTCATACTCATTCAGACATTTCAACAAACACATGGAATGCATTTAAAATCAATATAGTTCACATATATGTGTAATATACGGAAACACTCGTATCTAAGCACATGTGATAGCAATCAAGGTAGTCATAAATCATTACTGACATTGAAAGCCTTGAAAACCATAACCTAAACATTTATAGTCCACACCTTATGCCGGTAAACAAGTATCGAACTCAGTTTGTATACCGAGTCTTTGTCTACGGCACAACGGCAACCTACAGTACGAAATATGTTAGCTATTTCACCACTAACACTATATGATACCCTAAAATAGATTAAGGTTAGGTTTTCTTACCCAAGTACGCTGTCGAAAACGTCAGAATATCGCCACAAACGCGATAGATAACCGTGTGGAGTGGTAGGATTAAATTCCAAGAACAAACGCCAGTACACTCTCTCACTTCCTCTTTCTTTCCTTCTCTTTTCTCTCTTCTCTCTCCTAGGGTTTCCTAAATTCGTATGAGATGAGAAAGAGAGGGTTTAAGGCCCTTATATAGGCCCAGGGCCAAGGTATACTTAGGTTATATCCAAAGGGCGTCTGTTTCAGCCCAATGGAGCACTTCTGGTGGCCCTTCTTCTGCGTGCGATCGGACTTAAGCTCCGTGACATTGGATCTAGGTCAAGCTGAGTTTTTGGTCTGATCAGATTTACAAATCGACCGTGGCGGACTAGTTTCAGTTCAACGGTCACTGGTACTCGATCAGGGCCATAAGTGTACTGACATCTGTTAAAAAATTTTCCTGATCTGAGGGTGTAATTGGGTTAGATTCTGACGGTCTGAATCCTTATATTTGGACCTGCATTCTGACGGTCTGAATCCTTATATTTGGACCTGCAAGTGAACGACTCAGTTCACTTAAGTTTGGGTTTATTTCTTAAAGATATTCGCGTTTCTCACACACTTCGCTACAGGCTCAAGTTGTGTGTTTCTGGACACTATTAGGACTTGATTTCTGGGATGGTTGTCGAGTCCAATGAGGTGGTCATATTTGTACAGTTTCGTAGCTATCGGACTTTCGACGTGCAGTCCAGGTCCGATATGGAGTTTCAATGTGCTCCTGAGAGTAACTGGGACTTGAGATTGATCCTAAGTTTTAAGGTAATGCGGCGGTAATGAATTTGCACAGTTTGAGTCTTGCAGATCATATTTAAAGTGATTAGTGCTAATTTCACAGATAAGCTAGTTTAGCACTAGTTAATTCCTGCCTAATTTCTAAAGGATTTAGTCCCGTGTGATTTCTGCCTGAGGTGGTACTCGGGCCTTTGTACAGATTTTTTCGAGACGTTACAGGTTTTTTTTTATATTTCTATTTAGTTCTTTACAACTAACTTCTTTTGTTTATTTTTATTTATTTTTATTATTTTTTTTATTGTCATTAGTCGTATGTCTTCTTCTCTAGTAACCTCTATCTTCATTCTTTTTACTTGCTTACATAGATAATAGTTTTTCTGTTAGCGTTTTATGTGTTCATGCCCAAGTGGAGTTGTGATCTCACAAAACGTCCTCTAAGTCAGGAATTTTTTTATCGAAACCTTGTCCAACAACCTTGTTAAAAATAGTCCTGACACTTGTGAATTATCCAAAAATATGGCCGAGAATGAACCAAATCAAGATGATAATGAAATGAATAATATATCACCAGTTAGGACGTCACGTGATTATTTACAACCAACATGAACGAGTACTTGTATGGTTTTTCCAACTAATGCGATCAATATTGATTTTAAACACAGAGTCGTACAATTACTTCCAAAATTTCATGGACTTAACTCTGAAAGTCCCTACTTGCATCTAAAGGAATTTGATAAAATAGTCACTACTTTACATTACTACAATGTCTCTAAAGATGTGGTTAGGCTTAAACTATTTCTTTCCTGGAAGGAGAAAGCCAAATCTTGGCTAAACTCCTTGAGGCCTAGGACCATTAGGACATGGCAAGAGATGATTAGGGAATTTCTCAAAAAGCTTTTCCCTATTTATAAGACCAACACTTTGATATGTAATATTATGAATTTCTTCCAAAATGAGAATGAAATTGTATTTTAGTGTTGGGAATGTTGCAAGGAACTCTTACTTGCTTCCCCACATCATGGCTATGAAACACAACGAGTAATTAGTTTCTTCTATGATGGTTTGAGCTCAAACATGCGCCAATTCGTTGAGATGATTTGTAATGGTGGATTTATGTGTAAAGACCCTAATGAGGCTTGAGATTATTTTGATCTACTAGCAGAGAATGCCCAATCGTGAGATACACCCAACAAAATAGATAAAACCAAGCTTGTGCCTAAGGAAAAAGGAAGTATGTACATTCTAAAAGAGGATGATGATGTTAATTCAAAGATATGGGTCTCACATGTAAAGCAGAAGCCATGGAATTGAGGAAAGTCATTATAGTTAAAACCAATAAAGTCGTTGAATGTGCTCGTGGTATTTGTGAGAGCAATACACACTCAACCAAGGATTGTCCTACGATCCCTATTTTTCAAGAAGTGTTGCATAATCAAGCCAATGCCATGAACACCTATCAAAGGCCCTTTAGTGCTCCAATGTCAAACATATATAATCCTAATTGGTGGAACCATTCTAATTTCAGTTGGAGGAACGGACCTACCGAAGAAGAGCTTAAATGATACTTTATAGGCATTCATGCAAGGGCAAACTTAAATCAATCAAAGTACCATGCAAACCCTTCAAAAGCTTAAATCTTTGATTAAAAGAATTGAATCACATCTTAATATTAAGGAGAAATGGACTTTTCTAGCTCAACCTCAACCTACTCTCAAGGGGCAATATGAGGTTGGTGATTCCCATTCTTCCAACGCTCATTTTGAGAACGCTAAATCTATCACCACCTTTAGAAGCAGTAAGGTGATTAATAAAGATATTCCACGAAAATTTAACAAAGTTGAAGAATTTAACAACTCTAAAAGTGATGACAAATCTAGTGATGTTTAGTGTCAAAAATAATAAGAGCATGGTCATGAGGTGGTAGCCCCATTCCTCAGTGATAACTCTCATCTAAACCTATGGTTAATAATCAAAGTGTTTTGAAAGTTTCCAATAAAGTGAAGATCAACATACCCTTGTTGGATGTCAAATCAATGTGTCGGCTGTTGTGGGTAAAAATGGTTTGACTACCCATGGGGTTAGCTCGAACTCACAAGCACATACTTCTGGACCAAAGTGCTCCTGAACAACCATTTCAGATCGTTCTGGAGAGAGGGTAGACTTCACACTCCCGAACCTAGTCCTCGGTATCTTGTATTTCTGAGCTTTGACCAAGCTTACTTATGCATCTCTAAGAGTTGTTTGGATGTATATGATTAGAGGATGACCAGAAGACGGATCGGCTCGGTAAGATAAAAGGGACGGCCTATCAAGAACAGCAAGTATCGTCGAGGAGATGGGTTTGCTCCCTATGCTCGAAGCCTAGACAGATTGAGGTACACAAAGAACTGACTAGTGACGATCAGTGTAGAAACTCATTCTAAGCCAATCATGAGACCTGCCTGACCAATCGATGGCTTAGCTCAGCTTGGCTTCATCCTGAGTAATTGAGGGTTCAGCTCAGGCCGATCTCGACCAGCCATTGCATGATTCTAGGGTCAACTATATCAACACTTATCACTTACATGAATCTTGTGTAATGATTAAGAAACCTACATAAAGATTGCGCCTAAGATTACGAACTATCTCCAATCCACCTACATTATAAATAAGGGGCCCATCTATATGAAAAAGGTACACAGAATCTCTCACCCAAAACCTCTCGATACGACTAAACCCAGACTCTTAGCTAAACTTTGGCATCGGAGGGTCCCCTGCTTTAGCTAAGGTCTCCTTTGTCTTCTTCTTGTCCAGGTACCTGAAGGTCTAGAGAGGGTGGCCAAATTTTTACTTCAACATCGGCCAACCTCAAAAAACCCAAAACTCAAATCTTCACCACCGCTATGGCCAAAATACAGTAAAAGTAATATTATGAGATTGATTAAGAAGAATTTATGCCAAAAGGATTCAAATTCCCATCTTAAAATTTGTAACTTTATAATCTTGACTCTTTATTACCTTTACAGGATCTTTACAAAAAAAAAAAAAACTCCATACTTCTTTTATTAAATTTGCTTTTGATATATGGTAAAAAATAGATTCATCCATCAGCCAATAGATCATATAAAGGACTCATTAATCCTTCTATTTTTCTTGCAAGGGCTTATCATTCCTTCTATTTTTCTTATGGTGCTCATTTTTATGCTTGCAGTAGCGTGAACTTCATCATATCCTCAATGGCCACTTTTTACTTAATTCTATGGATCTTGAGATTGAAAAGGCACCCTCATTTAGATACTCTAATGATCATAATTCTTTCATTAAACTCTCATAGTTGAGTTTGGAGTGTATCATTCGAAACCATACCACAACCCAACTACATTGAAAAACAAAAATAACACTTGATGTCAGAAATGGTCCAACCCAAGGCTCTTTTGTGGTCCCTTAGAACATCCAACAATTTAATCTCTTGATCCTTATCTAAAAATGAAGAGATCACCACAGGATAAGTTTTATTTTCACATAAGTATATATACTTAAGCTCATTTGGTAGTAGTTTTAAATCAAGCTTTGCAACATTGGTTGGTGATAGCAGAGGTCGTGAGTCCTCGATTGATAGGATTTAAGTACGCGGTCTCCATTGGTACATACCAATGTGTAAGACTCGTATCCTAGCTCATACTGTTCCGTAGGTTTCCGCAATTATCCCGGTCAAATTTTGGTGACCTACGATCGGTTATCGGTATTTGCGCGCAACCCTGAGATGTGTCTCGTATATCTGAGTCAGCTCGATCAGAGACTTATACCAGTGCGACCGCGCTGTCGCCGCGATTTCGATGCTGCGTCTTGCACGCCGATGCGGTACCCTGGCTAGGAGATGTGGGCCCGCGTTCAGTTCGAGAAAAATGCCGCATGTTGCAAATACTGAAAGAATTCATCACATCAATCACCTCCCTTGTCAAAAGTACACCCATCACTCAACCCATTACTTTCCTCATTCCCAAGTATAAAAGCAATCTCAAAAGTCAAATTTCGCATCACCTCACCATCCTCTCTCCCATCACTTCTCTTACACCTCTCTCTCTCATCTCTCTCTCTCATTTTTCAATCTCCATCTCTCTCCAAGCAACCCACGTCCTTGGCTTCCAAGGGGAGAAGCTAGTGTGGCCCACCTTCCTAACTCTCATCTCCACCATCCATGATCCATCTCAACCGTTGAAGTCCATCCATTGGGGTTCTAGCATGCATTGACGGAAGAAGGGAAGATCTAACGATGGGTGCTTCTTTCTTTCTCTCTCTCTCCTTCCTTTATTTTATGGCCCACTCAATGAGTTATGTGATGTCCAACCATCCATCAAATGAACCCCATGGCTATCCAAGCCATGTGGGCCCTACCTTCTGGGTGATGGGAAAACACAAATATCATATTGATTTTAATCAAGTGGGCCACGTCTATGTGGGACCCACCTTGATTCACATCGTCTGTGAAGTGTGAACAGACCGTGGGACATGCTAACAGCCTCTGGACGTTGCACGTAAAAAAAATTAAAAAAAATGTCAGCTTGCTTCAAAGTTTTAGGTGGGCCACCCATACAGGCCCCATCTTAATGTATGAATCAAATCCACACCATCCATTCCATTTCTCAGCCCATTTTAGGCGTTGAGCTGAAAAATGAAGCCAATCCGATCATTTGGTGGGCCATAACATTGAAGACTGTGGCTTTACCATTGAAATCCACTCCAATATTTCTATACACCGAAACATGCTTAATATTGAGCTTGATGGATTTGTTATGAACTGTAGAATCCAATGGGTGGGGTGGATTCTTCTAATGCAGGCCCCAACTGTGAAAAACCACAGGAAAACTTTTTAAAAAATAAAAATAAAATTTAAATAAGTAGCAGGTGCTGCTGACTGTCAGAGGACGCCAGCAACGTCTTGCTGCATGTGACGGTGGCTAAGGACTGTGGGTCCTAGCCGTGGGCCTCACAATGATGTGTGTAGAACATCCACACCTTGCATTTGGTGAGCCCCCTTAGGGCAGCGGACCACCCCAAAAATCAGCCATATACACAACTCAGGTAGCCCACATCGCCAGAAACAATGAGGACTGGACGTCTACCATTGAAACCCGTTGGGTTCCATAGAAGTTTTGGATCAATTTGAAATTTATTTTTCCTCTCCATCAGGGTCTGTGTGACCTTATGAACAGTTTGGATGGCAGGTAAATGTTATGGTGGGCCCCACGTGGGACCCACTGATGTATGTATGTATACCCCCACCGTCATCCATTTGGTGGGAACCACCAATGATGTATGTGTTTTACCTCACTGTCCACACCTAAGGATGGTGGGACCCCTCCTTCCACACGTATGATATCCAGACCGTCCATCCATTGGACGCGCTCCTAGACTCCACCATGATGAGTATGTTGTATCCCTACCACCCACCTGTGTGTGGATGTGGGGCCCATCTTGGTGACGTGCTGGGTGCAGCATGGTCCCACCATGATGTATGTATTATATCTAAGCCGTCCTAGTGGCTTGATTGATGGCAGTAAATTCTGTGGGCCCCACTGAGATATGTGTTATATCTAAAACGTCCACCCATTTGGTAACCCGTCTTAAGGCTTGAGACAAAAATGAAACAGATCTAATATCATGTGGGCACACTACAGAATGTAGTGAAGTGGAACGCCTACCATTGAAATCCCATTTTGGATTACAGAAGTTTTGAATTAATATGATATTTGTTTGTTCCCCCTGTCCAAGTCTTTGTGACCCTGGGAATAGACTGGATGGGAAAATAAACACTATGGTGGGCCCTCTAAATTTTAACAGTGTGAGTCATTGTCACCACTGCCATTTGTGGTATGGTCCAGTTGATCCTTTAGATATGATTCATATTTAGTTCTTTAATGATTTTTAACAATGGATGAATGATTTTGAATCGGCCCATTGGTCTGGCCCATTTGATGTATTTGGGGCCCACTTAATGAGGTAGATTTGATATATTTGGGGGCCCATTTGACTTGGCTCATTTGATTCAGCCAATTTGTATCGATCTATTTGATCGACCCCCTTGTATCGGCCCATTTGATTGATTTAACCCATATGATTGATTCGGCCCACTTTGATATATATGAGGCCCATGTGATGAAGCCCATCTTGGTGTATTTGTGGCCCGTTGTTGAGGCCATATATAAGGCTCATGTGATTATGCCCATCTTGATGTATTCGTGGCCCATTGTTGAGGCCATATATGAGGCCCATGCTATGAGGCCCACTTTAATATACTTGTGACCCATCTTGATGGGTATGTTATGAGTAGGCCCACTTGCTGCTTATGCAGGACCCACCTGTTGTGTTTGCAGCCCTTGTATAAAGCCCATTGTGATGTATATCAAACCCTTGTATGAGGCCGTGGGCCCACTGTATGTTGACCTTGTGTGGGCGACTCCTTGGAGCAATGTTGGTTGAATGTCCACATTGATGGGTAATGATGGTTAGATGTCCACATTATGACCTTCTCTTAGGCCATGTTCAGCTGATCAACGATTCTGATTATCGATCGATTCTAATTGTCGTGACCGATTGCCGATTTCGATTATCATGACCGATTTGCCGATTCCGATTATCGTGGCTGATTGCCAATTAACGATTGAGGCCGATTATCATGACCGATTACTGATTCCAATTGACTTGACTGATTTGCCAATTCTGATTATTGATCGATTCTAAATATCGAGGCTGATTGCCAATTAGCAATCGAGGCTGATTATCATGACCGATTGTCGATTCCAATTATCGATCAATTCTAATTGTCATGACTGATTGTCGATTTCGATTGACGTGACCAATTTGTCGATTCTGATTATCGATCGATTTTGACTGTCATGACCGATTACCGATTCTGATTGTCGTGACCGATTGTCGATTTCGATTATCGTGACCGATTTGTCGATTCTGATTTTTGATCGATTTCAATTATTGCGACCGATTGTTGTTTAGCGATCGAGGCTGATTATCGTGACCGATTGCCGATTCCGATTGATGTAACCGATTTGTCGATTACGATTATTGATCGATTTCGATCATCGAGGCCAATTATCGATCAATTTCAATTGTTGTGACCGATTACCGATTCCGATCATCGAGTCCGATGATTGATCGATTCTGATTGTTATAGCTGATTGTCGATTCTGATTATCGAGGCCCAATGTGATGTATATGTGACCCATATTTGAGGCCCATTGTGATGTACATTCGGCCTGTGTTTGAGGCCCAATGTGATGTATATGCGGCCCATATTTGAGGCCTGTTGTGATGTGTATTCAGCTCGTATTTAAGGCCCAATGTGATGTATATGAGGCTTATGTGATGAGGCTCATTGTGGTGCATTTGAGGGCTAGGTGATGGAGCCCATGGTATTGTATATTAGGCTCATGTGAGAGGCCGATCATGATGTGTATTAAACTCTTGAGTGAGGTCCATGGTGTTGTATATTTGGCCCTTATGTGAGGTCATGGGTCCACTGTATGTTAGGCTCTATATGGGCCATTCCTTGGGGGCAATATAGGTTAAATGTCCACATTATCGAGGTCGATTGTCGATGCCGGTTATTGATACCGATTATGAGTACGTGACAGCATAGCATTATGATACATGCCCATATGCATCATCTGCATGTTTGTTATGAGATGTGGTTGATCGTTGCATATGTCATTAAGCATGTTGTTATGAGATTCCCTGATAGGCGGAGGTTATCTCATATGAGCGCACGGTATGTGCAGGATTAATGCATGACTTGATTGTATGACTCATGCACCTTACATTATGATTACAGTACGCCCTAGTACATCAGGGCCATAGCCTCCACAGGCATATCGTGGATGGCCAGACGGGACACCAAAAATTTATTCTAGAATCGAGCTACCATAGATGACCCTAGGTGAAAACCCCTAAGCCCTCTTGGTACCAATGGACCCCCCAACGTCAAGACCGAGTGGGTACATGAGCGCCCGAGTGCCGAATACCAGGAGGCCGCGTCTCATCGTCGGTTAGGAGGGGGTGTGGCCTTACCCGGCCGAGGGTAGGAGGCAATACTAGGCTGATTTTAAGCAGCTCATGAATGGGTTCGCTATCGACATGCCGGATAGGTATTGACAGACTATTGGCCAGGCGGATAGTGAGGTTTCTTATGCTCACGTGGACTGTGCTGCTGGGAGAGAGGCAATGCTATTTGGAGTGTACTAAACCCCGGTGATGATCCCAGAGATGAACTATACTGATACGTGGACTTATTGAACAGGAGTTGCATACTCATTTATTCATTTATTCACTTTCCACTCGGGCTGGTGGTGCGCAACTATTTGTTAGTATACATTCGCAATGGTCAGGATTTCAGTTGGGGTGCGCAACTAACCTGAGATCAGGAGTTTACCACATTGAGACTGACCATCCAAATTGGGTATGTAACTAGTTTGAATAGAAGTCCCTTGTGATGGGCCCCATAGCCTGCAATACTACGTACTATCATCCCGACTTCACACTCTAGCATGATTACTCCATTCGCACTGCATATTGCATTATATCTATGGCATATGGTAATTTGGATTATTGTGTTTTTGCATTTATATGGTCTAAGTATGGCTGACGCTATTTGTGTTACTCATCAGGAATGTATATTGCATTGCATCCTCTACATCTGATATTTAGTGCTCTATGACTCCTCATTTGTATAGTTGATTCGTATTGCATATTCTAATATTGTATGACTTATGGACTTGTCATTATTTCCGCTTACTCTATTATCTTATGATTTGTGATCTTGTCAGTATTTCTGTTTACTCTGATAATTCCTGATCTTGTCAGTATTTCTGCTTACTCTGATAATTCATGATCTTGTTAGTATTTCTGCTTATTCCGACATTGTACGATTTATGGATTACCAGTATTTTCGGTATTGTATGACTATAGCATTGTATTAAATACTTGGCACTTACCTTGTGCACACACTTACACCACCCTCTAAGCTTTCTATAAGCTTATACACGATGCATGCAGGTGATGTTAGGTTGCAGCAGTGTTGAGCTTGGAGCGTACAGTGGTCTTCTGGAGCTTGATTTTTTATTTATGTATTTCCTTTTTAGCATTATACTGAAATGATTATATTAGTAGATATATGATAATGATGTTGCCTTTGTGAATTGGGTAATCTTGTGGTTATGCTTATTATGAGTTAAATGTACAAAAAAAAACCTCCTTGTAGGATCACAGAATCGGAATCTAGCATATGGACGCTAGGAACCGAGAATGGGCTACTACGGAGGCTGTCGACATCGGATTCGGCGATCAAGATTTCTGTGAATCCGATTTCTAGGTTTGGGGCATGACACCAATGTCTTGGGTGGTAGTGCTCTCATTATCATCACAAATTTCAGTAATCACTTTTTCTAAATTAGAATTTTTCAAGTCCCCAAAGACTTGAATCAATTCTTCAGTCAGACTAGGTTCCAATTCCTCTTCTTCTATCAAACAATTTACGAAATTCAGCTCATGGATCTCATTTTTATCAATGGGCTGCTTACATAGATTAAAAATATTTAGCTCTAAAGTCATGTTACCAAAAGACAAGTTCATCATTCCATTCATGCAATTTATGATTGCATTTGAAGTTGCTAGGAATGGGCAGCCTAAAATAATGGGAACTTGAGTGCTAGCATTTACACATGGTTCAATGTCTAGTACAATAAAATTCATGGAGAAGTAGAATTTCTCCACTTGGACTAGCACGTCCTCTAAAATTTCCCATGGTACCTTAATGGAGCGATCAGCGAGTTGGAGTGTAATCGTGATTGGTTTAAGCTCACCTAACCCCATTTATTTGTAAACTGAATAAGGTACTAAGTTGACACTTGCACCCAAATCCAGCAAAGCATGCTCAATTTGAAAATTCACAAAAATATAAGGAATAATGGGACTTCCCATGTCTTTGTATTTGGGTACGGCCCTTTGTTAAATGATAGCGCTCACTTTCTCAGCAAGGAAGGTTTTTTTGTGCACATTTAATTTCCTCTTTACAGTGCACAAATCCTTGAGATATTTAGCATATGATGGAATTTGTCTAATGGCATCAAGCAAAGGAATATTGACAATAACCTTTTGGAGCACATCCAACACCTCTTAATATTTCATGGGGATAGTTGGATTCCTAAGTCTAGATGGGAACGAAACTGAAGGCTCATATGACTTAGTCTCTTTATCCTTTTATTGTTGCGGCTCTCGAACCGTAGCCAGTTCATCATTCTCTTGAGACAGTAGCTCATCCTCTGGTATTTCTACCAGTTGTATTATTTTGTTATCGACCTCTTTTCCACTTCTCAAGGTAATGATGACCTTAGCTTGTTCATAATGTAGCTCACTTGGATTTCAATCTCCAATGAAATGTGTGTTTCTAGGGTTTGACACAGGTTGAAAAGGAATTATGCCTTTTTCCCTAGCATTTAGTTGAGTCTCAATCCTAACCACGATTGTCTTTAATTCCTGATTTGATTGGATAAGAGACTGATTCATTTGAGCTTGAGAGTTCATGAATACGGTCAATGTATCCTCCACAGATGATCGCTTTGGTGGGGGCACATATGGTGCATTATTAGGTGCCCCAAAGAAGTTGTTTTGTGGAGGCATTTAAGGTGCATTGAGCGCATTAATTTGTGGTCCATTCCTCTAATTAAGATTATGATGGTTACGCTAATTTGGATTATGCGTGTTTCCCATTGGTTGCATAACTGACCTTTGGTAATCATTTATAGCATTTGCTTGCTCATGCTCATGCGTGATATTTTGTACAACTGAGATTATTGGACAATCCTTTGTGTCATGGTCTGTACCACCACAAAGGCTACAAAAATTACCTAAGGAAGTATTTGCTTTAACCATATCAACCTTCTTAATTTTCAAGGCTTCGACCTTTCTAGCCAATGCAGCGAATTTTGCATTAAGGTCGTCTTCCTCTCGTAGGACATACATCCCCGCTTTCTCTCTAGGAATGGGTCTAGTTTGGTCTAGTTTAGCAGATACATTCCATGTTTGTGTATTCTCTGTTAACATATCTAAAAAATTTCAAGCCTCATTATGATCCTTGTCAAGAAAGGTTCCACTACACATCATCTCTATGAACTGGCGAGTATCTATGGTGAGCCCCTTTTGGAACGCATCAATCACGTGCCATGGTTCATAACCATAATGTGGACAAGTAATTAGAAGGTCTTTGAAGCGTTCCCAAGCTTGAAAAAATAGTTCATTCCCCCTTTTGGGATAATGACATGATTTCTTGTTTTAGTACATTTGTTTTATGCTTGGGAAAGAACTTTTTCAAAAACTCTCTACTTAAGGCTTGCCATGTAGTGATGGTATTAGGTCTTAGAGAGTTGAGTCACGCTTTGGCCCAATCATTTAGAGAAAATGAGAATAACTTAAGCTTAAGTACATCCCCATTGCCATTGTTTACTTGTAATATTGCAATTACTTCCTCAAAGTCCTTGAGGTGGGGCTTTCAGAATCTAAGCCATGAAATTTAGGAATCAATTGAATCACACCTGGTTTAAAATCAATGTTCCTTGTGTGAGCAGGGAACACTATGCAAGATGGTAAAGTTGATTTCTTTAGGTGTAGATGTTCATGTAAAGTCCGTGGTTGGTTTAACACATTCTTATGAACTTCATTTTCATCCTCAAGAGGAGGATTAGGTTGATTTTCTCCGTTTTGATTTATAGTTGGATCTGGCAGATTTGGATTTGGATTATTAAATGGGTCTGCCATGGAATCCAAGTGATGTTCAGTGCCTCTTCTAAATGAATGACTAAGGCATGGAACTAGTCTGCCTTTGGAAGAGAGTCGATTGTTTTGATCCTCACTCCAACGGGACATAAACCATCCACACCACACAACAAATATCACTAAGTCAAATAGCAAATATGATACTTAAAATAAAATTAAAAAATTAATTAACAACCCAGGCGGCAGGGCTGACCATGAGGGTTCAGTCCACAAAGTAAAAATAAATCAACAACCCAGGCAGTAGGGCCGACCATGAGGGTTCAGTCCATAAAGCAAAAATAAATCAACAACCCAGGCGGCAGGGCCGACCATGAGGGTTCAGTCCACAAAGCAAAAATAAATCAACAACCCAAGCAGCAGGACCGATTATGAGGGTTCAGTCCACAAAGTAAAAATAAAAAATAAATCAATAAAAGTAAAACTAATGCAGAAATTAAACTATGCTAATCTGGAAAATAGATTTAGCGAATGATCTTTGTGATCAAATAGCAACTGTAGGACAACCATAGCACTTGGGTTATAAAATCCCAAGTAAGGCAACCTTATGTCATAGTTAGTGCTTGAAAGATCCAACTAAATTTACTTTCAAAGAAAAAAAAGAAAATCTACCAAAAATTTAAAGAGTTTAGAAGAGAACTTACCTTAAAAAAGAATTTACCTTAGCTATCTTACACAGATTTGATCTATCTCAATCTCTCCCCGGCAACGGCGCTAAAAACTTGATTGCTTGCCTTCAAGTGCAGAGGTTCGTAAGTAATATCCTATGAATAGAGGGTTGATTCCACAGGGAGATGAATTGTCAGAAGGAGAAAATCAAATGCAAAACAAACTAAGTAATAAAAACTAAACTGATGATTTGATTTTGGGATTTTTGAATGAATGTAATTCAACTGAATTAAAATAACACCCAAGCTTCAAAGTTCCACACATAGGTTAATGTTCCAAAATCATGATGACTTGGATAACACAACTAGGATCTGAGCATTATGGTCAGCCTAATTGGAAAATAAAAGAGTTTAAGTATTTTAATAAATAATATAAAATATTAGAAAATCATGGATTTGCACCATTGACATATATTCTTAAGTGCCAGTGATTTTAAGAATTCAATATCAATGAGATGATGAAAATCAAAGAAATATAATAGGTTGAGAACCTCTCCTATCTAGGAAATCTGATTGATCCAGGGTAAGCATATCCATAAATGTGGATCTCATATGATGAAAACATATGGATCTCACAAAAGGATAAAAAACAAAACCTAAATAATAGATAACATGCATATACCATTCTTCTCATCATTAAAATAATCAATCATCATAACTTAAAGAATTATTAAACCCATGTGCTTCCCTTTTAGCTTGGGCTAGAGGGAACTTAGAAAAACATTATTGGAATAGAGAAAAAAAGCAACAAAAAAGAAATAAATGCAAAGAGAAAATATCTAAAGTTAAAAAACAACTTATAAAACTTAAATAAAATTAAAAACCCTCTAAAAACCCTAAATATTGCTCTTGAATGCTTTTAATGATGCTTAAGAATGTCATAGGAAGCCCTATTTATAAGTGGGGCACTCCAATTTTCGTACAAAGTTGGAAAACTTTAGAAACCGCGTCAAATTTACGCAATTTTTCAAAATAAACTTCAAAGCTTTAGAATACACTTTTTCAGGACGATTTCAGGATTCTTCCCTTCAAATTTTTGATTCTTTTTATTCTTTACTTGGTTTTCTTGGATCTTTGGTATATGAATTCTTTAATCTTGGTCTCCTAAGATCCATCCCTTACCTTGGTGATTCTTGAGCATCAAATCTATGCTTTTAGCACCCTTTTTCAATCTAAGCTCTTAAATTCACATTGCAACATATACATGAGTAAAATAGAATATTAAGCTGATTCATGTTCATAAAACTAAGATATAAATGGAAAAATTATGCAATATTTGAGTCTCAACAATCATGGACACAATATGAGTGACTACTACAACCTAAAGTAGGAAATTTAAAGGCTCATCAGAGAAGGTCATCTCGGTGAGCTTGTGCATTAAGGGGCCAATAGAAATGTGACTGGGGAAGAATGCTCGAATGATAACCGACCAATGAAGGAAATCCAAACCATCGTCGGTGGTCACAAAGGTGGAGGCGACTCAAACAATGCTCAGAAAATCCATTCCAAGAGCATTAGTCGGCCTGAGTCCGAGATCATGATTCTGGCTAGACCCTCGAAGGAGAAAAAGCATAAAAAATATAATCTGACATTCACCAAAGAGGACCCTCAAGGCATCCACCACTCGTACGATGACTCTTTGGTCATTACTGTCACTATAGCAAACCGCAGGGTCTTCAGGGTCCTCGTTGACACAGGCTCGTTTGCAAACTTGCTATTCACCTAAGCTTTCGACAAGGTGGGCATCAAACGGTCGGCACTGTGGCATGTGAGAACTCCTTTGATCAGCTTCTCGGGTGGACAAGTCCTCCCTGAGGGAACCATTCAGCTCCCCCTCACCACCGGGGACGTGCCACATCAATTGATAATCATGATCGACTTCCTCAGAGTCAACCAATCTTCATTCTACAATGCAATTCTCGGCCGACCCTCATTGTACCTTCTCTGAGCCATAGTCTCCACGTACCACATCTCCATAAAATTCTCAATCGAATCGGGAGTCTGGATCATCAAAGGAGATCGTCATGATGCTCGACAATGTTATGCCACAGCTCTTAAACTATATCCAAAGTGGTGATGATCGAGTCCCTAAATCCTCCCGACGAATCTCCCGAGCGTGGTCAGCCAATCAAAGAGCTCATCCAAGTCCCGCTTGATGAATCCAACCCATCCAAGACAGTACAAATAGGGTCGTCTTTAACATCTCCACTGAAGGACAAACTGGTTGCTCTGTTGCGATGATACTCCGACATTTTTGCATGGCCTCACGAAGACATGCTCGACATCGACTCATCGGTAATCATTTATCGCCTCAATATTGATCCGACCTACAAGCCGGTCCGATAGAAGAGGCGTGCTCTCGACCCTGAGAGATACGCTATAATAGAGGAAGAAGTGAGCAAACCTCTAACGGCCAAGTTTGTCGAGGAGGTGTACTATCTCGATTGGATAGCCAACATCGTCCTGGTCAAAAAAATGAACGAGAAGTGGTGAGTCTACGTAGACTACACCGACCTTAACAAAGCCTGCTCAAAAGACAGTTTCCATCTTCCTAGGATCGACCAGTCAGTCGACAACACCGTGGGGTACGAGTTACTTAGTTTTATGAATGCCTATTTAGGCTATGAGCAAATTGTAATGCATTCGAGTGATAAATCAAAAACCACCTTTGTCACTGATAAAGGCCTTTATTGTTATCGAGTGATGCCGTTTATGTTGAAGAATGCAGGAGCGACCTACCAAAGGTTGGTCAACAAGATGTTCGCCCGCCAAATAGGGCAGACAATGGAAGTGTATATCAATGATATGCTCGTCAAGAGCATACGAGAGATAGATCACGTAGTCGATCTCGAAGAAATGTTTCTCGTCCTTCGGTAATACCAGATGAAACTAAATCATAGAAAATGCACCTTTAGTGTAAGCTCGGGCAAGTTCCTCCATTTCCTGGTCAGCCAGAGAGGGATCGAAGAAAATCCTAAGAAGATCAAAACCTTACTCGACATGAAATCGCCTAAGACGATCAAAAACATGCAGAGGCTAACTGGAAGGGTTGCAGCATTTAACCGCTTCATATCCTGAGCCACAAATAGATGCCTTTCCTTCTTTAAATAGTTGAAGGGTCGGTAGATAGTCAATTGGACAAAAGAATGCGAAACAGCCTTCCAACAGCTTAAAGAATACTTGGGTCACCGCCCTTACTCTCCAAGCCCGAGTTAGGCAAAACACTGCTGATATACTTGGCAGTTTCTGATACTACCATAAGCTCGGCCTTGATCTGGGAGCACGAGGAGAAGCAGTTTCCAGTTTATTACATCAGCAAAGCTTTCGTCCCAGTAGAAATAAGGTATGACCTTGGAAAAAGTGGCCCTAGCATTGGTTGTCTCATCCCGACGCCTGCGGCCCTACTTTTAGGCCCATTCGATTATCGTTCTGACCGACCAACCACTCCGTCAAATACTCCAAAAACCAGAAGCTTCCAGATGACTCACAAAATGGACAATCGAGTTAAGAGAGTTTGACATTCATTATAAGCCCAGAGTCATGATCAAGGGTCAGGCAGTGGCTGACTTCATCATTGAAGTAGTGCAGCAACCCGAACCAACTTCATGCGAGTTGGAGAGGCTGACTGACCAGCCAGATCAAGAACAAACCGCTCCCACCCATCCCCTTTGGAAACTCTACGTTGATGGTTCTTCAAACTCTAAGGCAAACAGGGCTGGGGTTGTCATGGAAACCCCTAATCACACACACATTCAGTATGCCTTAAGACTTGGATTTCAAGCCTCCAACAATACAGCAGAATATGAAGCTTTGCTCCTAAGACTTTGTTTGACAGCCAATTTGGGAGTCACTCAACTCAACGTGTACAACGATTCTCAACTAGTCGTCAACTAGGTAGGTGATATCTACCAGACTAGAAAAGAGAGACTAAAAGCGTACCTACAAAAAGTGAGAGAGTTGATCAGCAGGTTTCAACATTATACTGTCGTTCGGATCCTGCGGGCCGAGAATGCCAAAGCCGACCTTTTGGCAAAACTCGCCTCGACCGATGAAGATGAAATCCCCAGGTCAGTCCCAATTGAGTAAGTTGCCAAGCCGAGCGTTGACGAGACCGACTCCGTAGCCGTGCTCTCCATTGACTCGAGACCTACTTGAGTCGATCCTATCATTCGGTATATCGAGACCGGTGAGTTGCCTGAGGATCGAGCCGAGGCCCGACGACTAAAGATCCAAGCCACCCGCTACACTATGTTCAATGGGATCCCATACAAGAAAGGATTCTTCGCACTACTCCTGCGACGTTTACAACCTAGCGAGGCCGACTACATTATGTGAGAGATTCATGAAAGTATCTATGGCAATCACTCTGGAGGATGATCCTTGGCTCACAAAGTTGTTCGGTAAGGCTAATACTGGCCGACCATCCAGCAAGATGTCTGAAAGCTCGTCCAAAGTTGTGATAAATGCCAACGATTCACGATAGTTCCTTGGCCCTTTGCTCAACGGGGGATCGACATCATCAGACCTTTCCCCACAGGGAAGGGCCAGACAAAGTTTGTTATCGTCGCTGTAGACTACTTCACCAAGTGGGCAGAGGCCGAACCCTTAATCAAAATAACCGAGTAGAAAATTACAGATTTTGTTTGGAAAAATATCATCTGTCGATCTGTGATACCTCAGACTATCATTCTAACAATGGAAAGCAGTTCGACAATAGGCAATATCAAGAGATGTGCCAAAACCTCGGGATCAGGAACGTTTACTCGTCTCCACGTCATCCCCAGGCAAACGGATACGTTGAAGCTGTCAACAAGATCATCAAGCAACATCTCCGAACCAAGCTTGACCGGGCTAAAGGAGCATGGGTTGAGGAACTTCCTAAAATTCTATGGGCCTATCAAACCACGACTCAGATTACAACAGGTGAGACCCCATTCTCCCTAGTGTATGGGTTGAAAGCAATTACCCCCGTGGAAATCGGACTGCCGACTGCTCGAGTGAGCTCATTCGATGAACAAGACAACGAGGAACAACTGGTGCTCAACCTCGACCTTCTGGAGGAACGAAGAGAACAAGCTCAGCTTTGGACGATCGTCCGTCAACAGCAAGTGTCTTGATTCTACAATGCACAAGTCAAGATTAGACGATTCTGAGTGGGAGACTTAGTCCTCCGAAAGACATTCCAAAACACTAAGGAGGTCGACACAGGTATGTTGGGGTCCAACTAGGAAGGACCCTAATGTGATTGCAAGCATCGTCCGACCCGGTACACATCGATTGGAAGATCTGACTGGTCAGCTATTGCCTCATCCTTGCAATGTCGACCATCTTAAGATCTACTATCCTTAAGTCAGCCGACGGACAATCATTGCTCAACCTTCATCAGCAAACATGCAAGAATCCATGCCATGACAAACAGTGTAAATTGAACAACGGATTACACGAAAAAAATGTATTCATTGATCAGATCAACATTGATATTGATTCAACATTTGCATTAGTATTACATTGGCAAAAAATAAAAACAAAAGTACATAATGTCAAGGGTGGACGATGCTCGCTTATGCAGATGCTCTCAAGATCGGCTCTCAGTGTGCTTGAAGTGCTTGAAGCAGATGTGGGGAGCAGAAAGGAATTTTGCTCCGCAAAGTTAACTTCTAGGCTCGGCCACCTCATCAGGAGCTAACTTAGGGTCCGCTAAAGGACCTGCCTCAGGAGCAGCATCAGGAGTCGCCAAAGTGTATGCCTCGGGGTCAACTGTAACTCCCTCGCCTGGACCATCGATCCTGACTCGCTCTCGTGGAAGCTAGAGAGGTCGAGCTCGGGAAAGCGCTTCTTTATCCTCCTCACGCACTCGGCATAATCCTGATGGAAGAGAGTGTTCCTCTCATCCTTAAAGGCCTGGGACGATAGATACTCCTGCACGGCCTCTCTCCGAGCTATGATGAGGGCGGCCTTGGTCTCCACCTTAATTCGATTGGCCATAACACAAGCCTCAATGCACTCCTTGCGGCTCTTATCATAGGCCTTCCTATCCTCTTCCAATCGTGAGGCCGAAGACTTCCCGAGAGCGACCCTTGTCGCCTCGAGTTGGCCCTTTATAGAGGCAGCCCGAGCCTCCACAGTCGATAGCCGAACCTCCGCCTCTTCAGCTCGCCTATTGGCTTTAGATAGCTCGACTCGGGCCTTTAGCGCGCATGGCGCGAACTGTAAAAAGAAAAGAAAAAGAAGCTCAGTATTGAGGAAATTGAACAAGCAAGCAACAATAGTTATGCCCTTACCTCTAGGAGCACCCTCGTCATCTTGGCGAGCTTCAGCTCTATAGAAGGTGACTCGAAGAGGCCAACGAACTCCTCCTTGGTCCCCTTCTTACTCGCCTAGGGGAGTTACTTTCGACATGTCAAAAGAAGCTCCCCCTCTTTTCCTCAGCAGCCTCCTCTCTCGGAGGATCTTCCTCCTCCCTCCTCGAGGGGACCTGTTCTTTAACAGGTCCTGGCTCGGGAACCTCCCGAGGCTCGGGAAGAACCACCTCCACCACCTCCATGCCCTCATCCAGGACCTCTATAACGGTCGGGTGAGGAGGACGACCTTCCCCTGACCCTTAGAGGATGTCTTCTGTTTCTTTGACACCCGAGGATCTCTCCAAGGTGGGGCCCTGACCTTGGAAGGAGGACGGAGAGTAGGCAGAGCTTCAGACATCTCTTCATTAAAAGCAAGAACCGTCAGCGGAATCATCATCACTAAAAAGAAAATTGTTAGAGACAAATCTTACTAGTCAAAGTTGCATCCAGACCCGCTTGAAGAAGACGCTCCGGTTGGAGAAGCCTTCTCTAAGATCTCCTCTCCAGACTTAAGGCTCGCAAGTCCTGGATCCGAGCTAGGAAACCAGGATCAAGCCTCGGCGGTTGCTTAGGGACGACTGACAAAGCATGAACAAATAGTCAGAAGGCATAATAAGAAGATTCAACTGACCAAGACGATAAAGACAAGTGACTGTTCAAGTACCTGCCCTAGAGAAGGCTCGGGGAACGAAGGGTTTGAAGGGCCCTGGCTCGACCGTCTCCCAACGACCAAAGGCCCAGAACCACCGATCCCTCCAATTTTTGTTGGAGGATGGAGGGTCAGTTATCAGAGCCCCACCAGTATTCCGTCAGGAGCAGAAGTAGTACCAACCGGGCTATTAGGGGTTTGGCCGTACTTGGTACAGATGAAGGAATTCATCCAAGCTTAGCTCGAGTTGCTTTATCTCAGCCCAGAGAAACGCGTAGCCAAACATGTCCTTCCACCCGTTTGGGGTAACTTGCCCCAGAACCATGCCGAGGCAGCCCAGAAGATGTCAAGCAACTTCCTGAAGTGGCAGAGGGAGGCTGCACAGCAGGGCAACTTGGAAGATTGCGACCGCCTCAGGGGGGTCGTTCGGGCAGCTTATCAGGCCGAGGGAGACCCAAGATGACCAATTCAGGAACATGATACCCAGTCTGAATCCAAACTAAGTCATCCTTGATCAGAATTGAGGGCACCGGCCCCTTGGATCCCTCCTCTACCTCGGCCTCCTCAGCCTCATCCTCGGTCAGAGGGTTAGACCGACCAGAGAAACCTCGCGTGGGAGACAGATTCGATGCCCTAACAGATGCCACTGACATTTACACCGGAGAATCTAGTACCCTCTGCAAATGACGGAATAAAGCATCCGCCTCCACAGCTACTTTTGCCAGTAACGAAGGTGATTCCGAAGTAGCCCAAAAGTCACTTGCTTCACCTTTGTCACCAAAAACTCCCTCCCGAGGGCTTAAGGAGCCTGACATTTTGAAAATTAAAAGAAGGGGAGGGAGAAGGAGCTCACCGGAGAATTGAAGAGATGCCGAAAAGTGTAGAGAAGAGCAAAGAGTGGAGTGTAGAGGGCCGAAAGCGATGTCACGCCCCAAATTCAGAAAACGGGCTCACAAAATTCCCGATCGCCGAATCTGGTGCCGACAGCCTCCTTAGTACCCCATTCTCGGCTCCCAGCACCCATACGCCAGATTCCGATTATGAGATCCTATAAGGAGGATTTTTAGTATGATTTTTTATTGTAATGAAGCATAACCACAAGCATAACCAAGTCACAAAACAACAACATCACATATCCACTATATAAACATTTCAATACAATACTAAAAAGAAAATACATATATCAAAATCAAAGCTCCAGAGGACAGCTGCACACTCCAGACTCAACGCTGCTGCAACCTAACGCCACCTGCACGCATCTATCATGCATAAGCTTACAAAAGCTTAGAGGGCGATAAAAGTGTGTGCACAAGATAAGTGTCAAGTATACCATAAAGCCCATAAATCATACATCATTGGAATAAGCGAAAATATACTGGTAAGTCCATGAGTGCTATCAGCCGTACCAAGGCCATGCGATGTAAAACATAATAAGACAATAACAGATGCTGAGGATGCAATGCAACATGTAAATCCTGACGAGTTACGAATATCATCAACCTCATCTAGGCTATAAAAGTACAAAAACATTGTAACCCAAAATGATAAGTACTGCAGATGCAATGTGATATGCGGTGTGAATGAAATGACCATGCTGGAATGTGAAGTCGGGATGATAGTACGAAGTATCACAGGCTATGGGGTCCATCACAAGGGACTTCTATCCAAACCAGTCTCATACCTAAATTTGGATAGTCAGACACAATGTGGTGAACTCCTGATCTCAGGTTAGTCGCACGCCTAACCGAAATCCGGGCTATGCAATGGTACACGTAACAAATAGTTACGCACCACCAGCCCGAGTAGATAGTAAATGAATGAATGGATATGCAATTCTTGCTCAATAAGTCCACATATCAATACGGTTGCTCTCTGAAAAAATCACCAGGGTCTATTACACTCGACACCGACTGCCTCCTCCCTAGCTGCACAGCCCAGCGAGCGGAATAAACCTTACTATCCACCTGACTAGTAGTCTTCCAATACCTACCCGGCTCGTCGATAGCGGACTTATTTGCGAGCTGATCAAACTCAGCATAGCTTATAGCCCCCTCACTCGGGTGGATAAGGCCACACCCCCTCCCAACTGACCACGACACAGTGGGAGACGCGGCGTACTGGTATTCGGCACTCGGGCGCTCATGTTCCACTCGGTCTAGATGTTGAGGCTACACCTGGCCTCGGAGGTTCTGGGATTTTCACCCAAGGACATCCTAAGTGCCCATAGTGCTAGAAACAAATATTTTCGGTGTCCCATCTGACCATCCACGATGTGCCTGTGGAGGCCACGACCCTGCTGTCGCTAGGGCGTACAATGATCAAGTCACATATATGCGAGATGCATGAGTCACACCGTACAATCATGCAGCAATCTTGCACGTACCACGCAATCATGTGGGGCACTCTGCCTCATAAGGAGTCCTGTAAATGTTTCAGCCCAATGACTTATGCTATGATCAAACATTCCTCATATCAAGCATACATATGAGGCGCATGGGCATGAATCATGGAGCTATACTAAGCATGTTATAAAGTGATGAATTATCAACAAGTATGGGCCTATCAATGGGCCTTAAGGAGAGTCATAATGCAGACATAACCAACATTATTCTTACAATGTGGACGTCTAACCAACATTGTTCCTTAGGCATGGCCCACCATAAAACATCATTACACAAACCATAGGGAATCACACATTGTAATGGACTTATATACATCTCATTAGGCCTCGACCCATAGGCCTTAGATACATCAAATGGGCCGTATCACATGGGCCTTACATTCATCAAATGGGCCGCATTAATGGGCCTCACCAACGGCCACAATTACATCGAATGGGCCTAATCATATGGGCCTTATGTACATCAGATGGGCCACACCAATTGGGCCCTGTGCCTATACTAAAGTGGGCCCCAACAATGGACCATAATACATCAAGATGGGCCTAATCCTATGGCCTTATATATATACCAAGGTGGGGCCCACTTGGACTATAGATCTGTCTTGTTTTTAGTCTCATGCCTTAAAATGGGCTTTCAAAAGGGTTAGACGGCTCGGATGCAACACATGCATCATGGTGGGGGGTCCACATGAAGGCCCACCATCATGAATATTATATATAATATAATATATAATTTATATATAGTATATATATATAATATTATATGATATATATATACATACATACACACACGCACACTCACGCACACACGCGCACTCACACACACACGCGCATGCACACACGCGCACACACACACACACACACACCATCCCCTGGACGGTGTGGACAGAACACGTAAGGGGGGGGGGGGGGTCCACCGTCCACCGTCAGTGGACGGTGAGAGTGAAACACGTACATCATTGTGGGGCCCACCATAACATTTATTTTTCATCCAGACCGTTGATAAGGTCGCATGGACCTGGATGAAGGGTAACAACAAACTTCATATAAATCCAAAACTTCTGTGGCCCAGAAAAGGGTTCCAAGGGTAGATGTTCAATCCCACTTTTCCTTTTGTTGTGGGCTACCTGAGACGTGTATATGGCATATTTTTGGGGTGGGCCTACTTCTGGATATGGTGGGCCACCATATGAACGGATTAGATGACAAATAAATATCAAGGTGGGGCCCACGGCTGGAGCAGTGGGTCCCTGCTGGCTGACCGTCAAAACGCAGCAGCGTACTGCTGCTGTGTCAGCGGCAGCAGGCGCTGCCCCTTATCTTTTTTTTTGGAAAACCTCTATTTCTGTGGTTTTTCACGTGTGGGGCCCGCTTCAAGGTAATCCACTCTAACCATTAGATTTCATAGTCCATAACAAGTTCATCAAGCCCAATATTGGGCCTGTTTCAGCGTGTAAAAAAATCCAGGGAACTTTAAACGGTGGAGATCACTGTTTGCTAAGGAATGGCCTGCCAGAATCTCAGATTGGCTCCGTTTTCCGGTTCAACGCCAAAAAAAAACTGAGCAAAGGGATGGACGGCGTGGATTGATCTATACATCCAGGTGGGGCCTATATGAGTGACCCCTTTCCAAAGGCTTGAAAAACAAGCCAATATTTGTGTTTTAATTTACGTCCAGCGTCCCTGGACGCTGGACAGTTTTCACATAACACATGCGTTGAAGTGGGCCCTACTTACGAGGGCCACCATATGGTGGGGTGGTGTGGATCACATACACATGTAAGGTGGGCCTCACCCACAAATGGATTGGGTCTAAACCATGCTTCATGGTGGGGTCCATTCGGGTGGGCCATATGGTCATTCCATCATACACAAAATACATAAATAACAAGAGAGGGAGAGAGAGAAAAAGAGAGCGGGACACGTGTGATGGAGGGACCCCGGCACTATGGGCCCTCCGTTTCAAGCATCCAATCATACATCAAGTGGGTCCCATTATGCGTGGGCCCATCAAATTGAAAATCAACGGTAGAGATCTTTTCTCCACCAAAATGAAAGGTCTAGATGACCCTATCTATGCAAGAAAATAAACATCATGATGGGGTCCATGGAGAATGGCCCCATCATGGAATGATCATGAGGATCAAAGTGGTCCATCAGCCACATCAAGGGTCCAAAGTGAGATCCATACCATTGATCGGTAGGCTTCACTTGACCCATTATAAAAAATATGAAAACTAGCCTATAGGAGCACCCACCGGTCAATCTTCTCGGTCCGTTGGAAAGCCGACCTCCTTGTGCTTCACTTTGATGGTGGAAGATGAGAAGTGAATGGCTAGGATGGAGGGTTTAGGAAAGTGGGCCACACACATACACTCTCTCACATGGAAGAGAGCTTGGACGTGAGCTCTCTTGTTTGCTTGGGATTGAGTTGAGAAAGAGAGGGAGAGATGGGATGTAAGGAGAAGAGTGATGGATGTGAGTGATGGGTGAGGTGATGGTGTACTTGACTAGCATGGGTGTGTAAGAGAGAGGGTGAGAAAGGGTTGACTTTGCAGAGAAAAAGCATGTGTTACTTTATACTTGACATGAGGTGATGGATGGGATTAATTGATGGGATTGATTTGACATGTTGTAGAGATTCTCTTGGGATTACAAATGCGCGGCGTTTTCTTCGAAATAAACCCCGGCTCACATCTTCCTGTCAGGGTATCGAATCGGTGCGAGAGACGTGGCATCGGAATCGTGGTGATGGTGCGGTCGCAATGGTACAAGTCTTTGATGAAGCCGACTCAATTCTACAGCATACGACTTAGGGTCGATCGCAAACGTCGATTACCAATCGCAGGTTGCCGGAATTCAACGGGAATGATCGCGGGATTCGACGGAACAGTACGGACTAGGATATGGGTCTTACAAGCGAGAACAAAGAAAGCAAAGGAGGAGATGAGCGCGAAAATGAAAGAGGAAGGATGCTAGGGCACCCCTTTTATAGCCGTGTCATATGGCTCCGACATTAAATGGGGAGCCGAATCAGCGCCTCCTCGGACGCCCCAGCCCGACATGTGGCGCCACACCACGCACCGTTGGGGTCCACCACCGAGCACCTTGCCACGCGTCTCCCTTTTATTCGTTCCGCCGCTGAAACAGCGGCCTCCCGACTCGTGCGACCTCAGGAAATGAGTCGACGCATGTTAAAATGAGAGCCATGTCGCGATACTTGGAGTATTTCCTCAGGAAGGCCCAGAAGGAGAGAACCCCACTTATAAGCTCGACGGCGAAGAGCGAACAGATGATTGCGAGGTTCCGCCGCTCGGCGTTGGATTCTTTTGGTGGGAATGGGAGGCTTATGTTGGCCGGGCAGATAGTCTCGAGCATCGTCGTCATGCCTGTGAAATTTGATTCGTCAGGCTCTGATTCGTCTACCCGAAGGAACATGGCCACCTCCGATCCCGGCGACCAGTAGCCGTTCAGCAAGCGGTCGATCTGGTGGACGCAGTACTGGTTACCGTTGAACTTGGTGGCGAATCCAAGGCAGCGGGAATTGGCGAGGCAGCCCGATTCGCATGTCGTGAAGTTTGGAGCCTTCAGATCGGTCTGATTGGCGCCGCCTGTGAAATTGACGAAATCCAACCGGAGGAATTTGCTGCGGCGACGGTCCACCTGTAGCTCGATCTTCCTCTCGCAGGCCGGGCCCACCATTTTGAATCCGACGGGGCAGACGCAGGTTCTCGAATCGAACCCATTGCTCATGCATATGAAATTCGGGCCACATGAGCCATGTATGGTGCAGAGCTCCTGGACCGCTTGCCAGACGACGGTCCACGAACTTGAATTACGATCCAGGCTGTAAATTCTCAAGTTCCCATCGACATCTAGAGTCAATCGACGGTTCCGATTAGAATTCGCGTCGGCCGTGATCAAGTTTCCATTGTCCCTCAAAATCACACCGTCTTTGGTTAGATTTCGGAAACCATTGCCGTCGTCGCCAGGCCAGTACTTGTCGGACGAATTGAAGGTCAGGATCTTCGCATCGAAGAACATGTAGCTTCCCTTGGCGTAAGAATTCAAATCCCGCCGTGCGATCAGCGTCGTTTTGTTACGGAGGAACGGCTGATTTGGGAGGATGGTATCGGTGGGGTAGTCGAAACTAGTCCAATTGTCGAAAACCAGGCTACCATCTTCATTTAGTAGTAGTTTGGAATCGTTGGATCGGCCAATGGCGTCCCGCCATAGGTTCTGGCCTGTGGGGCCATTGAGCTGGAGGGCCCCTGAGGGTGTGACGATCAGGGAAGCTGACTGGTTGACCGGTTGATCGCCGTTGAGTGACCACAGGATGGTGCGATTGGAATCGCTCTGATACCAAATTGAGAAGATATACGATTGGGATGAGTCGGGGATCGACTGGAAACCGGCGGCGAAGGTTGAATTGGGGGAAACCAGGATGCGGCCCACCTGATCGGGCCGCCACGGGGAATCGTCGATGGAGAAGGAAAGGTTCTGTTGAATTGATGGTGGGAGGGAGGAGAGGAAGAGTGGGAGGAGAAGGAAGAAGGGAATTGAGGGGGCCATGGATAGGAGTTGGATGGTCTGGATTTTCTTTATGTGAATGGGGCTGTTCAAGTGCGGTTATATCTGGATGAGGAAGGAGGAAGACATTGGGTATTGACTAGCTGAAATATTGCTTGACCGAGGTAGGTTCCTCTTCAACGTTTGTAGGAATGCTTATTCTACAACCACGTATGTGGGGCCCAACTGATGAATGCTAGACATCGCTCCGTCCTTTAAGTTAATTCCCTCGTGTTCTCTTTGGATCCCAAAATTCACGATGATGCATCACTCAGGTGGGTCATACCATCCAAAATCATGCCTAAAACGTTTAAAATCACGTAATGGGGCCCACCTAAGCATTGGAATGGGATGGTTTATATGAAGTATATTCATCGTGATGGGGATAATTTTATGAATGGATTGGATTTCATGTATAGACCATGGTGAGCCACCAAAAAAATCTGAAAGGTTTTGATGGTAGGCCTCCCTAACTAAATGTTCACTGTGGTGTGAACCACTTATTTTTTGGATCAGATTGATATTTTCCATATGCGGTGAACGTATGGGGCCAAGCCTCATGGACGGAGTAGATTTGATCCCTATTTCATCGTGGGCCCACACACGTAGCCATAGAATAACTGTAGAGGAGCAGGGAGCAGGCCTCATGTTGATTTGACTCGTGTCCAACCGTGGAAGGGGGAGCGGATTGCCGGACGGTGTACGTCGAGCCCAACCGAGCCGAGCTGGGGTCACGAGGCTGACACAGCTGGAACTCGGCTTCGCTTGGTGACTGAGCGAGCTTGTCCAGCTTGGCTTGGCCAAGAATCGCATCAGTTCGAGCTGAGTTCGAGCTTTCGAGCTTTCAAGCCGAGTTCAAGCTCGAGCATTTGAGCTGTGTTTGAGTTCATTATTTGAGCCAAGTTTGAGCCAGATTCGAGCTACAAGCCTACAACAAATATTGCATTCTAATACACTAGGTCCTTACAATAAACAATGATAATACAGACATACAATAGGGCTAAGAGAATACCATGTTTATGAGATCCTTACCATCCAAAAAAAAGAAAAAGAAAAAATGAAATGGTCCAACCTCTCTTTAGAAACTATAAGTAAATTCACATTCCACATTCCACAAATCAATACACTAAGCTTAATATAAGTAAATCCACATTCCACAAATATTTCAACTAATATTATGAAATTATGAAAAAACAATTCTATGTATTGAGAGAGAGAGAGAGAGAGAGAGAGAGAGAGAAATCATACTAGTTAGACGGACGGACGAGCAAGCCTTTGCTGGTCGGGCGGTGAGACAAGCAGAGAGGTGGAGGTCCTCTGGTGGTTGGACGGACGGACGAGTAGAGAGAGGCGGAGGACCTCTACTGATCGGACGTCGCTGGTGGGACGAGAGAGAGAGAGATTAGAGAGGTGAGAGCCAAGAGGGGCACCAGATTGCTGGTCGGGTATCACTGCCCACTAGAGAGAAAGAGAGAGAGAGAGAGAGAGAGAGGTTTGCTAGGTCGAGCAGGGAGAGAGAGTAAGGGAGAGGGTTTGTTGGGGTAAGGCGAGTTCTCAAATGGGAAAAGGGATTGAGAATTTAGGGTTGTTAATATATATATATATATATATATATATATATATAGACACACACACACACACACCATACGACCGAGTCAAGCTGAGTTTCGATCCGAGTCGAGTCGAGCTGGGGTCAACTCGAGATCGGCTCGAACTCATTTTCGAGCTGTAAAAAACGTCCCGACTCGGATCAAACTCAGTACCGAGTCGGCTCAAGTTGAGCTTTTTCGGGCCGAGTTAAGCGAGCTAACTGAGCTAGCTCGGTTCATGCACACCCCTACCTGAGACCCCTGGCACTAAGATATTTCTCTGTCCCGAGTTGTTTGGGCCATAAAGATGTTTTTTTACAAATCAACTTCGTCTATATGTTTTGAAAGACTGCAAAAGGACAGTATTTTAAAAATCAGGCACATCCAATATTCACGTGAACCATACTTACAGGAAATAGTGCGAATTGAATGATGAGTGGTGATGATAGTTTTTGATAAGAATGGTATTTATTCCAACCATTTATCTTAGTGGTATGAACTCTATGAACGGTTAAGACGGAGTATGAATATCATCTTCAGCACCAAGAAGCTTTCAACAGTGGTCGTTGCTATTCCTACTGTTTTGCTGGTGTGACCCAGTTGAGTTTTTTACATGCCTGATTTTTGGAATCCCTTCCCATTGTGGTCTTTCAAAATAGATGAATAGAGTGGATTTGTCACGAAAATCTCGATAGACCCCACATAGCCCCAGGTACAGAGATATGTGTGCCCGGGGCCATAGGCAAACTGGCTGCCCGTAGAAGGGAGTGGATTGGCTGTGACCCGGGCACTAAGACTATGTGCGGTGTTGGAAAATTTGGTTGAATTAAATAGACTATTTAAAATCGAGAACCAAAAAAGAAAATAAAATTTGAAAAAGATGACTTAATGAATTGAGTCGAGGCGTGACGTGAGTCACTGGGCTTGAAATCGAATTTACTCCTTTTAGACAGTGTCACGCCCCAAACTCAGAAACCGGGCTCACAAAATTTTCGATCACCCAATTCGGTGCCGATAGACTCCGTAGTACCCCATTATCAGCACCCAGCGTCTATATGCCAGATTTCGATCCTAGGATCCTACAAGGAGGATTCCAATGTACATTTAACTCGTAAGAAGCATAACCACAAATATACCCAAATCACAAAGGCAACATCATCATCACATATCCACTAATGTCAAAACTTTTAAGTATAATGGATAAAAGGAAATACAATAACAACATCGGATGCTCCAGAAGTCAGCTACATGCTCCAAGCTCCACGCTGCTATAACTTAACGTTGCCTGCACACATCTATCGTGCATAAGCTTATAGAAAGCTTAGAGGGTGGTATAAGTGTGTGCACAAGGTAAGTGCTAAGTATTCCATACAATGTCATAATCATACAATATCAAAAATACTGGCAAGATCATGAATCATACGATATCAGAGTAAGCAGAAATATACTGGTAAATCCATGAGAGCCATCAGCTATACCAAGGCTATGCGATGCAAGGTTTGAATGTTAACGGCTATATCAATATAATAACATGCCAGCCCAAAATGCTAAATGCTGCGGATGTAATACAATATGCGGTGCGAATAAAATGACCAAGCTGGAGTGAAGTCGAGATGATGGTAAATAGTATCGCAGGCTATTGGGTCCATCACAAAGGACTTCTATCCAAACCAGTCCCATACCTAGATTTGGATAGCCAGACTCAATGTAGTAGACTCCTGATCTTAGGTTAGTTGCGCGCCCCAACCGAAATCCTTTCCATTATGAAAGTACACAACAATTAGTTGCACACCACCAGCCCGAGTGGATAGTGAATGAATGAATGAATGAGTATGCAACTCCTGCTCAATAAGTCCACGTATCAGTACTGTATATCTCTGGGATCATCACCGGGGTCTAGTACACTCTAAACCAGATTGTCGCCCCATCGCGCGCAACCAGGTGAGTGGAAGATACCTCACTATCCGCCTAGCCAGTAATCAGTCAATACATACCCGGCACGTCGATAGTGGACCCATTTATAAGCTGGTCAAACTCAGCCTAGTTTTGCCCACTATGAATCGGGCGGATAAGGCCATACCCCCTCCCAACCGACCATGACACAGTGGGAGACACGGCCTACTGGTATTCAGCACTCGGGTGCTCATGTATCCACTCAGTTTATACATTGGGCGTTTCCTGGCCACGGAGGTCTAGGGACTTTCACCCATGGATATCCAAAGTGCCCAGATGCTCGAACCAAAAATTTTTGGTGTCCCATTTAGCCATTCACGACATGCCTGTGGAGGCTACGGCCCTGATGTCGCTAAGGCGTACAGTAATCACAACACACAATGCAAGATGCATGAGTTATACAATCCAATCATGCATCAAACCTGCGTATACCATGTGCTCATGTGAGACAATCTCCTCCTATTAGGAAATCTCATAACAACCTACCCTATGACATATGCAATGGTCAACCACATCTCATTATAAATATGTAAATGATGCGTATGGGCATGTATCATGATGCTATGCTGTCACATACTTATAATCGGTATCGACAACCGGCACCGATAATTGGCATCAGCCTCGACAATCGAAATCGATGAGAATGAGTCTAATAAGGCCTAAGGGAATGTCACAATGCGGACATTTAGCCATCATTGCCTATCAATGTGGACATTCAACCAACATTGCTCCCAAGAAGTGGCCCATATAGAGCCAAACATAAAGTGGGCTTATGACCTCACACAAAGGCCTAATATACATTGCAATAGGCCTCATACAAGGGCTACATACACATCACTATGGACCTCACTCATGGGCCTCATATACACAACTGGTGGGCCCTGCACATGAGCCTTAGATACATCACACGGGCCACAACCCATGGGTCTAATGCACATCATAATAGGCCACATTAAATGGGCTACAAAAAAACATTACAATGGCCACGCTATAGGGGCCGAAAATACATCTCAATGGGCCCCCAGTACATCATAATGGGCCATAATCCATGGGCCTCAAATATAACAAGTGGGCCGCATCAATGGGCCGCACTAATGGTCTTCATATACATCAAGTGGACCGCATTAATGGGCCTCATATACATAGCAGGTGGGCCCTACACATGGGCCTCAAATACATAACATGTGGGCTCTACACATGGGTCTCATATGTGTCAAATGGGCCACGTATCTGGGCCTCGAATACATCAAATGAGCCACACGTTATGAGCCTAATACATATCATAATGGGCCTTGCCCATAAGCCAAGAATACATCACAATGGGCGTTGCCCATAGGCTTCGAATACATCACAAAGAGCCTTGCCCATGGGCTTCAGATTTAAGTAGGTGGGCCCCATCATATGGGCCTTAAATACAAGGCAGGTGGGCCCTATCACATCAGCCTCAAAATACAAGGCAGGTGGGTCCTATCACATAGGCCTCAAATATACTTCATGATGGGCCTCATGGATGGGCCACACTAATAGGCCTCAAGTGGACCAGGACCACACTAAAAATCATTTCAATGGTTGTAGGCGTAACATGTGTATCACTGTACACTATCATTCCATGGGGCACATGGCCCACTAATGATGATCAGCACTGTCCAAACATTGTCCAAGTAAATCAGTACCATCCAACCATTCCCCATGTAAATCAGCACCATCCAAACATTGCATATGTAAATCTACACCATCCGAACATGTCTAGCACCGTCCAGCATTGTCTGGACGGTGTGGATTGAAACAAATACATCATGGTGTGGTCCACCGTCTAGATCTGTTGAACGGTGTGCATACACCACATACATCAATGTGTGGCCCGTAAAACCGCTGACGTGCAGGGTAGCAGCAGCTGCCTACTGCACGGGACCTAGCAGGTGGATGGCTTGCATATACGATACATCATGGAGGGGCCCACACAAGTGGACGGTGTGGATTGAACCCATACATCACAGCTGGGGTCAACGCGTCCAAAATGGACGGACAGCGTGGATGATACACATATTATGGTGGTCCCATGATTTAAATGGTGTGGATCAAAACCACACATTACGTGAGGGTGGGCCACGTGGATGGGATCCACGGACGGCGTGTGTGAAACACATACATGAAAGGTGGGTCCCACGAATTGCTGACGTGCAGCAGCAGTTGCTGCTGCTACAGCAAAATGAATGCACGACGTGGATGAAATCCACAACACAGGGGGCTCCACTGTGGATGGACGGTGTGGATGATACACATACGTTGCGGTGGGTCTCACCAACCAAGTTGTTGGACAGTGTGGACACACCACACACATCAAAGTGGGCCCAACGTGATGGATGGCGTGGATATATCACACGCATCAGGTGGGCCACACCGCATCAAAGGGAGAGAGAGAGAGAGAGAGAGAGAGAGAGAGAGAGAGAGAGACGGTGAGGAGGGGAGGGACCCCGCACTATAGGCCCTCCCTATATAATACATACATTAAGATGGGTCCCATATATGTGGGCCCTCAAATCACAAAATCAAATAATAAAATCACCCACCTTTGATCATGGACTTCTCCTTCCATCAATGTATTCTAGAGCTCCAATGGATGAGATTCAACAGTTAAGATGAAGCTTGGATGGTGGAGATGGGAGGTAGGAAGGTGGGCCACACCAAGCTTTCTCATAGAGGTTGAGACGTGGGTTGCTTGGAGAATGAGAGAGAGAGATGAGAGAGAGAGGTTATAAGAGAGAGAGGGATGGGGTGTGATGGGTGTATTTTGTTGTAAGAGAAAATTGACTTAGGGGAGGGTGGTTGTACTTGGGAATAGGTGTGAGTGATGGGAGTGATGTGTACTTGATTGAAGTGATTGATGGGATTAATGTGATGTTCTCTTTGATTTTGCAACTGCGCTGCGTTTTTTCTCCAATTGAACACGCGCTCACATCTCCTGGTTTGGGTATCGCCTCAGCGCACGAGACGCGGCATAGGAATCGTGGTGATGGCGCGGTCATAAGGGTACAAGTCTCGGGTCGAGCCGACTCAGATATACGAGACACGACTCAGGATTGTACGCAAACGCCGATAACAGATCGCGGGTTACCGAAATTTGACCGGAGGACCATGGAATGATACAGGCTAGGATATGGGTCTCACCGACAGCATCCCAAGTGCAACAGGTTTCCAGAGCAATTGACCTCCAGGATACAACAACTATGACCCAGTCCCAGCGGTGCACTCACTGTACGAGGGCTCGAACTACTTGCAGTTTAACCCAGACGAACTCAGTAAGCATCCTTTACAAAGGGTTAAGTCTGTTGGGTTTAAACCCAACAGATGTAATCAAATAAAATCCCGTAAGTGCGAGTACATTCTAGTAAATAAAGTCCCGCGTATACTCATACATACACACCCACGCGAGTACACTCGCACCGCACCCGACTCACGCACACGGACTCGGCTTAGTGCGTGCGCGTGTAGTTAGTGATATAAATTAGATCTATTGGCATAGCCCTCTTACATAACCAAATTCACATGCCCCCTAAATGGGGATCAAGCCTCAAGGTAAAAAGTCTATTTTATATACAAGATATTTTCCTTTGTTAAATTTAACGTGGGACAAAACCCACAACTTAAAAGCACAAAAAATTTTAAATATGGAGGGAAACCAAAATATTTAAAATTTAATTTTAATGTATATTTTTAAACAAAATACAACATGGGGTCTATAGAGATGTGACAATTCTAATCCGTTCATATGTTTCGAAACACGACGGTAGAACATGATTGTAAAAAATCATGCGTATCCAAAGCTCATGTGGGCCATACCAACAAAACATTAAACAATCACGTCCACTTAAAATATTCCCGGAGCTGACCATGATTTTAATTTGCAATCCAAGCCTTCCTGGAGCTGTCACCGCCAGGCGTTCAATCCCCTCTGTTTCGTGTGGTATGGCCCACATGAGTTTAGGATTTACCGTGGTCTTTCAAAACAGATGGACGGAGTGATTTTGCCGTGCCCCACACGGCCCCGGACACACATATATCTCCATGTGCCCGTGGTCACACGCAATCCAATCTCCACCCTACAATGGACGGAAACACTGATACTCTGGTGGGTTTTTTAAGGTGTCTGAAGTCAACCACCTGTGATCACAACCGTTCGTTGCGAGGGAACCATCATGAGTGGAGCATGATTTGGTTGACCGATCTACTGTCTTCTTGCAACGTTTTCCAGCTGATGTATTGAGGCGCTGACGCCGCCATAAATGAAAACTTAAAATTTTCGACGGAGCCTCAGGTGTGCGTTTGCCATGATTTACTTAATTGTATTAAACATGTACATCAATCCATACCGTTGAAGGGATTCACTCTGCTGGGTTAGAGAACAGTCTCAAAATATCAATAATCAGAGAATCCTAACCATCTAATAATTCCTACTAAATTTAGACCTTCCTTCTCAACCATCCATTTTACAGCCACGACTTGGATGAAGAGGTTCGTCTGATAAGTGCTTTTTGTTTTTTTTTGGACTTATGACTCATCCATAAAGGAGCCAACAATTTGGATGACCTGGATTAATCGATATGCATGCCACGCGTGCAATTCACTGAGTGGCCACAACTTACCAACCTTTGACAGAAGCACACTGAACGCTTCTTCATCGTCCGGTCATCTTTCCACACGTGAGAGTGCCAGGACGAAGGAACGGATTGGCTACTCCCCCTGACACCAACCATTGGCTGGTGGTCGGTGCTCTGTGGGGCCCATCATGATGTATGTGTGTCATCCATGCCGTCCATATATTTTTGTATATCATTTTATGATATGATAAGAAAAATGAAGTATATCTCAATCTCAAGTGGACCACATTACAGGAAACAGTGTTGAATGAATTTTGACCATTAAAAAAGTTTTGGGGGCCATAAAAGTTTTGGATCAAGCTGATATTTATTGTTTTCCTTCATCTGGGTCTTTATGATCAAATCAACAGTACAGTAGGCCTTAGGAGGATTTTAATGGTGAATATCCATTCATTATTTTTTATCCTGTGGTGTGGCCCACATAAGATTTATATCCCTATAATTTTTTGTGTTAAGCCTAAAATGATCTGTAAAAATGGATGAACGGAATGGATGAAACACGTACATCATGGTGGGGCCCACAGATCACCGACCACCGGCCACGGGGCTGGTGTCAGGGGGGAGTAGCCAATCCGCCTCCCTTCAACACGGCGTCCAAGAACTAATGATCACAACCCGGGAGCAGATTGCCTATGTCCACAGATACGTCTGTGCCAGGGTCTGCGTGGGGTCCACAGAGATGTCCGGGACAGATCCACTCCGTCCATCTGTTTTGAAAGAACACAATAGAGCAGGATTAGAAAAATCAGCCATATCCAAAACTCAGGTGGTCCATACCAATAAAAAAGTGGGAACAGAGATATCCACCGTTGAAACTTACTTGGAGTGGATTATTACCACTATTCCATCCAAACCGTTCATATAATTATTACCACTCAGATAAACTGTAGGAACAAATATCTTCCAGATACAAAACTTCTTTCACCGCCAGGCGTTTAATCCCCATTGTTTCGTGTGATATGGCCCACCTGGATTGGATAAACCTAAAACAGGTGGACGGAGTGGATTTGCCACGAACATCTCTATGGACCCCACATAGCTCTGTGTCCGAGGTAACAGGCAATCCGCTCCGTCACAACCAATTGTACCGAAACTTATCATGCAGCCCAACTTTCGTGCCAACATGCGATCTATGCAGGATTTCTGGACAATGAAAACCGTACGCCCATCATTGTACCGAAACTTATCGTGCAGCCCAACCGCACACAAATCAGGCTGGTCCGCTCATCAGGTGGGCCCCACCATGGGTGGACAACTGACGGTCTCAATCAACATTCATATTCCTATGCCCGTGGCTGCGTGCAGCCTACATGGAAGCCTGTGACGAATCCACTCCGTCCGTCTGTTTTTAAATATAAATGAATGAAAAAAATCAGGCAGAAGTTATTATCGGGATGATATCTCTTCCTGCAGTTTATCTGAGTGGTGATTAACCCAATGGCAGGTGATCAGGTGCTATGTGGGCCCCACCATGGTGTATGTATTTCATCAATGCCGTCCATCTATTTTTTTAGATCATTTTATGGTATGAGACTAAAAATGAGATATATCCCAATCTCAGTGGACCACGTTACAGGAAAGAGTGTTGAATCAACTTTGACCATTAAAATTTTTTTTGGGTATAATGGGCCTTAGGAGTATTTTAATGGTGAATATCTGATCACTATTGTTTTCCTGTGGTGTGGTCCACTTGATATTTATATCCCTCTAATTTTTGATATTAAATACTAAAATGATCTGTAAAAATAGATAAACGGAATGGATGAAACACATACATCATGATGGGCCCACAGAGCACCGACCAGCAGCCACCCGGCTGGTGGCAGGGGAGTAGCCAATCCGTTTCCCAACGCGGATTGCGTCCTACCCCGCCTGGCTACGGCTGGGAACGGGCAGAGCTTTGAGTGGCCACCGTAATGTATGGGTCTTATCCACACCGTCCGTCCATTTTTTTTCATATCATTTTAGAGTATAAGCCCAAAATTGAGTCAGATCCGAGGCTCAAGTGGACTACACAATGGGGATTAAATTCTTATCGTTGAAAATTTATTGAGGGCTGCAGAAGTTTTGGATGGTGCTTATATTTTTGTTTTATCTTCATCCAAGTCTACGTAACTTTATCAATAGGTTAGGATGGCAAATAAATATCACGGCGGGCACTAAAAAAGTTTCAACGGTGAGAATCATTATAACCGCTGCTTCCTGTGGTGTCCATTTGGGCCTTTGATCTGCCTCATTTTTGGGCTAGGATCCGTACATCACGGTGGCCATTCAAAGCTCCTGCCCGTTCCCAGCTGGAGACGGGCAGGAGTAGTACGCAATCCGCGTCCCCAGGAAAGTTTCAACCGTGGCGTTCAGGGCTGTTTGTGTTTCGGATCTGCCTGATTTTTAGATTCCTGTCCCATTGAGATCTTTAAAAATTGATGGGCAGAGTTGATTTGTCACAGGTCCATACAACCTCTGCACAGGAAAATCTTTGCGCCTGGGCACAGGTATATGAGATAACTTCATCAGTGAGAAGGTTTTTTTGTTTTCTTGTTTTTAATTTTAAATTTATTTTTTTTTTTTGAAGGGTTGAGATTATTACCGATTTATGATTCTCGTGCCGTGATTTCGAAGCAATTTGATAATTTCTACTCTCATATTCCACAATTACGGTTTGTTTGGTCTTTTTAGAAGGGTTGAGATTACTACCCATTTATTATTCTCGTGCCGTAAAGCAATTTGATAATTTCTTCTCTCGAATTCCACAGTTATGGTCTGTTTGAATGACTCGATAATTGATTTCCTTGAATGAGATTTTCATTACCATTTGAGAGTGTAAAAGCACCTGTGGAGATGGGTCTTCCCGTCTATAGTTTCTTTGTAGAAGGGTCATTTTTAAAATGAAAAAAAAAATTGTCAAAGATAAAAGACATTTTAAAATGTGAAGATTTTTACTAATTTTGGAAGACAGCTCCGACTCTTGACCATTGACCTTTTATAAATTTGTGGGAAAATAATCTTGCATGCTAAAACAAACAAGTTAATCAAAATTGAGTTTTTCAAATGATTATTTGACGCATGAAAGGATGTGAGATCGAGCACCATCTTCCTAGGGGGGTAACTATTCCAAATCCACAGAACTTCTCTAGACTCTTCACAGAGATGCCTTGAATCTACAAAGAAAAATAAGAAAATGGAATAATTCTTAAAAATTTGTAATAAATTAATTTATGATGAAATGAGCTTACGACCTCTTAAATAATAACATAAACCCTAGGAAGAAGTTTCGGACTCATACTATAACTAAAACTCTTAGAAATCGTGACTTACTATAAATAGTAAACTTACTATTTATATACAGTTGTGATTTCCACTAACCCTCATGATTTTCGGCCAAAAATAATAAGCGTCCTATTTGGCTCAACCATGTCATTCTACTAATTATTCTAAGCACTTTTCATGTTGGACGCGACTCTTAAAGCCCAATGGATGAAGAGTTATACTCAAACTAAAGCTTATTATAAATAGTAAAAGTGAAATTAAAATAGGAATTCAATCGTCGATTTAATGGTATTTAGCAAATTCGGCATGTAGAACCCAGCATAGCGGGGTTGGGTGGCTAAAGTAGCCCGTCCTAACCTGAAATCATTTATGGTACATCTGATTGCTCATTTCGGTTTACAAGATATATCTGTTTTAAGTTTTGATGGTCCGGATCATCCCCACCTCCGATCGGGCCTTTTTTCACTAGTCTTGGCCAGGAAACTGTTTGCAACCCACTCTACATCAATCCCCTCTACTTTAAAAGAACTCGTCCTCAAGTTCTCGCCTTTCTTTAGCTCGTGACACTTAGTCAGGTCCGCGATGTTGAAAGTCTGCGAGATCTCCATGTCGTCTAGAATATCAACAACATAAGCGTTGTCATTGATCTTTCAAATGATCGGCACCAGTCCAATCTTCTTCCTCTTCAACTTGTTGTACGTCCCGGTCAGAAATCTCTTCTTTCATATATGGACTATAACTTGGTTGCCTACCTCGAACACCTTTTGTCGTTAATACTTGTCAGCTTACTCATTGTACTTGTCGTTCGAGGTATGTAACTTATCTTGCACCTCGGCATGAATGCCCATGATCCTATCTGCCATATATTCTGCTGCAACGCTCATACTTGAGAGCTTGGAAAAATGGACTATGTCAAGTGTGTGGTGAGGCACTTGACCATAAATAACCTAGAACGAGAACTTTCTTGTCGAGCGATTCACCATGTTGTTGAATGCAAACTCCGCTTAAGACAATGATAAATCCCACTACTTCGGCTTTTCTCCTGAAATACATCGAAGGAGGTTCCTTAACGTGTGATTCACAACTTCAGTTTGCCCATTGGTCTGTTGGTGGTAGGCACTACTGAACTGAATTCGTGTACCAAACCGATTTCAAAAAGTCCGCCAGAAGTGACTAATGAACTTCTTGTCATAGTCAGAAGTGATAATCTTAGGGACACCGTATAGTCGCACGACATCTTTGAAGAATAAATTTAACATATGCGTCACATCGAGGGTCTTCTTGCATAGGATGAAGTGTTCCATCTTTAAAAAATGATCTACCACAATGAATACCGAATCCATGCCACGCTATATTCATGGGAGACCTAACACGAAGTCCATTGATAGGTCCTTCCAAGGACCGTCAGGTACAAGTAACGAGGTGTAGAAACCTGTATTGTGAGACTGCCCTTTGAAGACTTGGCAAACATGACAGCGCTGTACTGCTCTACCCACGTCACGTACTAACTGCGGCCAGTAGTACCATTCTTCAACAAAAGCACACGTCTTATCCCATCCAAGGTGTCCACTAGGCCACCTCCATGTATCTCTTGGAAGATCTGCTCCCTTTGCGAGCTTTTGAGAATGCACAGTCAATTCCCTTTGAAAAGGAACCTGTCTTGCATATGTAGGTCACAGGGGTGACTTTGACCTTCTCGACATCTAATCCATGCATCCTTAAAGTAATTGTCGTCGGCATATATATCCTTGAGGCGCTCGAACCCGACAACCTCATTACTCATAGTGACTAACAAAGTTGCACAGCGGCTCAGTGCATCAACCACATTATTTCGTTGTCCAGATTTATGTCTTGTCACAAACATGAATTCCTGCAAAAACAAAATCCATCTACCATGCACATGATTCACGTTAGCTTGGCTATTAATGAATTTAAGAGCTTGATGGTATGTGTAATGAATGAACTCCCTTCAAATTAAGTAATGTCGTCAGTGCCGCAATGCCTGGACCACTGTGTACAATTCGAGCTAATAGGTCAACCACTTCTTGCATGCATCGCTAAAATTTTCACTGTAGAAGGCTACCAGCTCACCTTCTTCAGACAAAACTCCTCCAATTCCAACATATGAGGCATCACATTCGACTTCAAATAATTTGTCGAAGTTAGGAAGTACACGAACCGGGGTTGTGGATAACCTGTGCTTAATTTCAGTAAAGCTCCTATCGACTTCTTCAATCCACTGAAACTGCCCCTTTTTCATGTAATATATGATTGGTGACACACTAGTGCTAAAATTCTCCATAAACCGATGATAAAATGTCGTTAGTCCGTGAAAACTTCGTACCTCATGGATGTTTGTTATGATCGGCTCTTCCCTGATGGCTTTCACCTTTTTCTCATCCACTCAAATGCCCGTGGATGTCACGACAAAGCCCAAAAATAACAGGTTGTCGGTCAAGAAGCTGCACTTTTTTAAATTGAAATACAGTTTATTTCAGTGAGTACTCGAAAGACCTTCTTGAGGTGTTCCGTAAGGCTCACTTCGGTTAAACTGTTTATCAAAATATCATCGAAATAAACCACAATGAACTGCCTAATGAATGGTTTCAGAACTTGGTTCATCAACCTCATGAATGTGTTAGGCATGTTTGAAAGACCGAAGGATATGACCATTCATTCATACAACTCCTCCTTAGTCTTAAAAGCCGTCTTCCACTAATCACCCAACCGTATTCGAATCTGATGATAGCCGTTCCTTAGATCCAATTTATAGAATAATTTTGCGCCCTCAAGTATGTCCAACATATCGTCCAGCCATAGTATGAGAAACATGTATTTTATGGTGATTTTGTTGATGGCTCGTCTGTTGACACACATGCGCCAACTCTCATCTTTCTTAGGAGTTAATAGATCAGGTACGACGCATGTAGTCATACTTTCTCAGATAAGACCCTTACGAATCAGTTCCTCTGCTTGCCCCCTGTAAAATTTCACACTCCTTCGGACTCATCCGATGGTGAGGACGATTGGGTAAGTTGGACCCAGGGATAAGGTCGATATGCTATTAGATATCTCGCATTAGAGGTAATCCATTTGGAAGGTCATCAGACCAAATTCCTTTGAACTCATGTAATAAGGGTTTTAGTTCCTCAGGGATGTTGTTGGGATCGAGTTCTTTCCCTTTTACAATTAATGCATAGGTTTGTCTGGTTTCTTTGAATTCCTCCACGAAGTCTCGTATGGTTAAGAGAAAACGACCCTCTACTTTTGAAGTTTTAAGTGATCCCTCTAGATCTATAGGGGTCAATATAGTTTTCCAGCTATTCTTGATGAAAATACACATATTATCTCGCCTTTTATGAGTGATGTCACATTCAAATTGCTAGGGTCGACCAAGTAGTATGTGACATGCCTCAATGTCAACTACCTTGTATGCCTACTTCATCTCATAATGTCTGCCAATTGAAAAGGATATCGTGCACTGTTCAGTTATCTTTGTTTCGCTGAACTTCTTGATCCAACCGATTGTATATGAGGAGGGATGACGCTCCATTTTCAGTTATAATTTTTTTGCCATTACCCTGGAGATGATGTTCTCGCTGCTCCCACTGTCGATGATCACATCGTAGACTTTTTGATTCACCGTACTCCTAGTTCGGAAGATGTTATGTCGTTGTGGGTGTACCTCTTTCGTAAGAGTATACAATAGTTGCCTCACAACGAGCGACTCACCATGAGCCTACTGAACCTAACCTGTCTCATCCACCTTGTCTTTTGTGGTGTGCTCCTGTTCCTCAATATCTGGATCTTCATCAACATTTTTAGTACTATCATCATTGATGATGAGGTTCGACACTTGTCACTGGGGACAAGTATTTGATAGGTGACCCGGTTGGCCACAACGAAAGAAATTGTCGAGTCTTAGCTGAGCATAGAGGTTCGGGATCCTGCTTGGACCACCAGTAGTCGATACGCCCCTTTGGGGCGTAGCTTACATGCTTCCCTGATCTCGGTTCATGGTGTAGGAGGTTGAGTACGTGCTCCTATGGGTTCCTTCCCTCTGGGCTTTGGAGCTCGTTGGGGCGGATCTGCCTCAACGACCCTACGGATGAGATAGGTACATGTGTTGGGACATTCAAGCTACGCTTCCGTTCGGGTAGCCAACTTGATTGCATCATTCATCATTCAAACGGACTGCATCTGGACCCGATCCTAGATTGCCATACGTAATCCACCATTGAATCGGGTGACTTGCTGCGATTCAGTCTCGACCAAATCATTACACACTGCCAAGCGATAGAATTCTTCTGTATAATCTTTCACCAACTGACCAGCCTACAGAAAATTCTGATATTGCTAGAATAATACCTGATTGTAGTCGCTAAGGAGGAATCAGGCGCGTAGTAGTTACTTTATCCGCTGCCATGTGCGGATTGATGCTTTCATCTACCTGGTCCGTGCAAGTTGCAGTTGCTTCTACCAAGCTAAAGATGCGCCCCTCAACTTATAGCTCACAAGCTTGACCTTTTGCTTCAGGGATGTCCATATAGTCGAAGAATCGTTCAACTTCAGAAAGTCAATCGAGGAAATCCTCAATGTGTAGTTGGCCATTAAAGCTATAAATATCGACTCTTATCTTGAAATTTCAATCTTTCTGATTTAATCGATCGCCACCTTGTCTGGGATAATGAAGGATCAAGTAGTCGACCTCCTCGTCACTGGATCCCCCTTCCTCATAAATGAATCTTTGGTGCACTGCCGGCACCATCCTGCGATAAGGGCGATTACAAGTTTCAGCAATTGCATGTAGTAGATCACCGCTGGGAACACAGAGTTGCCATATGGCCTCCGTCATGCGATCAATGGAAGCCTGCAGCTTTTGCATGGTTTGCCAATTCTCTCATTGTGCTGCTCCGAAAGCCGTTTCAAAAGTTACTAAAAAACGATTCCACGGAGCACCACTCATGGGATTGTTGCCTGACCCGTCATTAGAAGTCATCAATTCGAAGAGAAAGCCTCGCTCTGATACTAAACTGACGCAGGGAAGGATGGTTGAGCACCGTCTTTCTCAGGGGGGATAACTATTCCGAATCCACGGAACTTATCTGGACTCCTCACAAAGATGCCTCGAATCTACGAGAAAAAATAAGAAAATAGAATAATTCTAGAGAATTCGTAATAAATTGATTTATGATGAAAAATGAGCTTATAGTATCTTAAATAATAACATAAACCCTAGGAAGAAGTTTCAGACTCATATTATAACTAAATCTCCTAAAAATCGTGACTTACTATAAGTAGTAAACTTATTATTTATAAATGGTCGTGATTTCCACCAGACCTCATGGTTTTCGGCCAAAAATAGCGTCTTATTTGGCTTAACAATGTTATTCTAAGCACTTTTCATGTTGGATGCAACTCCTAAAGCCCAACAAATGAAGAGTTATACTCAAACTAAAACTTACTATAAATAATAAAAATGAAATTAAAATAGGAATTCGACAGTCGATCTGATGATATTTGGTAAATTCACCATGAATAACCTAGCATAGTGGGGTTGGGTGGCTTAAATAGCTCGTCTTACCCTAAAATCATATATGGTACGTTCGATTGCTCATTCCGATTTGCGAGATACGTCCGTTTTAAGTTCTGACGGTCCGGATCATCCCCGCCTTTGAACGGGCCTTTTCTAATCCATATTGGCCATGAAAGTGTCCGTGACCCGCTTTGCATCACTATTTTTATATTTTTTTTCGACTGCCATGTACCTGTCCATGTCTTACTTTCTAAATACACATTATGATTCCATAAATTCAAATACAATCAGGTTATAAAAAACTAACATATACCTTATTGTGAACATTTTGTTAGACCAACTATTCACATCTTTCTTGCTAAATATACTCTATTATTCCACAAATCCAAATAAGATGGAAAAGAAAAGGCTAGACACACACACACACAAGTGAAAGATTTAAGGTACTAATTGTTGAAGTTGGGTGCCTTTAATTTATGTTAAAATAGGGGTCATCGATTGATCAACTATCTAGGTCGATTGATCGAAATTCCGTAATTATTCTAGTTTGCTTGCTGGACACTTTCGAATATGTTTGATTGATCGAACATGGTGGCTCAATTGATCGAGGGCTACTCAATCAATGTCAATCGATCGAATCTTAGATTGATGGCTTGCGCGATTTTATATAATTGCACAATTTATTTCCTATTTTGGGTGTAATACTATATATATGGGTGTAATGTGGTATTAAGGTAATATCAAGTGATAGAAAGGCTTGTTATAGAGAGAAATTAGGGTTTTGAGAATGATTCTCGCATTTGTAAGTCGATTTTTTTTCTTGTACTTTCATTTTTTTAATTGATTACTTGTCACTTTTTGCCATGGTTTTTTTTTTTCCACAATGCTTTTTCCACGTAAAATCATGTGTACTCTATGATGCTTTGTTTACATTTATCTCTTACTTGTTTCATTCTACTTGGGGTTTACTTCTACGACTCCTAGTAAGTTGTATGATTGTATCAGAGTTATACGTTAGGATTTGAATTTAAATCTGAGACATGACAATGAAGGAATCGAATGTGAAGTATGAGATGGAGTAGTTCACCAGGAAAAATAACTTTGAACTATGAAAGGTGAAGATGAGAAGCCTTCTAGTTTAACAAGGATTGCAACTGGCACTCATTGGTATAGCGAAGCGCCCTGCGACTATGAATGATGACGATTTTGAAGAACTTGATCAGATGGCTATTACCTCGATTCAATTATACTTATCCGACAATGTCCTGTATAATGTCCTTAATCAAACGACCTCCTTGGGGCTTTAGATGAAATTTGAAAGCCTATACATAACGAAATATATCTAAAATCATTTGTATCTAAAAAAATAATTCTAGAATGTGAAGATGACGAACACATCAGCATGTTTAATCAATTACTTCGCAAATTGACGAGTGTGGAAGTTAGTATGGAGGAAGAGGATAAAGCCCTAATCATGTTAACGTCTTTGTCGAAATCTTACGAGTATGTGGTTGATACTCTATGTCATGGTAAGGATACCTAGGTCGTTGAGATTGATATCTTAGCCCTTCAATCGAAGTAGTTGAGAAAGAAAAGCGGTGGCAAAAGATCTTCTATGGGCGAACTATTTGTTTGGTGCAGATAATTTGAGCAAGAGAAGGGGAAGCCTCGACCTAGGTCCAAATCGAATGGCAAAGGGAAGATGAAGTGTTGGAATCATGTAAAGTTAGAACAAATGAAGAAGAATTGTTGGAACTCCAAAGCTTAAAAGAGAGATAAATTAGATGATTCACCGAGGGAGGCCATTGCAACGAAATCCAGAGAGGAAGCAGGTGGTATCTCAGTAATAAGTGAATTTTGGATTCGAGGGCTTCATACCACATGGCCGCTCATCAGAATTAGTTCACTAGTTATAATGAGTATGATGGTGGCCAAGTATTTGTAGGCAATAACTTTACCTATAAAGTTGTTGGTACCGGATCATTGCGCTTTAAGATGTTTGATGAAATGGAACATATCCTGACAGATGTAAGATACACTGTCGATCTTAAGAAGCATATAGGATCTCCGGGGGCCTTCGAGGCACTTGAGTGCAAGTTCATTGGATTTAATCGTGTCTTAAAAATTTCAAAGGGGTCACTTATTGTTATGAAAGCATAGTGGAGCGATAACCTTTACAAGCTAATTAGGAATATCGTACCGAATGGAGCTACGACATCTGTAGCGGAATCCATGTTTGCACGTTTGTGGCATGTGCACCTAGGCCACATAAGCAAGCATGGTATGAAGGTATTTTTTTTATCGTTGTCTAATTCCTACATTTAAAAGTGTTAATTTTATTATATGTGAGCATGACATATATGGTAAGCAATCAAGGTTGCCTTTTAAGTCAGAAAAATGTCTAAGTAAATGTGTGATTGATTATGTGCATTCGGATGTATGGGGGCCGTCGCTCGTTGCTTCTGGAGAGGGGCCATCATTTTTTATCACATTCATAAGTGACTACTCTAGAAAAGTTTGAGTTTACTTCATGAAACATAAATTTAATGTTTTTGCCACTTGTAAGATGTGAAAGACGATGGTAGAAAAGTAGGGTGAAAGTTAAAAATACTAAAGATAGAAGGTGGTGGATAATTCACTTGTAAGGAATTCAATCAGTTTTACAAAGATAAGGCATTAATGAGTTACAATACAATAAGGCATACGCTATAGTAGAATGGTGTAGCAGAATATATGAACCAGACTCTCTTGGAGAGAGCTTGAAGGATGTTGAGTGATACTGATTGGGCAATGAACTATGGGATGAGGCCGTCAATATGGTTATTACTTAGTGAATCGGTCCCCATTTATGGTCATAGATTGTAAAATTCCAGAGAAAGCATGGAGTGGCTCAGAATTAAACTACTCAGGACTGTGAGTATTTAGTTGTGATGCTCACTCACATTTACTATTTGTTGAGAGAGATAAGCGACGGTAAAAGGTAAAGAAGTGTACCTTTGTGGGTTATGGTAACATTGTGAAGGTATATATGCTGTATAACCGGGTCACACGAAAGATCACGATTAGTTGTGACTTCAAGTTTGATGATGATTCCTTATTCCACAAGGATAAATGCAAGGAAACAGAAAATTCAGCAGTAATTGATATTGAAATCGATAAGGGCGAGACACGGATAAAAGATTATCTACAGGAAGATGTACATGAGCAGGTGAAGCAACCACCTATAAGAAGAAATCCACCAAGAGATCGCAATTACCGATAAGATACGGAGATGACTTCAATGTTGCATTCACTCTCATCATGAATAAAGATAATTTGTCTACCTTCCATGAAGCATTGAAAGACACAAATGTTGAGAAATAGATGGCAGCAATGTAGGACGAGATAAATTCTTTGTACAAGAATGAGACGTGAGAGCTGGTGAAACTTCCCGTTGGGCTAAAACAATTAGATGTAAGTGGATCTATCAGAATTTGTTGGTTTTAAGCGGCCGGTACTTCCATAATATTTAGAATTTTTTTACAAGTTGAAATGGAATGAAATTTGGTGGAGATAAATTAGATTTGATGATGAACTATCATAAAAATTATAAAAATAATATCGTAACTAAAAAAACCAAAAACATTACCAATAATAGACTTATTGAAACTAAAAATTTCTCCAACTTCATCTCGTCGATAGGCCGCGCATATCTTTTCATCTTAGAGTTTTTGTATTCAGTGTCTTCTTAAGAATTTCTTTTAATCATGCTAGAAATCATCATATATAGTTAAATTAGAATTTTTATTTTTAGTATATTTTACTAATTCGGGTAGTTTATAGTATAGTTGAATTAGGATTTTTATTATGGTGATTAGTACTGAATCATCATTTTTTCTATTTACGAATAGGTCGTGCTATGAATTTAACTAATCCAAACCCTAATCGCCCTATATAAGAAATTCCGTTGCTAAACTTATTTTAGAAATACACAAATTAACCGAATTAGCTCTAGACTGTCCGCTAGTGATCTGCTAAACTTAAAACTATAAAAAGATGTTTGTCTTGTTGGGTTTGATGTCCATCGTGGACGTTGAGCCGAGGTAGCGCCGAATAGCTTTCCTGAATTCAAGTTGATTATGTTTCACTTCGCCCTTCGAGAAAGACAATCAAAGAATTCCCAATCAAGGTCCTTACAGATCCGATCATCCGTCAGAATTGCTCAATTTAGAGTAGAAAGGAAACACACATGTTGTGTGAGGCTAGGTTGAAATAAGTATGAACTTAAATTAATTGTCTACATTCGATCTTTTCCGAAGTTGTGACTTTTGGGCCGTTAGATCGCAACTAAACTTAGGATGCTAACATAGAGTAATGTCCTACACACATTCGTATAACCACGACACATATTGATGATCGGTAACCTTCAAATTGACTTTTGAACATAACTGTTAATCGGTGTGTTCGATATGTGATGCAACGAAGCCCTACATAGATAATCACTTATGGAAACTATCAAATATTGTATATCAACTCGTACATCTCCTAGTGGACCTAAACATCTAGAAAAACCTCCCATATGGTTATATGACCAAAAACCTAGCTCTTAGGGGCAAAAGCACCACTTCTTGCATTAAAAATGTATCCCATTTGAGCTCCCCTCCCCCAAATCCAATTTTTTTAGGGTTTGAGAGAAAGAGAAAGAAGGAGAGAAATAGAGAATGAGAATGAGAAGAAGAGAAAAAGTGAGGGTGAGAGTGTTGTGAGAGTTGGGTTTGAGATTTCTTGTTCTTATGGGTTTTTAGTGCTCCAACCAAGCCGTTGGAGTTGCTGATCTCTCCACTGGATCCACCCCATTTGGAGTCGAAGGTAAGAAATGAATCACATTTTTCAATTTCAATCCCTTTAGTGTTGAAATTTCATGAATCTTACCTTAGTCATCTCAATTTGATTTAGGAATTGGTAATTTTCTCCAAAAATCCTAATCTCAAGCATGATTAGATCACGTGAATCCTTCTACGGTGTGGATCGTATCCTTCTAGGTTTCATTTTATCAACCCTTGATAGTGCTAGATAATAATTTTTGGTTGATTATAAGATGACATATGCTATTTGTGTTTAAATTGATTTATTATTGTAATCTTAATGTTATTTGTTGATAGTATCCAACATGTTTGATGAAATGCTTCAATGAGATGAAACTCCTATTGTTAGAAGTCTTGTATGTAAATTGATAAGTGATGTTGATATATATTGGATTGTAGTGGTATACATTGAAATGTACTAATTCGTACAAATGTTCAGTTAATGCACCCTATTATAGTATTAAGTTGTTTCGTGATTATGTCTATATATTTGATGATTTGATTTGTAGTCGTGTGGATCAAGCTATTCAAAATTTTAAGTGGAAGGACCACTTTCGGTTGGCTATCTCGAACTTATACAGTCGACTGAGGTTGAACACAGATGATCGATAGTAGTTAAAACTACACGGGATGCTTCGCACCCCAATTTTGTTTAGGGTCCCCATTTGTTGATCGGATCAGTCCAATGTATGAGCTGATCATTTTTATGTTTGATAGGTGTATAACATTCAAAGGAATCTAAGATACCACTATTACCATTGAATTAAGTCTATTCATAATCATTAGTCCATTACAATCGTACAAAGACTCATGACTCGGGCATGTTAGTATGGGACACCGTGTCCAAGCTGTCGGCCTATACTGGGGTGACGCATTAGTCCATTACAATCTCACAAAGACTCATGAGTCGGGCATGTTAGTATGGGACAACATGTCCAAGCTGTTGGCCCATACTAGGATGACGTGCCTGTCATATAGGTAAAATATTGGGTGACGAACCCACTATGTTGGTAAAATATTGGGTGATGAGTTTTTCCACAGTGACTATCGAGCATCGATGAATGTCGGGATGCTACAATGTTGTTAATGGTTTGTATAGCGTGCTTTTTCCACATTCGAGGTTTGAGTGATAACCTTCACCCTAGTTGTGATTGTCCTTGGGCAACAAGCCCCAATATTAACCTGATTGAGTCATATAAACTATTGGGTGATGAACCTAAATTTGGATCAAGGGACACAAGTAAGGGACTGCTACGTGTCGCCACAAGCCACATGAATCATCTTAACGACTACTGATAAAATTATGGTATCCTAGCTTCACTAATCTGCTGATTGTACTGAAAATAATAATTACTTGGCTAATCATATATATCATTACATTATTGGATTGTGCTACGGGCCAATCATTGCGCGTATGTTGATGTCCTCACTAACAATAACATTGATGTGGAAAGTTTACGACTGTTGTGCTCTTGGGCATTTATCATGTTAAACATTGTTGGGTTATATTGTGGACCAACCATTGCGCATATAATCATGTCATCCATGTATTTAAATAATTAACTTATGAATTGCTTGTTTTCTAATCCTATCATTTCTTATGTTTGATTGTGTTGATAATGTGTGTAATTTAGAAAATGGAACCATTAAGTTGGCTACTTAGTCTCACTTGGGACGGTGTTATAAAACATTAATGGAGATAAGATGAAAACATCTAATACATCTTTTGCCCAAGCTCATACATCTAAACCTCAAAAGTAAGATCACTCTATTTACAAAAATATCAATAAAAAAAAAAAAAAAAAAAAGGAGGGAAAGAAAGAAAAAAGAAAAAAGAAAAAAGAAAAAAGAAAAGCTTCTTAGGGCCACGGAAGTTTGGATGAAGTTGATATTTCCATTTTCCAGTCATCCAGGTCTTTGTGATCTTATCTAGATGGCAAATAAACATTATGTTGGGCATTAGAAAGTTTTTAACAGTGGGCCTTCAATGTCCATTGTTTCCTATGGCGTGGTCCATGTGAGATTTGGACTTGCTTCACTTTTAGGATGAGACAATAAAATGGTCAGTAAAAACTGATGGACGGCATGTATATAAACACATACATTAAAGTGGGCCCCATATTTAGGGAAACACCCATCATGGTGTTACCCGGGTAACACCTCATCTGCTTCCCACTATTCTTTGAACGTAACACTTACCTACAAACTAACATGTGCCAGACATTTTTGAAGGGGTTTACCATGATGCATGCATGAGATCCAATTTGATCATTAAATGTTAATCTCATGTTGGGCCTAGAGCTAAAAAATTAGTCTAATATGTGATTTAGGTGGGCCATACCAATATAAACATTTGAGAAAGACGTCCACCCTTGATTTTTACAAGGCACATAATGATGAGCATGTAAAATTCACTCAAACCATTAGATGTCACACCAAATCTAAGTATGAGAACCAAAAAGCAAGCCCATTCATGATTCAAGTAGAACACACCAAGGAAAGTTTGTAGCGTAAGCTTTCTATGCACACCGTTTCTAATTGTGTGGTCCACCTAAACCACAAATGGGACTGATTTTCGATAGGGCTCTACACGAACCGAGTTAGCTCAGTTAGCTCGCTCGACTTGACTCGAAAAAGCTCTATTCGACTCGGTTCAAAATTGAGTTCGAGTTGATTTTTCGAGCTCGAAAAAATTTCAAATTGAGTTCGAGCTTCCCCGAGCTTGACTCGACTTGGATCGAACCCGGATTGAATCAGTGCAGTGACTCGATTACTTTGATATTGATGTTGCTCACCAAGTGTTTGATGAAATGACTCAACGAATTAAGTGTGGCGGGTGGCAAGGAAGGTATGTATATGAAACAAATACCCTTTTTTTTTTCTTGATTTTTATGTTGTTTAGAAAGTGTTTGATGAAATACCTATAAAACCACTTCTTGTGTTCTACATACGGTGAGATTTTGAAGGTGCAGTTCATGTGTTTGTGAAAATGTTACACAGGCAAACTCAGCTCGAATTGCTCGAGTTGCTGACTGAACTGAGCCGAGCAGGCATTTCAAGCTCGAGGATCGAGTCGAGCCGAGTTCAAGCCGGGGTTAGTAAGTGGCCGAGCCAAGCCGACACCTCTAATTTTCGGGCTATTAGTGTATCATAGGGTGAATCATATAATGGTTGAGTGTATTTAATGTTAATACCATGGTGGAACCCACCAAAGCCAACAATTCCTTTTGCTCATTGAAATTACTTTTATATGAGAGAAGTTCGAGAGACACGGAGAGATCTCTGAAAATCTCTCCTGCATGTCAAGGCTTCAGTCTTCCGAAGAGAGAAATTTCTATATCACCCATAAGTGAAATCCAACAACTAAAAACTCAATGCACAAATAGCCCTTGCACAATAATGAGTGGGAGAAAATTTCTCTCTCTCTCACACACACACACACACACACGTGAGAGAAAATAATAAGAAAAATCAGAAATACTCCTCACCTATTTTCTTCACAACGTCCTCTAGGTAGAGCTTACAAGATTGATGATCAAAATCAAATTCGTTATATACCAAATGACCCCATTAAGTATAATACCAAACCATTGTCATCACTCACAAAAACGAGTACAAAAAGGAGAGAGATGAATCAGAGAGAGAGAAAGAGAAAGACTACAATTCAATAATAGAAAATCAATTCCGTCCTTCGTATGTCCTCTCCAAAATCGGGTCCTGTCGCCCACATTGAGCTATTTCAGATTTGTATGGGGCGATATCTACCCGTCTTCGGAGAGGATACTTTAAAAAAAAATGCTACAATCTCCATGGATGGGCATAAGTACCCATGGAGACTTCATAGCAATTGGGCGTACCGTACCCATAATAGAACGGATCGAACGGGTTCAGATTGTAGGGTTGTAGCTGCCATGTATCGGTCACGTTTTGCTCTCTCCCCTCCATTGTTCTGCAGCCATATCCATACCCGATTCCGTACCCGAACCCATATCCGACTGGTTGGTGTAGTAAGTTGTGTGGGACCCAAGAACGGGCAGCAGAAGCTTCTAGAAGCACCTCCCAATCAACATCATTGCCTTCCAACTGTATCAACGGCCCAACTTCTTCCTCCTCGAACTTCTCCCACTCAGTACTGACGACGGTCTCCAACCGTGCGAGCTGTCTCTCACTCCCATCCTCCGTGAAACTGGACGGTGGGGATTCTGTTTCAGATAATGAGGTCCTAGACGTGGACGATGATGATTCAGTCAACTGCCACATCTCATTAATAAAAGATTCCAACGCTCGCACGTGTATATGTGGAATCTGGTCTACGAACGGGTACTCGTACGCCCCACACAGCCCCATCGCCTTACATGACTCGTAGAACTCACTGAGTCGCCTCGCCTGAGTTGCCGCCTTCTTGTAAATCCGCAGCGCCGATATCGAGCACCGGTACTGCATCTGGAAGAGGTTATCGAGCAGCACGACGATGTTGTGACGGAATACGGCGTAGCACATGAAGCTGTCACGGATGATCGGCTTCATTGCCGATCGGATAATAAAGCTCCGTGCGGCAGCACCGACCGGGTGGCACTCGATGACTCGGTCTAACAGACTCTGGAGCTGAGGCAGGAGGTCGACGACACGTCCGATCTCCCTCATCTTCTCCGATAAGCTTTCAGGAAATTCGTTCGCCGTATGATCATCGATCGAGAAGCATTCCAGAGCCTCATCTAGTAGACGGGCGTAGGATCTGATGAAGTGGGTGAAATCACGAGAATTCGACGGTGATGATGAAGCGTCGCGGAAGTGACATGGGTAGAGGCTGAGAAAACCGTTGGATCGGGACCATAAGAGATCGGATCGGAAGGAATTGGATTCTGGAAGGGACCGAAGCAGGCGGTGGAGGAGCAAGAGGCACTTGAATGCGACTCGCCAGCACTGAGTCTTGCCGAATCGGCGAGTGAAGCAGATTGAGAAGGCTCTAGAAGAGGATGGTGAGAAGGTGAAGATCTTCACAAGTTCTTGGACATACCTTTCAGGTAGTGGGACATCGTCGGGAGCCGTCGCTTTGATGATGATGAAATCCAGGTCGTAGAATCCACTGATCGAGGCGATCTTGGCATAGCTTACGCTGCCATGTTCCCGGAGAGCGGTGTACGCTTGCCGGAATCGCCGATGCATGGTGGTCGGAGGAAATTTGGGATGGGATGAAGAAGGGTAGAGAATGAGTGAAAGGGAGAGAGACATGGGGTTAATTAAGGAGACATGCTATATGGCTACTCTCACGAGAGTAGCCATTAGAATCCTACTCTCTTCCGTGTGTGCGTGAGATCCAAGCCGTCCATCCGGTTTGCTCCTTCGTACACACTTTGTATCAAATAGAAGCGTGTGAAAAAATGGATGGTTATAAAATGGACCACTGATCTACATTTTTCTTAGTACCTACTAAGAAAATGGGACCCACATGATGAACGTTCCCGATCTTCCACAAAGTGCCACGTTGGCACGTGAGATGTGAGTTGGATTTGGACAACTACTCGCGGGTGTAGACAGCAGTCCTCGTTGATTAACCGCACCTTGGGTGGTGATACTCTGGCTACGTTTTCCACTTGATACGCAGGCACTTAGAAATGCTGCACTTGACAAACATTAACTCATCTTAAACCGACTAGATTGTGGAACCCACTGTATTGAAGTTATATTCTAAAAACAGTATTGGTTGAATAATTCTAACCGTTGATTCATGAAAACTTGTTTTATGAAACAAGATAACCGCATATTTTCATTTTCTACCGTACAATGAATGTCCATGAATCTTATAGTAAGATAATTAAATAAGGTAATCTTTTGATTCTCCTATATCTAAACTGGTACTAATAGTTTGGACGGTTTAGATTTTATTATTCGTATGCCACGTGTGTAATTTATCAGTATTTTCTAACTGTATGCGTATCATCCATCACACTCTACCAGAGTATCAAAGTATTTCTCCTTGGCCATGCCTTAATAAGAACGACAGTGAAAACGAAAGGATGCTTTGGTAGGAACGTTGCTCCAGGAAAAACAAGCATGCAGAGTCATCTCATAAACAGAAGGTGGTGAAAAGACCTGGATACTCCGGCAGCGTGTGGTGGATGATACGCAGGCACTTAGAAACTGCACGCCTGGTGTACAGAATTTAAAATATCCAAATTATGGGTCCCAGTTTAGATGCACATGGACCAAAAATTATGCTTATTTGATTATCTGACCATTGCATTGGTGAGTATTTATTGACCTGTTGAAAATGAAAACCATCCAATGGTCCTATTTCAACAAATAAGTGTACACAAATCATAGGTCGGAACTGCTCAAATAATCTTATTTTGATGTTGTGACGTAGCTATAGGGTGTTCCACAATTTAGACGGTTCGATATGAGTTAGTATGTGCCACTCATATATTTCAGAGTGCATGCGTATCAAGAGTCACACTTAGACAGTGTATCGAATAATTCCACCCGCTATAAACAGAGAAGAGAAGCGAGTTCGTTTTGCCAGTGTCGCTACCGGGATCTCCCACGCGAGTCGCTCTCTGGGGGCGCGACTTCGGTAGATTCCCGGATCAACCGAGGTAGGTGAATCCCTGACTGTGGGCCCACGGTGATGTGTGTGCCTTAAATCCACACTGTCCATCCGTTTTGGAATCTCAGTTTAGGACATTATACAAAAAACGATGTAGATCCAAATTTTAGGTGGACCACACAACAGTAAATAGTAGTGATTAACCATTTCAAACTTCTTGTGGGTCAACAAAGTTTTGGATCAAGCTGATATTTGTGTGGTCCCTCCATCCAGATTTTTGAGACCTTATCAACAGGTTGGATGGAAAATAAACATTCCGGTGGCCTCCTAGAAGTTTTCAATTGTAGGTATTCAATCACCCTTCTTTCCTGTGGTGTGGTCCACCTAAGATTTGGATGTGATTCATTTTTTAGATAATCTCCTAAAATGAGCTTTCAAAACGGACGGATAGCATGGATGCCAGGCATATGTATCATAGTGGGCAGTACAATCAAGGATCCACACCATAATGTATTTGCCTTACATTCCCTCTTTCCATCAGTTTTGACAGCTGATTTAATGCATGATCCAGAAAAATGTAGACAACACCATAGGAAAGATCGGTGATTGATCGTTAAAATCCTCTCATGGGCTATAAGTTTTGGATCAAGCTGATATTGTTGTGTAGTCACTGCATGTTAAAATAACTTCGGAATGAATCAAATGCACAATGGAGAATTAAAAAATTCGAGTAATCACATACAACATAAAGATTTTATGTGAAAAAACTTCAATGAAAAAAATTCATAAAACCGAGTGGCAACCAATTTATTATGAATAAAAAGTTATAAGAGATGAACAATTTACGTATTTAAAATCCTCATATCAACGGGTGAATTTTCCTTTCAAAACCTTAACTCTCTTGAGCACAGCATGATTCTCCTTATATTTAACCCTAATCCTTCATAAATACACTTTATATACTTTGATTACAAAATTAGAAACAAAACAGTACACTTGCACAAAAATGGCACAGATCGTCGATTGAACCATTGATCATACGACTTTAATCGGTAATCTTTGATAGATCAATTCCACATGTTCAATCAATCAAACATGCCCAAAAGTATCCAGAGAGCAAACTAATATTTTTGAATTATCCCAATCGATCGATCGAGATCTTATGTTCAAAAAATTAAATACGTTTAAAACGGTCTAGAGACAAAACTGGAAAATTCAAAAAATTTTCAATCTAATTGAAGCTTTCGTTGATCGATCAAAATTCTTGTATTAGCATCAGATTGAAGACACCATGGCTTCAATCTTACATATTTAATGTTCCAAGTTATTATCACTATCTCTAAACTTCAATATAACTCCATCATCACTTCATGCACTCACTCCGTTTTCATTCCTTCATAGTCAAGCCTAGAAAAGTCAAGTGAAACCTAAACTTCTCCATAGGAATCACTTTTGTAAGCACGTTAGCCGAATTTTCATTGATGTGAATCTTCACAAGACTAACACCGCATCTCCTTCCTTTAGCATTTGTCGAATCAAATGATGACACACATCAATGTTTTTAGTCCGGAAATGGCACACCAAGTTTTTCGTCAAATTAATAGTGCTTTCGCTGTCACAATACACATGTACAACTTCTTGTTGAAGGCATAACTCATTCATTATACCTTCGAAATATACTCATTAAACAAGTGTCCGACCTTTGACACAGACAATACGTCATAATCACTTGTCTTCTAGCTAGATTCCGCTGAATTAGCCTTCTTTGGTGAAGTATCTAAATTCTTATCTCTCGGGATTTTCGAATTTGTGAAATCCTTCTTCATATGTCTTGTCTTACCATAATTCCAACACTTCAACTTTTCTTTACCATTCGGTTTGGATATCGATCTCGACTTATGCTTCTCTCATTTAGACGATCTCCTCCTTGCAACTAGTGCACTCGCAAAAGTACATTCCCCACTATTATTTCTTCTTTACTACTTCGGTTGAAGGGCGAAGATAATGGTATCGAGGTTCAAGGTATCCCTACCATGGAATAGAGTATCCCCACCATTATAACAATAAGATTAAGGCTCTGTCTTCTCCATCGATCTCCACACTTGTCAGTTTGCAAATTAGTTTGCTGAAAATCTTGATGTGTTCAAAGAGATCCGATCATTCCGCCATCTTCAGAGTGTACAACTTTTTTTTCAGATATATACAATTGGAGAGTGACTTCGTCATATAGATGCTTTCTAATTTCACCCACAATCCTATGGTGGTCGTCTCATTGATGACATTGTAAATAACTTCATCGGCCAAGCACAATTGAATTATGCTGATCGCCCTTTGATCAAGTTCATTCATATCCTATTCTTTCATCGATTCGAAACATCTCTTTTCTAAGGAGTGCTTGCAATATCCCTTGTTAAATTAGGAAAGCTTTCATTTTTAACCTTCATAATTCAAAGTTATTTTTACCTGTAAACCTCTCTATCTTGAACTTACATTCGATCCCTTCAATCCCATGTCTCAAATTCAATATAAGCAACCCAACGTAAAACCTACGCTCTAATCTTAGAATGAATTAAACACATAATAGAGAAACGAAAAATTCGAACAATTATAGAGAATACATAGATTTTACGTGAAAAACCCTTGTGAAAAAAAAACCACGGCACCAAGCGAAAACAAATCCACTATGAACATAAAGTTATAGGAAATTGACAACTTACATATTCAAAACCGTCGTCTCTATAGACGAATTCCCCTTCAGAACCCTAACTCTCTCTAACACAATATGATTCTCCTTAGAATTAACCCTAATCCCGCATAAATACGATTTATATAACCCGATTAGAGTTTAAGGAGAATCACGTTGTGCGAGAGAGAGAGAGAGAGCTTGGGTTTTGAGGGGGAAATTCTTCCATAAAGACAAGGGTTTTGAATATGTAAATTGTTCATATCTTGTAACTTTTTGTTCATAGTTGATTCGTTGTCACTTGGTGTCGTGGTTTTTTCCCGCAAGGGTATTTTCATGTAGAATCTGTGTTCTCTATAATTACTTGAAATTTTTGTTTCTCTATTGCATGTTTGATTCATTCTTAGGTTGCTTCCGCACCCAACATATGGCGGTTGTGCATAACAAGTAGCATTAGAGCATAGACTTTAGGTTAAATTATTTATATCGAATATAAGACATGGGTTCAAAAGGATCGAATGTAAAGTTCGAAACAGAATTTTATTAGTAAAAATAATTTCGAATTATGGAAGTTGAAGATGAAAACTCTTCAATAAGGAGTGTTGCATAGCCTAATTACATAATTAGAAATAAAAAAGTGCACTTATGCCAAATTGCCGCGGATTGTCGATTAAACCATCCATTGATCAACTCCGATCAATAACCTTCGAACAATCAATGCCATGTGTTCGATTAATCGAAAATACCCAAATTATCCAAAAAGTAAACTAATATTTTCAAATTATCTTGAGCGATTAAGAAATGATATTCAATCAATTGATCCAATTTTGACCAAATTGGAAAATTTTGAATTTTCTGGATCTAATCGAAACTGCTATCAATCGAAATCCCTATATCGACATTAGATTAAAGGCACTCAACCAACGGATATTTGCACGCTCCTTAATCCAGGTCCCTGTGACCTTAACAGGCCCATGTGTATGGATGAAGGGTCGCCACCATTTTTAAAATTCCGGCGGACTATCACGTGAGTCATGCAAGTTATTGGAATGTTTTTAGTTCTTTAACTCATCAGTTCGGCTTTTCCAACACGTGGCAAGCGTACATGAGATGGAATCAGTTGTTTGTATGGACCATATCTCAAAATTTACAACGGTTGGATAATTGTAACCCTTGGATTGAAAGATTTTTATGAACAAACCAACGGTCCAGGAACTTTAGCATTAGAGAAACAGTTTATCTGGAAATCAACTTCGCTTGACTGGCTAGGATTGTTCGATCACTGTGAATTTTTGGATATAGCCCATCCAAAATAGACTTTAAATGATGATCGGTTTGGATATGGTACACGTGCCACGTGTAAGATAAACAACCACTGATATGTTCAGCAAAAGAAAGTGACAAACATTTCAGTGTGGCCCACTTTGTGGTGATGTTTTTTAGAAGGCGAGCGTATATTGGTGGGTTTGGAGTTTGTTTTTATTCCATGGGACAGATCCAAGTGGCGTGTTGTTTTAGTTGCCATCATCGGTGGGGCCCATCCATTGGGAGTTAGCAGTTGTTTCTCTTGGGAATTGGGTGGGGCCCACCTGTGTGATGTCAGTTGTATTTGTATCGTTGTGGGTGGACTAAAACTTAGGGAATCATCCAAAGCAATTCATTCTACATGTCATTGTACAGATCCCACTAACTTCAGCTGTAGTATGATTATGATTGGTGATCAGAACGTCCATCTGGTGGGCCCAACTTTGTTGCCCATGGCCCGAAATTCAATCTAATTAGATGATCCTATGGTATAACGTTTGGATTGCTGGGCCATTCATGAGGTATGCCTTACTGTGAACGGACCATCATGAGAGTCTGACTACACAATCCTAGCCATCTGACCAGCGGACGTGTCCCTGTCGAATGTGGACCGTGGCAAACAGGTCAGTGGAAGGACATATCTTTCGGTCATGGCTCATCCAAGGGGTGGCCCACCAAATGAACAGTTCAGATTGTTGGACCTTGATGTCAATGTCCAATTCTTGTGTCCTAAGAGGCTTTTGGGATCCTAGCACGGAACAAATGAGTAAGATCTGAACCGTTCATTAGGCAACCTCTACTGCCTACATGCCCTGGTAGAAAATTCACGCCGGTTATCAACCATCCTTTGTTTTGAGCGAGCCGTCTGTCTTTCAGACCTTTATCGGATAGCAAGATGGTCCAAGATGCTTGATATTTGCGACAAGGTCCATTCACTCGGCGTAATCAAGAAAATAAACGGTCCAGATCACCGTGAAATTTCCATCCCAACCATACAGCCTACTGGAGCAGGATCCAGATCCTACGCCAGGGCACACGTTCAGTGTGGAACACGTGTGATATCCAGACCATTCATTAGGTTGTCTCCTAATTTTAGTGCACTAGCCCCAACTTTCAGTCTGATCCACACATCAGATGTGCTACGCTTGTGCATTGAATGTGGACCATTGGTCCAATGTCCCACACCACCATCTGTTCGTGCAAATAGGATTACTCCATTATTTTGTTTGTAAAAGTGGGCCCATATCTCCGAAATCTACATGGTTGATCTGATTGGGCCCAACAGGACTAGTTGATTCCCCTAAAATCTCCAAGATCGGAAGATCACAGCCATCCAATCTTTGGCCTTTCTTCTTTTGCGGTTGGATTGTTGTTGCGTTTTTATTCTAAAGCATCTATTTGCAGTCCACCAGCCCAAGGGTTAGGATTAGTAGATCTTGGAAAAATTCCTAATCTAGTGTGGGCCCATCACAACGGTCCATATCATGGAATTGTGAAGTCCGCGTATTCGAACTCAAGGCTCACTTATGAGGGAGTGGATTAGATGCGCCCTGGCCTCATCCAATACGGTGCGGCCCTTACCATGAGTCCCACTTAGGGTTGTAAATGGGTCAGCGGACCCAATGGGAAACCCAGACCCAACCCATTTAGACCCGATCTAGATCCGATCCGTTTATTAAATGGTATGGGTATGGGTCCAAAACTAGACCCAGTTGTTAAGCGGGTCTAGACCTGATTTGCTTTATATTGGGTCCAATTCGACATGACCCCAATCCATGTGGTAAATGTTTGGGTTTGGTGTATGTCACAATGAACCTATCCAGAGTCAGACACGTTCAGACCGGCTTTAAACCTGGTAAAAATACTTGCATACCTTAATAAGTAACATGAGAAAACTAGACCTAGAGCTGTACATGAGTTGAGTTAGCTCGGTCAGTTCGCCTAACTCGACTCGGAAAACCTTGACTTGCCTTGGCTTGAAATTGGATTCGGACCGAGTCAAGCTGGTTTTCTGAGCTGAAAAAAATTTCGAGTCGAGCTCGACTCGGATCAAATCGGCCCGGTGATTTAGTTATTTTGATATTGATGCTGCCCATTATGTATTTGATGAAATAATTCAGCGAAGTGTTGTTTTGGGTGCATACATTGAACGCGAGATCGACTGGTAGCGAGAAAGGAATGGATACGAAACAAATCACTACAAAAAAAAAAAAAAAAACTTTACATTATAAAACTATCCTCATATCTTGATTTTGATTTTACTTTAGTGTTCGATGAAATACATGTAAACTATTGTTACATTTTTGTATTCCATGAGAAATTGAAGATGCACTTTATGTTTGAGAAAATGTTGCACATGCTCAAATTGACCCGAACGGATGACCGAACCAAACCAAGCTGGCCACTCAAGCTTGAGGACTGAGCCAAGCTAAGTTCAAGCTAGGGTTAGCTCCTGGCCGAGCTGTGCCAGGCTTTACTCAGCTTGACCCATGTACAGCTCTAGTTAGACCCAACCTATTTGTAAATAGGTGTGAGTGGATTTCCCCATATTAGACTCATACTCATTTATAAATGAGTCTAATGGGTTGACCCATACCAGACTTGGACCAGTCCATTTACTCTTACCCGGGTGGTAGACTCCCAGGAGTTTCAACACCGGGTCCAGGGTTCGAGTACCCACCAATGGTGAAATCCCACGGCGTGCGTGTGTGGGTGTGTGTGTGTGTGTGTGTTAGCATGTGTGTGTGTGTGTGTGTGTGTGTTTAAAAAAAAAAAAAACCACCTCAAAATTGACTATTTAGAGCCTTGCCCACCTTGACGTATGTATTATATGTTCATGCCATCCATTTGTTTTAATAGATCAATTTAGGGCATGATCCAAGAAATGAAGCATATCCAAATCTCATGTGGATCATGCTAGAAGAAACGGTGGTGATGGCTCACCATAATGTTTTAGTAGTATTTATTTGTCATCCAACCTATTTATATGGTCACAACATAATGGATGAAGGGGAAGAACAAATATAAGCTTTTTAATGGTCAATCACCACTGTTTTCTACGGTATGGTCCACTTGAGATTTAGATCTTCTTCAGTTTTGGGCTCATGCCTTAAACATAACTGGAAAAACAGATGGACGGTGTGGATATAAAACACATACATCAAGGTGGGCCCCATGATAATGGCCACACCGTATTGAGTCAGGCCCGAGCCACACCTAATCCGCTCCCTCTAATAAGGAACGAGGGTTCTGCATGTCGGAAAATGCACAACTTCTATGACACGTATGGTTCCATACATGTGGGCCATTTAGAGATCCAAACTATTGATCTGATGAGGTGCACCGTTGATGGGAGCTAGAGGTGGGCATCAAGTTGAGTCGGATCGAATTGGGTCCAACTCGGTTCGATCTGAATTTTTAAGTTAGTGATCCTAACTCGATTCGATCCGGAACCGAGTCCGGGTCAACTGACTTGATCTAATCCGATGCACTGCTAGCCTAACCTGAACCGAGTCCGACTCGGTCAAGGAAACCGAATCCGATCGGGTTGGGTACCGCTTGGATCGGGAGAGAGAAGTGGGTAATACCAAACCGGAAAGGGATTGGCCGGTGGTGTATTGACATCAGCAAGTTCTTTGAGTCAAACTATGAGGTATGTGTTACATCCAAACCATCCAACCATTTGGAGAGCTTGTCTTAAGGATTGAGCCGAAAAATAAGACAAATCTAAAGATCAATTAGACCACACTGCAAAAAAAAGTGGGAGATTGAACGTTTACCATTGAAACCCTTTTTGATATCATAGAAGTTTCGGATCAATATGAAATTTGTTTTTCCACTTCATCCATGTATTTTTAACATTATTAACAGATTAGATGAAAAATAAACATTATAGTGGGGGCCATGTAACTTTGATCTCATTTGAGCCGTTCATACAACTTAGAGTTCGAGGCGCATATACACTTGTCTTCGCACAACCCGTATCATCATTCATCATGTCTCCTTCAGATTTCCAGAGAAAGCCTTTCGCAGGAAGTTCCTATGCAATGATGCTGGGTGGGACCCACCACTATGTTTCTAAGGAATCACTCCGTCCATCCGTTTTGCAAGCTCATTTCATGACATGAGACCAAAAATCAGCAAGATTCAAAACTCAAGTGGGTCGCACGAGAGGAAACAGTCGATTTTCAATGAGCACAATTGAAACATTCTATTGGCCATGAAAGTATTATATCAGCCTAAATTTGTCGTGTTTTTACTTCTTCCAAGTGAGAATAACCTTGTAAGCGGTTTGGATGACATACAAGCATCAAGGTGGAGCCCAGGAAGATTTCAACAGTAGGAATTTCTTTCCCCAATTTTCCATCTAATGAGACCCACTTGAGTTTTGAAGTCTCCTGATTTGTGGTCTCCTGTCATGAAATGAGATCGCAAAATGGATGGACGGAGTGGATTTCTCACAAAATTTTCGGTGGGTCCCACTCACCATCCTTGCGCAGGAACTTCCTGCGAAGGGCTTTTGCAGGAAATCCACGTCTGCCAGATCTTACCAATATTTATTGCAGATAAACTTTGATACTTTGGCAGAGAATGATACTTTGGTAGACAAATACATGGGCACTTAGAATTTACTTAGGAATTGATGCGGAATGCAAATATTTCAAATTAAACGGTCCAAATTTTGGTTATATAGCCTATTTGTAACACTAACAAAAAATTATGCTTAGTTTATTATCTGACTGTTAGATTTGGGAATATTTATTAGGTAGTTAAAAATAAAACTATTTAACGGTCTTATTTCATCAAAAAAAGTGTCCACGAACCAGATATTTCATTTGTCCTAAAAATCTGATTTTTAGTTTTTTACTCTTCGACAGAAGGTTTCACAGTTTAGTCGGCCTAGTTTGAGTTATCATGTGATAGTTATTATATTTCCAAGTGCCTGCGTATCAAACTCAGAGTTTCAAATAACTCCCGTATTTATTCCAGAAATTATCACCTGCAGTCTAACATAACAACTCCAGTAATAATCCAACGACTCTATTTTAACTTTATACTACATGACCAGATCGGATCGGATTTCGGATCAGATCGGTCTGAATTGACCACGATTCGAACTTGATCTGATCAACGATCGGATCTAATTGGCCCTACTCGAACCGCACCGATCCAGGCCTGCGGTTCTGTTCGGATCAGGTCACATCCACCGGATCAGGTTAGAAATGTTCAACTCTAATGGGAGCTTCCTCGAAAATATTCAAGATTGGAAGATACGGATCCTCCGATCAATTGCAACCGAAATCATAAGTGGACGGTTCATATTTGAGACAAAATAGTTCAATGGTTACAAGGTTAAGATGGCCAATCTGGAAGATTATTATTTTTATTAAGTCTGCTCAATCCGTTGTGAGGGCCACCATATAAACGTCTTGGATAATCTACACACACTCCTAAAATGTACGGAATCCATCTCGTAAACAATCAAACAATACGTCACCTGATGAGCGGGCCGTATTGATCTCGAGAAAAAACTTTGATAGTCTGGCAGAATGTGATATATGATATACGTTCGCTAAGAAAATGCACATTTCAAAACAAGCAAGTCAATACACAGGCACACTCACGCCGTAGCAGGATTTCACCAGCTATGGGTACTCGAACCCTTGACCACGTATTGAAACTGCTGAGCCTCTACCACAGCAGCAAGAACAAGGATCCAAGTAAGTCAAATTAAACTGTCCAAATTATGGGACCCAGTTTAGAGTTAACATGAACCGAAAATTATACTCATCTGATTATCTGACCATAAGATTGATGGACATTTATTGGACGGTTAAAAATGAACAGTATCCAATGGTCCTATTTCCCAAAACAAGTCTCCACCAATCAGAGGATTGTTCAACAAACCTTATCTGGGGTTAGTTATTTAAAGGACATTGGGTTCCATGATTTAGTTACTTTAAAGTAAGTTAATATATGCCATGCTTGCAATTCCTGAGTGCATGCTTCTCAATCGTCCCAGGCAGCCTGGGTATCAAATAACTTCCCCTGTCCGGTTCAGTTCGGCACGGATGGGTGTCTATGCCCTCCACGGACGGTCCAGTCTAGGGCTTTTTGTGAGCTTCACCATGATGTGTGTGATTTATTCACGTGATTCATTTATTTTTTTGGATCATTTTATTGCATGATCTTAAGGAGGTAGATTGAAACTGATGTGGACCACACCACATAAAGCAGTGGGATTGATATCTTAGTGTTGAAAACTTCTCAGATGGCATAGGAGTTTTGGCTCAAGTTGATGTTTATGTTTGGCCTCATACAGTTTATATGTGACCTTATGAATATATTAGATGGTAAATAAACATCAAAGGAGCCTTTTTTTTTTTTACACACGCACACACCCCACACACACACATGCTGGTGGAATTTCACCACCGATGGGTACCTGAACCCTTGACCGGGAGTTGAAACTCCCGAGAGTCTACCACCCGGGCAAGAGTAAGGACCCATAACACTTCCTAAGGCTCCTTTGATGTTTATTTACCATCTAACCTAAGGCGACCCATGTAAGAGAATAATGAACCCAAGAAGGTAACGTAGGTCGTATGACCGAGCATGACCTCCATGAATAGCCCGATGACCTGACCATAGCAAAGAGCCCTGCCACCACTGAGCTCTCATTGATACGACCAACAGGCTAATGTACAGGTCAATTCGATCCTAGCTGAATACTTAACTCTAAAAAGCTAACAGCAGGACGGCATTGCACCTTAGATCCAGAGATCGGCCTTAACTAGTCAGGCTAGGCAATTACCACAGTCTTCATAAGGCCCCACTACTCAACTTCATCATAAGAATCGTTTTAAGATTTCTGTTGAAGATCTTAGAAGATAGCTGTGATAAGCACCTACCAAATGGGGGAATTTTTCATCTACAGAACTCCCCCCCAAAACTATAAATAGAATCCCAATTTACACAAAATTGGTACGCAGTAAAACCCTAACATGGATAGACCCAAAGGATCCCTGTCTTAGTCAGGGTCTCTATTACCGTTTTACCTGTGCTGAAACTTCGAAGGTCTGTCGAGGACGACCTGATATCTACATCAACAGTAAGTTTTTACCGATAGTAATTCAGTTCCACTGCTTCTGGTGTGGTAGTGCCCCATCCCCCTCCCGTTCTCGGAGTCTCACTAGTCGCCGCTGTAAAATGCCCGAGAGGAAAATTTTGATGCTCTGGCAGTGTCTGATGGGTGATACACGGGCACTTAGAAATTGCATACATGGAATATAAGTATTCAAATTAAACTGCCTATGTTACGTGTCTAAGTCTAGACCAACTAAAAATTAAACTTATTTAATCATCTGAATATTGGATTAGTGGACATTTATTGGACGGTCAGAAATGAATATCCACTTCAACCAAATTTGTCCACGAATCAAAGTCTAGGATTACTCAAAAAATCATATTTTTAGATTATGGCCTAGAGACATCTGATTACACAATCTAACCGGTTTATTTGGCTTCAATATACGCCACGTGTACAAATTCTGAGTGACTGCGGATCAAGGATCATTCGCTGCCAGAGTATCAAAGAACTCATAAACGGAAAGACGGCCTACGGCAAAGCATCAACCAATCGGAAGCCGCCACGTCGCAGAAGGTTCGCGGCGCGGCGAGTCGCCGATTCCCAACACACCGTACAGTCTCCGTAGGAATCGTATCTAGCAAATGGATGGTCCATATGGGAAGCGGATTGTGTACCGAGTAAATCTGCATGATTTATGTTTTTTATCCACTCCGTTAATCCATTTTAAAAGATAATTTTAGGGCATAAGCCCAAAAATTAAGTATATCCAAATCTCAAGTGGACCTCACCATGGAAAACACTGTGAATAAAAATTCTACGGTTGAAAATTTTTGGGAGCCACAGAAGTTTTGGATCAAGATGTTATTTGTTTTTCCCTTCATCCATGTCTGTGTGATCTTATAAACAGGTTGGATGACAAATAAACATCGCTGTGGGGCCTAGAAAGGTTTCAACGTTGGAAGTCATTATTCCCACTATTTCCTGTGGTGTGGTCCACATCAGCTTTGGATATGCTACGATTTTGGGCTCAATCACTAAAATGAGCTGAAAAAATGGATGGACGGCGTGGATAAACCACATACATTCACGGTGGACCCAACTGAGTTTAGTGTACTGAATACGCAATCCGATTGTCCAGATGAACCACATTGCAAGGTCCCCGCACGTGCACCGCTGGTTCTTGCAAATACTTGCACGGAAGCATAACAGCTTAACTAACTCAGACAGAAGGACTTCAAAATTACGAAAATATCCTCTACTCTTCCCCGAAACCTCAGGGGCGACGCCAATCCTCCAGAGGGCATTTCCGTCATTTGAGCCCAATTTGAACAAAAGGGCGCGCAGTGTTAAGATGACCTGCTCGAAGTTCCTGCAACTAATTCCCAATTCCAGAAATAGCCCCAAAGAAACACCAGAATCTCATCTCTCTCTCTCTCTCTCTCTCTCTCTCTCTCTCTCTCTCTCTCTCTCTCTCTCTCTGTATGAGAAAGATCCAAGAAGGAGCTTCAGGGAGCCGGAAGAACCACGGAGCTCTATCTCATGTCTACCATCTTCGATGCCTGCAAGAAGCGCAAACGGCAGATCAAGGCCTATGCATTCCATGCGTTTGCAGACCCTGGCTGCCCAGTCGACTACTCAGGCCCGTTCCGCGACAATATCCGATCATTCCTCCGGGAATGCGCTGAGATTGAGGACTACAATGTCGAAGGGATGCCGACCTGGTGCACGCTGCTCGTCAATGAGGGCAGCGGTGTCGTTGTCCCTCTCTATTTCATCGAAGAAAATGTCAAGCACTCAAGACGCCCGTTCTGCGATTTCTGCCGTTGCGTCGGTAAGGAATTGCTGATTTAGATTTGTTGCGTTTGATTGGAATTGGATTTTTTCTTGAATTGGAATTTGCTGGATTTGGGTTTCGAATTGGGGATTTGGGTTAGAATAATGAATTTTGAGAATCATGATAAATTCTTTTTGGCATCTGTCATTGTAAACCTAACTGGATTTCTTGTGAGAAGTGATGAATGGGCTCTGTGTTGATTTTCCCCCCCTGCATTTCTAACCTTGACCTGTATTGGGAATTGGACTTGTGTGGGATTCTTTCAGACGTTGTGATGTAACCCAGATTGTGTTTGTTAAAAAAACCTTTTGGATTTGGGTGGGATTCTTTTCAGCAACGAATTTCAGTTGTTGGGTGATTTTTTGCCATTTCTAACCCTGAATTGGTTTTCTGAATTGGGGATGGGATCATGAAGAAATCCTTTTGATTCAAGTAGTTTTCGCAAACTGGGTTGTGGAGTGGTTTTTCTGGCATTTCTATTCTTCAATCAGTCTTTTCAGTGACTTCCTGTAAGCCAAATCCGGATTTCTATTTTCTATATATTTATAGTTCTGAATTGGGTTTTGTAGGGAAACTTCTGCATGATTCATAACCCGAATTTGATGTCTAACCAATTGGAATCTGGTTTTCTATCCTGAATTGGGAATTTGATTTAGCGAAGTTGTAATCCAAACCGGGTTCTGTCATTTCCATCGTTCTAGCCCTGAATTGGGTCTGGAAGGGGTTCATTTCAGCAATCTGTTGAAACCCAAACAATCCTTCTTGCTGGAAATGATTTTTCTTGAATTCTACGTGGATTTTCTATTCCTTAATTGGAATCCTGAATTGGGGATTGGACTGTGGAGTGATCCTTTTGAGTGAATAATCTGGACTGCAGAGTGATCCTTTTGAGTGAAAATAGCAATCCAAACCGGGTTTTGTGATGTACGTCCTTTTGAATTGGGTTTAGATGGCTTCATTCGATTAATAATACAAAATCAGAATCACTTTTCTTCCTGAAAGTAGTTTCGGTGAATCGGATTTCAGTGTTTTTCTGGCATTTATACTCTTGATTTAGTGTCTTTTCAGTGACTTGTTGCGAGCCCAATACGGATTTCTAATTTAGATATTTTCCATCTCTGAATTGTGTTTTAGAGGGAATTTGCGTGATTCACCGTAACCTGAGCTGAATTCTTAATGGAAAGTATTCCTGAATCATAGTCCTGAATTGGATTCTGTGATTTGTTTTGTTTCTAGCCCTGAATTGGCTTTGGACAGGATTTGTTTCAATCTATCGGAACCCAAATCATACTTCTCACGGAAGTGATTTTGTTTAAATTCTAGACAGAGTTTGTACATTTCATCACAAAAGCAAATTGGGTTGCTGGCCGGAGTCTTAATCTGGGCAGGATTGTTCTGATTGTTTTGATGATTGAATTGCGAAATGCGTTGATTTTGGACTAGGTGGTGTGTCTGGTTGGACCAAATATCATGTTATTTCATGATATTTGGTGCAACCAAACACACCCTTAAGTAGCTGTACTTTATTTATGTTGGAATTTCATGTTTTGTTTGTAGGTTGGAGACATCATTTCGTGTCCAAACGGCGATATCATATCATGATTCCGTCTGACAGCGAGTGGGATAAGCCTCTCAGTGATAGGATTTTCAGTCTCCAAAACCATCTTCTGCACGGATTGATTCACTGCAACGGTTTCGGTCACCTGCTCTGCATCAATGGCCATGAAGGCAGATCGAAATACATCCGAGGAAGAGAGATCATGGATCTGTGGGATCGGATCTGCACGACACTCCGGACCCGGTGAGAAAAAGAACTGTAGTTCAGCTCAACTTTACTTATATGGGATGCGGTGCGCGTGAGTGGGGCCAACTCCAAAGATGCCCTGGCCCAAAAATAGGCTGGTCCACTCATCCTGTTGGCTACAAGCCAATGCGGGAAATAGCCGCTTAGAGAAAAGATCAAATTGCCCCATATTCAACTTAAATGTGCAGCCCACCTGATAAACCATCCTGATTTTTGGGCCAGGCATGAATGGCCTGCCATGTTGAACTACCTTGGCGAATTTCTCCTTATCATAATTCGATCGGTGGGTTTGAATTTTTGGGTACTTGTTGCAGGAAAGTGACGGTCGAGGACATATCAACGAAAAGTTCCATGGAGCTGCGGCTACTCTGTGGTGTGGCCTACGGCCAGCCATGGTTCGGAAGGTGGGGCTATAAGTTCTGCCATGGAACCTTCGGAGTGACAGAACATAATTACCAGCAGGCCATTGAGATCCTCAGCTCACTCGATCTTGACAGAGTCATCGAAGATTTCAAAGAGGTGGGCCGGGCAAGAGAGATGGAACGGATCATCCTCAGCTATCAGAAGGCGAGCAAGGCCCATCTAGAAACCATCCGTGACCTCCTCCTATGCATGCTCGAGCTCAAATCCCACCTCCCATTAAAGAACAACACCACAACTACCACGGTTGCTACTACAGCTCGGAAAACCCCAGCGGGCCCCAAGGCTGGGGCGCCCAAGCAGAGCAAGCCAGCAGCACGGGAGAAGAAGAACTGCATCGATTTCAGCACAGTAGCAGCCAGCCTGATGAGCCGATGGTCCATCCGGCGATTAGAACTCACTGCCCAGGTGATAGTCGATGCGCTAAAAGAGAATAGATCAGGCGGCCACAGTGGGGCCCACGTGTGGATGACACGTCAGGACGTCCGCGACGCAGCCAGGCTCCACATAGGTGACACGGGCCTGATCGACTTTGTGCTCAAGTCCCTCGGCAACTGCATCGTCGGGGACTGCGTCGTCGTCCGAGCCGCCAACCCAACCACACGGGTGCTCCAGTACACAGTCAAGGACACCACGACCAGCAATGGCGCAGCTGCCACAGAACCTGTTGCCAAGCTAGACAAACCAGCACTGGGCCCCGCCGAGAGGATGGACATAAACCGGGACATGTTGCACGTGTACAAGCATGTGCTAGAGCACTACCCAGCCGAGGCATGGGAGCCAATGCGGCTAGCCGGACGTGCAATCCTCCATAGCAAGCACTTTGTGAAGGCGTGGCCATTCCAGGATGCTGATGACGAGATGCTGCGGTTCATGTGCAAGCTGATGCCCTCAGCTGGGGAGGAGGCTGAGGAGCTGACGCAGCCGCTTCCGCCGCCCGTGCTGGTAGTGGTCCCGCCGCATGCGACGGTGGGAGAGCTGCGGGCGGCGGGGGAGCAGGCCTTCCGGGACACGTACTGCATCCTGGAACGGTTCGAGGCGGCCGCGGTGGAGGGATTGGAAGGCGACGAAGAGGAGCTTCTGTTCGCTGTGGCCCAGTCCGGGGCGACTGTGTGGCTGAGAGGGAGTGGCGTGGACCTGAGGTGCAAGCTGAGGTATGAGGGTGGGGCCGATAACTGGACGGTGGATTGCACGTGCGGGGCGCGGGATGACGATGGGGAGCGGATGGTGGCGTGTGACATATGCGAGGTGTGGCAGCACACGAGGTGTGGCGGCATCGACGATGCAGCCGCTGTGCCGCCGCTGTTCGTGTGCGCGCGGTGCGGGAGCATGCTCGCTCCGCATGGCCATGAGATCCTCGGCAAGGTGGCGCTGCCGCCGGAGTACACGTGAGAGGGGTGCCGTGTGCCACATGTGGGGTGGCAGGTGTGCATGTGTTGGTGTAATGGTTTTTTTTTTTTCTTTCTTTCTTTTTCCAGTGGGTGACATGAGTGCGTCTACTGATTTTTTTTTGTTTTTTTTTTACCATCAAATTTTTTTCTCCCAAACTGAATAAACCTTCTTCAAGGGCATTTTCTGACTTTATTTGTTGACCATTGTATCCCTGACAAGCTAATAAAATTTGAGGATTTTTTTTTCTGTTGTCATTTCGTGAATTGATGGGAAGAGGGCCTATGAGTGGGGCTCTTAGAAAAATGATGGGAGTTTTTAAGTCACCTGGAAGGCAGGCTTACAGTGGGCCAGGTTGTCCTGGCGGGCTTCGGGTGCTGCCTGATGTGTGTTGGAATGGGGGCGTTGGAGGAGGCCTAAAAGATAAAGAAGAAGAAGATTCAAAAGATTATATGGACGGAGGCAGTGAGAAAAGACTTGATGACATATAATATAACATAAAGTAAATAAGCTTCACCTATCTTATGTTAATTAATTGGGATAAGGCCTGGATTATGTTGATGATGATCATCATGTTAGGAAATAACTTCTCAAAGCGATTTCCTTGAACCAATGGTAATGGAAGTGGAGGCTCGATTGTTAGATCTTGCCTGATGCATCTCACGTCACTGGAAGATGAGTTATGCCGCTTTCACTAGCCTAAGAAGATGTCTACGGAAACACTCTTTTTCAAACTAGATCTACATTGTAAATCGTGTGGTTGTGATGGAACTTGACTTCCCTCTCGCAATACCTCTCTACACTCTAGAGATTTGTGCTTGAGATTATGTGTATTTTGGTTGTAGGTTCCTGCCGATTATACAAGGATACTGCCATAAATATCTCTAATAGCAGGAGATGAACAGTTCTAGAACTTCTAGACTAAAGGCTGCCTGAGAAGATTAAAGTTTGCTTGGGAAGATGAATAGTTCCGAAACTGCTAGAGCCTATGTCTCTATCTTCCAATTGGTGGAGCCTACTTGGACGACTCACCTAACCGTTACATCTACCACTCGGACTAGTCGGGCATCAACCCAATTAATGACCAAAACTAAAGCTCGTTAGAAGTCCTCATACTACAAAATATAGTGTGCAACCAGTGAAGCACATAACCTTGAGAGAACAAGTATGTTAAGTTTCCGTCAACAATCACAATGTATCTTATCTTCGGTAACATTAACCTACCCCTGGCTCGCCTTGGTTACACCAATAAAGGATACTCTCTAACCTCTCATGGGTACTCATAACCCGAGTGATTGTCCATTTATTTTATTTGCACCCATGAGTTCAGACATGCTGAGGGACACGTTGGCCGGCCATGAACTCATCTTGCTCGCGCACGTTAATATGTCACATAAAAATGTGAGATGTAAAATTAGACGGTCTTCCCGCAGTGCTCATACTTACCCATCTTAGCTCAACCACTTTTTAAGACACACTTCATTATACCCTTTCTTTTATGGTCTATGGAAACGAGCTAGAATAACAACATCAAGCCTCCATTTCAAAGCATAGCCCGCAATCATAAGGGCACAAGGGTCACCTACACACTGGTTTTCTCACATGGAGGAGAAACTCAGATCTATTCTCTATCCACAGTAGGTATTTTCAATTGTCTTTAGCAAGTGTTTTATGAAAAGCATGTTATGGTGGAGCTCCTTAGGAGTATGTCAGCCTCTACACCATACAAATCTTAACTTAGCTGCCATCCAGGCACTTAGTCTTAGCCACTCAACTCAATCACTTTCATAAGCTCTTAGATGAAGTCTCACATCTGTCTTATTCATGCTGCATGACACTAGTGGGAATGACCATTGAGAATATGGATAGTGTGGTTGATTGGTGATACAGGTAAGTAAATGACAATCTTTTACGTATACAAATATGTTACTCCAACGTCTTCTTAATACAATGTACAAATCATATGGACTACCTCTTGTTTGGCACAAGTATCTGATGCGACATAGACCTCCTGGTTACGTCTGTTTCCTATATATCTATTCTGATTCAACAGTTTGTAAGTTCATAAGTCATCTACTGCCATGTCTTGCAATGTCTTGCGTACGATGTCGTTTTTAATTGACTCATCCTTTTTTCCATGTCTTGCATATAGGTGGGAGGAACTCTTGTAGTACTGCTTCTGGGGGATTTGATCATCTTATCTATAATATCCGACTTTAAAAGGTATGGGTTGTACATACTAATACTTAAGCACACATCTCATTTTCTTGAAAGAACTGTATTACCAATTCATAATCTTAATATAATAGGGAATCGGAACTGTTAATTTCACCTATGTATGCGATCTAATATTCATGTCGTGATCCCATCGATCCAAAAGTTATTTGATCTAACGGCACTACATTTACAGTTGTAGATATTATTTAAAGACGTTTTGTAATATATTTCACATACATCATGATCTCTTTTTCGGCTAGATTTGATAATTTAAAAATTAATGTGTTATATATATTTTAATAATGTGATTTGTATAATAATATATGGCTGATTGAGAAGCCAATGACAATGAAATTTTCCTAGGTTTGTGGCTTATCCATGAGAACACCCAGACTTGAAACCGTTGGTGTGTTACACCAACATCTGGAGCTATATTCCATGAAATTTTGAATTTGGATGTATCACGTTACTTGATGTGACTGTGAATGATCACTTCATGAGACCAATTTTTTTACAAACCTTTTCAATTTTATATGGGTAGAGTAAGAGGGATGTAAGTTATCCGTTTCATGGGCCATCCATAGATTATAGGGTTATTGAAACTAGATCAAACCCAACCGTTGGATTGACTAAATGGCATATTAGTGGGGCCTGCAATAGTTGTGGTTGTGTAACATGATTGAGCTGGCACACCCAATCACATGTATTGCGTGGTGTGAGTCGATTTAAGTATGGATAACTCAAAGCAGTAGAGATTTTAAGAGAAAACGAGTTGTTGGTGTATGGGCATTAGAACTCTTTAAATTCTCTGTATATGAGAGTCTCTACCCCCTTTCACACTAAACTAGTAAAATACAAGCCTCCCATCTGCTATCGCTGCAAGGGATAGAAGAAGTAGGAAGATCACATTCATTCAAACAGTTTTGAGTACCATGAATCCAAGTACGTCTTTGCTCGAAATTCCGTGTGGATTAATTCATATGATCCAATGGACTCGAGGTTCTCCATCAATAAGGCAGATGATCATGTGGGAATATCATCAAGGGTTCAAAGAATTGCTGAAGATCACATTCATTTAAACAATTTCAAGTACCATGAATCCAGGTACGTCTTTGATTGAAATTCTTTATCGATTAATTCATTGTGTGGATAAGGAATTATTGGATCTTGATGTTTCGTCATATAGATAATGGCTCATGTGCCTTTTTGGCACAAGCGTGCTCCGCTGTTGGTGATCCTGATCGTTGATCTGAAGAACCCCCATCATGGATTGGGGATGCACCAAAACTTGTCCAAATTGAAAGATCCTAACGCCCTTGATTGTTATCATATGGATAGTTGAGAAGTACAACAATGGTCTGGATGCTCGGATATTCCAGAACATGTGATGCGTAGGAGCCCAACCTGTGGTGCAGATCCAGCGGGCTTCATTCTCCGTCAACTGTGAAGCTCCAGTAGACCATAACCTGCCAGGTATGATCATATACACCCAGGTTATTGTGTGGAATGGACCAGACACGATGGGTTGCCAAACATGGGTGGGGAAGGATCCTTGCATGGGTCTATGCAAACCACCATGTAGCTCAGACCACCTCCCAAACAGGACAGGCAGGTGATTCCACAACATGGGTTTGTGCAAACCACCATCCAAACATGACCTGCTGCTGATTTTGTAGCATGTGTTTTGTGATCCCAAGCCATTCAAACATTGACCTTGTTAAACCCAAGCCACCTAACCCTTGTGCAATTCCATGACAAGAACTGACAAAGTACAATCATGTGGTTTTTATAAACCCATCCCACCTAATCCTTTCTAATCCCTTGAGCCAAACACCCCTTTAGGGTTTCTAAAATCCCTTGCTTATCTAAAAGATATTGAATTTTATGGTGTAAGATATCATAGTTATTTCCATCTAGTTTCTCGCTTTTGTTCAATTCAGTTATCGATGTTCTTGTAAGCATTATTAATACATTTAGAGACAAGATATTATATTCAAGATCCAAGCACCATATATTCGTGGCTCGCAACATCACTAGATGATTGTCACTTAGATTTATTGTATATTGTTGGATAGAAGGACAAGACAAAACCCTGCAAGAATCTCCTCAAATACATTTAACGTGGAGGTTTTTTATCCTCAAATTTTACACTCCTATGCAAGGAGCCTTAAAGCTTCCACTCATCTCCCACTACTCTGATAAAGATAAACCACTAAGGGCGTATTTGTTTTTTCAATTACACATGTAAATGCAGATAAATAAATAATAATTAATTTTGAAGGGCGTTTGTTTGAGGGGAAGGTAAACATGCAATTACATCTTGAAAATCATGTCCAAAAAGCATGAAACCAAGAGGGATTGGAAACCGTTGAAGTTCATGGGCCCCACGGTAATGTGTGTGTGATCCACACCATCCATCTGTTTTACTATCTCATTTTAGGGCATGAGCCAAAAAATAAGATAAACTGGAAGATCAAGTGGACCACACCACAGGAAATAGGTGGTTAATGACACCCAACATTCAAAGTTTAAACCTTCCTAGGGCCCACAGGGATGTGCATCTATCATCCAACCTATTCATTAGATTACATTGACATGTATGAAGGCTATACACACATATCAGCTTGATCCAAAGCCTTTGTGGCCCCCAAGAAGTTTTCAACGTTAGGTGTTCAATTCCCAGCATTTTTTTATGGTGTGGTCCACTTGAGCTTTAAATTTACCTCATTTTTAGCTCATGCCATAAAATGGGCTGGCAGAATGGATGGACGATGTGGATAAGATACATACATTATGGTGGAGCCCACAATGTTTATATGTGAAACTAAACAATTGTATTAAAAAAATAGGGAAAGCTTTTCAAACAAGCTCCTTGTCAATGTCAACCTCGGTATAGGCGCTGCATTTACATAGGTAAATAATCATTACTCATTTACAAGGAAATACACGAGTAAAAGAAAAAACAAACAACCCCTAAAGCACCTCGATGACTAGGGGGTGTGTGTGTGCGTGGGGGGGTCCCCACTATTTAAAGCGGGGGAAGGAGGGCGGCACCAATGGATGTGAGCATTCGGAGGCAACGCACCCAAAGAATGGAACTATGGTCATTTGTTGTTTAAAAAAATGCATTTCTGCCTATTAACCCCTGATTTTCAATAGTCACATTTTAGGTCTGCATGTACTGTCAATACAACAACATATGGTCATTGCATTTATATGATTGAGCAGATTAGTTTGGTCGATAATAGCTAATCTGGTCGAAAATATCATAATTGGTTATCTTGGTCAAAAATCAGCAATATTGGTCAAGAACAATCCCTTTGGCCGAAATCGACCACTTTGGTCGAAAACATCAAAATCGGCCATCTTGGTCGAAAACAACAAAATTGGCCATTTTGATAAAAATATCGACTATATTAGTTGAAAATATCAAAATTGACCATCTCAGTAAAAATTTAGCCATCTTAATCAAAAATATCATAATCGGCCATGTTAGTCGAAAACTAGCCACATTAGTCAAGAACAGTCCCTTGGACAAAATCGACCACTTTAGTTGACAATATCAAAATCAGCCATCTTGGTCAAAAACATCAGAATCAATCATGTTAGTAAAAAAAATCGGCTATACTGGTTAAACATATCAAAATTGACCATCTTGGTCAAAAATTTGCCATCTTGGTCGAAATCATCATAATCAACCATGTTGGTTGAAACCATCAAAATTGGTCATCTTGGTTGAAAATATCATAATCAACCATGTTAGTTAAAAATCAGTCATATTGCTCGAAAACATCAAATCGATCATTTTGGTATAAAAAAATTAGTCATTTTGTTTTTTTAAAAAAAAGCAGAATCGACCATGTTGGTCAAAAATCAGTCATATTGGTCGAAAACATCAAAATCGACCATATTGGTCGAAAACATCATAATCGGCCATGTTGGTCAAAAATCGGCCATATTCGTCAAGAATAGTCCATTGGTCGAAAACATCAAAATTGATCATCTTAGTTGAAAATATCATAATCGGATAAGTTGGTTGAAAATTAACCATATTGGTCGAAAACATCAAAATCACCTAACCACCTTGGTCGAAAATTTCTCATCTTGGTCGAAAATATCAGAATCGGCCATGTTAGTCAAAAACATCATAATTAGCCCTGTTAGTCGAAAATTAACCATATTGGTCGAAAACATCAAAATCGACCATTTTGGTTAAAAACAACCCTCGAACAAATTCAATCATTCTTGTCGAAAATAAAATTTGATCACGGGATATATTCGGTCAATAAGATAGTTTAATGATAATAACGAAAAACCAAGGCCATTAATCTAACCATTTATCTTGAGAGGGAAATATATGTCTGTGGTTTAATCTCTCTCTCTCTCTCTCTCTCTCTCTCTCTCTCTCTCTCTAATCTACTCGTAACCAGCAGTCGACCATTGCCTCGTTAGACATAGTCGGTTACTCTGAAAAGTTATTCACTTATTCGGTTAGGGATTTCAATCCCTTCTTTTAGAATTCTTATTCAATCAAAAAAAAAGAGAAAGATCGGGAGAGGACAAGAAAAATATGCAATGAAGGCGCACATCTAAATCTCTAATACCAATGTTAGGAAACAGCTTCTCAAAGTGAATCCCTTGAACCAATGACAACGGAAGATGGAGGATTGGTTGTTAGATCTTGCCAGCTGCGTTTCACATCACCGGAAGATGAGTTACGTCGCTTTCACTAGCGTAAGAATAGGTCTACAAGAACCCTCTTCTCCAAACTAGATCTATAATGTAAATCGTGTAGTTGTGATGGAACCTGACTTTCCTCTCGTAATACCTCTCTACACTTTAGAGATTTATGCCTGAGATATTCTACGTATTTTGGTCATGGATTCCTACCCATTATATAGAGATACCGCCATAAATGTCTTCAATATTAAGAGATGAACAATTTTGAAACTGCCAGACTAAAGGCTGCTTGAGAAGATGAACATTTCTGAAACTGTCAGAGACTATCTCTTTATCTTCCAATGGGTGGGGTCCACTTGGACAACCCACCTAGCAATTATAGATAACAATACTAGTCCATACTATAGTGTTAATGCTGGATCCTAGTGTGGATCACACTCATGCGGGCTGGATTGACATTTGAATGTGATAGAAATGGTTATATTTGACTAAAGTCACCACTAGCCAATTAATCTGATTCCACAGTCGGGTAGACCCTGTAGAAATGTTATGATAAAATCTATAGATTATCTTTCCTAAAATGACTCCTTAATCTACGGCTGAAGATTCTAAATAAGGGACCATGATTTTAGAGATGGAAGGTGTTAGGCACATGCTTTGCCTATACAAATGCACGGTCTTTACTTTACAAGATCTCAAGAACTATTAAGGATAAAGATCTCAAGAACTATTAAGGATTAAAACTAGTTCTTGTGCACTAATGATGCATGGTGTGTGCAATGTCATGTTAGATGCAACACCTATAACAAGCTATAGCATAAGTTGGATAATTTCGCATTGACTCTCCCCACTTGCTAAAGCGAGAACTAATCAATCCAAGTTTCTGATGGGTAAAATCCGATTAACTCGGCGAGCTGCAGAGCATACATTTGAATTGACAGGGTGTTAAGTGCTATGTATGCAATGTAGTTATGTATGTAAAGATGTTTGTGTGTGTGTGTGTGTGTGTGTGTGTGTGTGTGTGTGTGATGCAGTGTAGAATGCAATGCTTATGACAAACTGTAACCTAGGTTGGATAAATCCGTCTTGACTCTCCCACTTGCCAAAGCATGAACTAATTGGCCAAAGTTTCTAATGGGTATGATCTAATTATATTGGTAAGCCACAAAGCATACACTTGTAGTTGTTTAGGTGCATGATGCTATGCGATGCAATGTTATGAGATGGATAAGTAGGGGAGTGGAGAAGGGAATATATATTGCATGATATTTATGTAAGATGGACGAAGCTGATGGAAAGTTGGATGGTAGTGTCACAAGGAGCAGGTTGAGTGGCTTGGATTGAGGCTTTGGTTGCTTAGGTGGCTAAGGTTATGGCTAAACTAGGCTAGCCTGGGTTGAACTCTATCATATTGCTCTCTCCTCTCCTTGGTAGAGGGATGGAACGACAGGCTAAGGGGGTTTCTCCTTGAGTGGAGAGGCTTGGATTTTCTTATATGAGAAGGTATGTTGTGGGTTTCCTAGGATTGATGAAATAAGAAGGGGACTACAAAAAAAAAAAAGGCTTGATTGGATGTCATTGCTTATGATATACATAAAATATTGAGAGTCCTAGGCCCCTAAAACTTATATTTTTTTAGTACCTTATTTTGCCTAAATCCAACTAATTTTGTGATTTTTGATTATTTTGTAAAAAATGGAATATGACACAAAAATATGAGAAAAGATGTAGGAAATTTTATTTCTTTTAAATCAATAGTCTAGATTAGATGGTAACAATGTGTATAGAGCAGAGTACAGCGGAAGTGGAAAAACGCTCTGTACACCGACGTTAAATATTCACTTTTTTCTTAGAGTAGAATCTTAAGATGATTTTTATACCATTATGTAGAGTGCATCGAAAATCTCTAGGGTATAAAGTATCACTCCTATCTGATAACCGTGAAGGAGGTTACTGGGGAAAAAAATAAAAAAGGTAATTTTTTATTTTAAAAAAATCATGCCTATGCTAACACATGTTGACGTCATCATAATCCCTTAAAATTTTCTATCGAAATTAGAGATCCAATGTGGGCCATCTGATCTGTCTACCTTGAAGAGCACATGAAGTTAGGGCTTGGGTCTAAATTTGATAGGAATATGAGATGCCAATAGACCATACGATCAAAATCTAATCGACAGACGTTTAAGTGATTTTTTAAAGAGTTCTAGTCATCCATTTCTCATGCCAATGGTCCATTTAGGCAAATAGATGCCTGGAATGTTGCAGACAGTCCAAATTATGAATCACCCCGATGTATTTTGAAAGAATTTTTTTTAAAAAAAAAGTGAACGAACCAACATTGGTGCATTGGTCGCTTGAAAAAAAGTTAGGAAAGAAAGACTATCTCAAGCTGCAAATGCACAGACCAAAAATAAAAGAGAGAGGCGGAGGCAGTTGCCGCTATTGGGGTTCGAACCAGCTATAAAGCCAAGGGCAGCTGCAAGGTGGTGATTGGGAGGATAAAAAAATAATAAAAAAAAATAAACAGATAAATAATGTTGAGAGGTAGCTGTTGTTAGATTGCTAGATTGTTGGATTGTTGGAAGATTGGTGGTGGTGTTGGCCGAACAAAGGAGAAGAAGAGATGTGGTTGGGGCTTTCCAGGGATATGATTTCCCAACTTATTTTTTCAATTTTCTTGTCTTTTGATTCTCTAGTCTACACCATGGATAGCTAAATTGTTTGTCAGGACTGAGATGAAGGCCCTGATTGGAACAACCTTTGATGTTTATTGATTCTATTTGACATTAAAAAGATTATTTCTTTCTCTTATGGTTTAATTGCAAAACAAATAATAATCCAAATTTTCCTAATCTATAAGGTTGACCATAGTCTAGATTTGGGATTATTTGGAATTGAAAATTTACGTGTATTTGTGTCTGACTATGAACGGGTTTCCTTTTAAGAAAGAAATAGGATTTACAATTTTATATGCCTGACCATTGATGGAAAATTGTAATCCATAGGACTTCCCCAATTTCATTGTTTGTATTATTTGATTACAATAATAGATGATGAACGTGAATTTGATTAAGTTGATTGATTCTTGATGCTTGTATTTGCATAACCATTAAGATACTTGCATTAGGAATAATCATTGTTTATGCAAAACTCATTGCGCTTCTATATAATCACACAATCTATGTGCCTAAACTATGACTTGGATTGGACTTTATTTAGTTATCTTAAGTCAATTTGAATTTGAGTGAATCAATAAGTGAAAAGGGGGTTGGGATAATTAGGAGGTAACACGCGTTTGATGTTCTTGATCAAGGATATCCTATTATTTAAAGGTCTATATTCGAGTTCCACATTGATCAAGCATCGAAAATTTGGTCTTAGGGTTCATTGTTTCTAATTTCATAGTCCTAACTAAGTAATCGTAAAGCTTATGAAGAGCCCCCAACCCACGACTTACTTTACTTCTAAACTCATGCTTTGATACCAACTTATAACGCCCCAAATTTCAAGGGTCGAGTACATACTCGGTCCTTAATATCCTAGGTATTAACTTATACTTTAAGAGCATAGTTTATTTATACCTTAGAAACATAGTTTATTGGCACCAATAATTGGCATCATACACATTCGTAGAGAAATAAACTAGTACATTTATTAAGTTCGAAATTAAAGAAGTATTAATAATAAAATATCCAAACCAGCCATTAAAGTCATTCAAAATCAAAAGTACGAGTCTACTCAGATGGGGACTCAATAAACATATCTACGATTTGTCCTATTATTCAAATATTCTAACTATTCTAGAGAAAAAGATGAACAGATAATATGCTATGACTACACCTGCCCATTTTGCACCTAAAAGTATGACACTTCTTCCTCGAGGTCCACGTAAGCCTCCTTCAGTACAACGGCTTCTATAGCACACGCATCACCAACATTTAAGTGGTGTTTTAAAATACCGTTGCAAGAGGGAGTGAGTGATCAACTTAGTGTTACCATTTTCCCAAGTTTCTCAAACCATCAACACAGTTAATTACATATAAAGAAATCACAGCAAAGCAAACATTTCATAATTTAGTTGATTAGACGCATGTATGACATGAAATGCAAATACATGCATCGAAGAGAATTGATAGTAATATGGCTCGTCACCAATATTATCTGCAATGCAATTCGAACCGACAATGATACCAGGAATATCCACCTGTATGGCATAACTACAACAAACAGTGAGACCATGTAACACCTACAAATGCCATTATGTATATGCCTTAGCTAAACCTTTATTAGATCAATTACAAATAGTATATTAAAAAAGCTAGAATATCATAATTATACCAAGAGTCAATAGAATATGATCACGTGGCTTGTTACCCGGGTCACTTAATCCAATTAAGGGCTCATCGCCCGAGATCAAATATAAATGTCCAATCCAAATGCATGAGGCTTATTGCCCAAAATTTAATTAAGAATTTGTGACTTTAGATTTAGAGTCTCCTGATTTATTAAGTGTGTCATTAGTGACTGGGATATGCATCTCAAATCTTGAGAGAAAAATTATTGTAATGGGGTAGCCTATATGATTCGAATTAGAGTTTAATATACACACCTATCTGCACACAAACTTACTGTAATGAACATAATGGAAACTTAGGCATATGAGTAGCAGTGTCCTTGTTTATATGTCAGGAATATTAGACAATTTCGTGGATGAAATTATTTTAAGGGGGTATATTGTAACACCTCGACCCTCCAACACTCGGGTATTGGATGTCCTTGGGGGTTATCAATATATATATATATATATATATATATATATATATATATATATATATATATATATATATATATACACACACACGATCAACCATGCGGTCGCATGTGCACATGCGTATTTTGAACTCGAAGACTTAGGGATTATAAGCTAAAACTTAGACCTAAAAACCCATGACTAAATTGAATTCCGAATAGTAACAAACCAAACCGCACCATGATAATTATGGGATTTGGATCACCGGATCCCTGGTTCATTAGACCCCAAGTGTTTGATCAGATAAAACCTACGTAAAACTATACCAAATTGGATATTTAAGTCTAAGGTAACTTGTAGAATTCATAGGATCAATCTTTAAGACCGAGAGCAGTGAAATGACCCATTTTAAGACAAGTTGATGTTTTGTCCGTTCGACCGATGAGCCTATTGATTCGACCGACCTGAGCAGGCAGAAAATGGCTACAAACCCTATTCTATCAATTACACCGATAGGACCATTGGTCCATAACGGTTTAACTGATGGGGCGCGTTAAGTCGTGAAAACCTCACACTCAAGCTACCCATTTTGGAGGAAAATCTTATGGGTATAAATACCCATTTCCCCCATTTGTGCAAACCCAACAAAACCTACGAATTGAAGGAGAAAGAATGAAAAATTAAGGGCTTGTTTGAATTTTCAATTCAGTGGTAAATACCATGTAAATAGGGTAATAATTATTTCATCTAGTATTTACAGCACAATTCACAGTGCTTGATTTGACCAACTACTCTTTAGACGTAAAAACCAAGAAGGCCACAAAATATTTGTGCACCCCCGCCCCCCCGCCCGTGATGCATATTGCTTATCCACACCGTTCATCCATGATGCCAACTGAAGTTATGGCATGAGCCAAAAAATTAGGCATCTCTAAAGCTCAAGTGGACCACGCAATAGGAAAAAAAGAAATCGAACACTTACCGTTAAAAATCTCTTAGGGCCACTGTTTCTTTTGGTGTGAGCCATTTAAGTGTTGGATCTACCTCATTTTTCGTATCGTGCTCAAAATATTGTGATAAAATGGATGGATGGAATGGATATATAATACACATCACATTGGGGTCCACAAATTTAAACCAACTCTTTTGAACCGGTTTCCAAGGCAGAAATTCATTTGATTTTCAAACGGGGTGAAATGGTAATAATTATCCATTTATAGGGGTAACTACACAAGCTTTCAAAAATCAAACAGGCCCTAAGAGAGAAAGTGAGAGGGGGGGAGTAGGTCCGCTGATTTGAGTTGCTCATCTCTGCATTCGGGTTGTGTGAACTATTTGGAGTCTTTATCGGCCGGAAGCCTTTGATTGTGGGTCGGATTCGCCCTCATTTGATAAGTAAGAGGTCTTCTAACCATGCTTATGTGTCTTTCCCCATTTTTATAGCCATTTGAAGCTAGTGAGGTTTTAAATCCTCCGCATTCTTCTGAGCCTTAGGAATCCTAATGTTAGGGTTTGTGTACAGGTTTCGAGGTCCCGATAATCATTTAGTGGTAGTCCTTTCTCTTACAAAGCCTTATTTGAGAGCGGCTCCGTGTGGGCTTTGGTTTCGTGACGAGTTTGGGCTCCCGTTCACCAAATTGAGTTGGGAATCATTCTAATCGCGTTAAGTAAATTCCTAAACTCTTGTCAAATGTTTAATTATGATGAAATCCGAATTACTAACAACAGATGTGCAATTAACTTAGGGTTTGGAGCTTTCCTCTGAATTTTCTATCCCTAGGACACATTGAAACCAAGAAATTTTCATTTAGAAGTGAAGATCTACCCTTCAATCTTTCCTATGATATTTTTTAGTTTAACAATAATCTCAATATTTAATAATCATGTTGATTAACCTGTGAACCATGTGATAACTCTTGTAATATATATTACATGTGTTAATTTTAAAATCATTTAGAATAATTCTTAATTTTGAAAATCTGGATAGGAACACATAACATGTTTTTCCCTTTTGTATAAGTTGATTTACACACGTACACTCCTTAGAATGCTCAATCACTTGAATATAATCATTGCCTTGTGGGATTCACGTGAACATGAATTATATAATGTCTTAGTGAAAGTCGTACATAATTTGTGTGATTGTAATGCACACTTGAATTTGCACCTTGAGGGCCTATTTGATTTTCTAAGGTAAACGTAATTGCATTGTAAATAGGTAATAATTATTTCCATAGGCAATAACCTCATTGTTTTCGAGGATTGACTTGACTCTTACTTTTTTCAACGCTAAAATCGAGGATGCTGCTAGATATTTGTGGGGCCCACCGTGATGTATGTGGATTATCCACACCGTCCATCAGTTATGCCAACTGAATTTAGGGCATGACCCAAAAAATGAGCCAGATTTAAATTTCAACTGGACCACACCACAGGAAAAAGGAAATCAAACACCCACCGTTAAAAACTTCTTGTGACCACTGTTTACTTTAGCGTGGGCCACTTCAATGTTGGATCTGCGTCATTTTTCGGCTCATGCCTCAAAATGTCATGGTAAAGCAGATGGACGACACGGATATGTCATATACATCATGGTGGGGCCCACAAATTTAAGTTAATCCTTTTGAATTATTTTCCCCAGCAGAAGTTCTTGCCTATTTCCAAACAGGGTGAAATTATAATAAGCTGGTATTTACAGGGCATTTACAATGAATTTGAAAAATCAAACACGCCCTGAAATTTTTACCATCCTGTGAAATGAATTAAATGAAATTAGTTGTAAACTCTCCATTCGTGTAAATTGTTGCGCCCTAGTTGGCTTTGTTGGGCGGAATCCATTTTGTGATGTCTTTGAATGGACTTGGTGCCTAGGTGGCTTTGTTGGGAGGAACCTTTTTGTTGAGATTATATATGAATTGGTGATGGTAAAATCTACTTGTCGAACCATGGTTGGCAATTAGTTGTAGAGGTTTGTTTGAGTGGGTTGTTTATGAATCAGACTAATAAATGTTGGATTAATCATGCATCTATAGCACGCGGGTGTTATCAGGTGGCTAGATATTATGGTAGCATGTACCTTTGAGTATTTTCATTGGTTCCTAGTCCATTATACAAACAACCCCCTTCATGTGCTAGTCATTGTTGATGCGCATGCCCTCGGATATTTTCATTGGTGGCTAGCCACTTTTATGTTGCATGTGGGAAGGCATTATTGATGCATGTATCTAGTGGTATTTTCGCCGGTGTATACCCCCAAAGCCAGGTGGATGAGCATCCCCAATGTGATATGCATTCATGCATACATGCACTTAATAAGAAACATTATGATTGCTATGGTGTTATTTGCATTACCTTGAAACTATACTTATTAATATGTCATGCATGTAACCTTGAGGGAATTTCTCACTAAGCTAGTCACTCATGCTTGAATTCTCCAACCATACAAATGATACAAGTTTAGATTGGGCCAGCAAGGTACTTGAGTATATCTCGATAGATGCTAGCGATGTTTTCGGCGACAAGGAGTCATTTGCCTGGGTGGCTGAGCTCTATGAGCTCAACTAGTAGTTCCCCAACCCCTATCTTTTTTGTATTTTGTATTCCTATACTATTGGGTTACTTGTGGATTGTAGAGGCCCCAGTTGAGGGTATCCTTTTAGATTGTATGTTTTTGAATGCTTGCCCTGATAATTTTAAGATTGGTTGTTTTACTTATCTTGTATACATATTGTTTGGATGAGCGTTACTTTGATTTATGCGAATGCTAATATGATTTGTGAAAGCATGGAAATCACATCTATGTATGCTATTTCATAGTGTGACACTCGGGTTTCCATCATAAGCGTATTATACTTGAGTGGTGAAAAATGGCGCGATCCAGAGTTAGTATTAAAGCATTGGCTCATTATTTACCCTCGAATTAGGAACCCAAGTCTTCATATTTAGGTGCCAGGTTCTGGGGGCATTACATAGGCTCATGTGAGAATTCATAAATTCCATCTAAGGCTTGCTTCGGAAATAACATAGTTTCACTTTAACTGCCAAACACATTTTTTTTTATTCCACACATTCTATCTACACATTACCAAATGCAACTATGGATTTTAATTCACATGTGGATTCAACGGTGATTGTGATTGAAATTCAAATTCATACCAAATACAAGTTGTGCCAATTGACCATTTAAATTTCTTAAGGGCGGGGCAATATACAAATATGTCGCTGACTCAAGTGGGCCCCACCCCGATGTTTATGTGAAATCTACCCTGACTACTAGGTGCGTCCCTTATTAGGCTTAAGGCTCAGCTTTATCCATGATTGAGGTGGACTACACAATGTGAGGGCAATGTTCACCCTCTAAACAATTTCCCTTGGTGTGGCCCACTTGAATCATAGATGGGCCTAACTTTTAGGCCCCATGCCTAATTTTTGGTGTGGCATCAAATGGTTAGAGTGGATTTTATACAATCATTCCGGTGAGCATGTAAAAATCAAGAGTAGATGTCTCTTTCTCGACAGTTTCTTTTGGTGTGGTCCACCTGAATCACAAGCCAGCCCTTTTCTTTTCTTTTTTGCATTGAACCTAACGTATAATTACACATCTGATTGTTGAAGTGGGTCTTATATACACATCATGGTGGCCCCGTCAAAGGGTGGGCATCCCATGAAATTCGTTTTTAATATATAAGTGGAAACGTGTCTTTTTAACAGTTGAGAGAGGGACCTTGCTTTTAATTTTTTACCGGATCATTGTGAAATCCACTCTGACCATTAGATGCATAATCCCACGTTAGGTCCAGGGCTAGAAAATAGGCTGACCATTGATTCATGTGGGCCTCACTTAAGGAAACAGTGAGACATCCACCTTCAATTTTTACAAGGCCCACCGTGATGATTATATGAAATCCACTCTAACCACAAGATGCCACGGCAAAATTTGGGCTCCAGGCCTGGAGCCCAAAGTTCAGGCCCATCCTGATTCAGGTGTGCCACACCAAGGGAAACAGTTTAGATGGTGAGCATTGCCATGTTCATTGTTTCTAATCGCGAGGTCTACGATGGAGCTGAGTTTTGGGAACCTAGCCTAAGAGGGGGATGGAGCTGAGTTTTGGGAACCTAGCCTAAGAGGGGGTGACGCACTTGGTGGTTGGTGTAGATTTCACATAAACATCAGGGTAAGCCCACCTGAGCCGCCCACCCGCTTATTAACAGGAGCACCGACTGAAGGTATTCTAATGATAATTACTTAGATTAATGAGATACCTTATTGCAAAACCTTTTTGAAAAAGATAGCAAATGTAATTTATATATTAAGTAGAATGCATATACAATTGACTCAACGTTTACAATTCCATATATTAAAAAAATTTGTCTCTTGGGGTAAGCCATATTAAACTCATCATTTTGCTCTAACGACACTTTTAAGGTGATTAAAATAATGGAGATTAGCATTTTCTACCCGTTGAAGGAATTAGTAGAAAGTAAATTTTTTTAACAAAGACAAATTGATTTATATGGGAAATTAATTGCAAAGAAAGGATTTGAGAGAGACAGAATTATATTAATCAACTACTTAATTACCTACATTCATAGAAAATTTAATATTTTTATTGAAGTTTTTTTCACTAAAAACTTTATATGTAATACATACATATATACATATATGCACATATATAGCCTTTTTTTTTCTTTTTTCTTTTTTTTTCCTTCTTTCCATTTTATTGAGTAGATCCCTAATAAGCATTCATTAACCTAATTTTTCTGAATTAAACACCAGCATTTCCTGTATTGTTTTTTTTTTTTTTGCTCAATTCACACAAACAGGCTCATGGTTCATTGGGGTTCCAACCCATGGCTAAGTGGCAATGATCATTCCAACTTAAAAGATATTTTTTTCTTTCCCCAAACTTGAAGATCTAAGCCATCCAATCTTTTGCCCTTTTTAAAAAAAGGCAGCTGGATTTTTCTGTTAACCATATATCTTTTGGACACCCACTGCTTAAAGACCCCTAATTAGGAGATACTTAAGTTACCTAATGTGGCCAATTAGACCGACGGTTTGGATCTCCAGATCGTGATCCCATTAGTACATAATAGTGCATCAGGACACTATCAATCCTCTACTCCCAGAGGGTATCTGAAAATAAGGGATTATACCTGGGCATGGATTTTGGACATTATGTTCTGGTTCTCAATTGTACGGTGACATGGACGGTCTTGATCGCCCGAATCGTGTCCCACCTGCAGAAGCTAAAACAGACTAAAAAAATTTTAGCCCAGCATTTTATAACAGAAAAACTCATCGCCCACCGCCAACAGAGTATCATTTACCATGAAAAAAAGGAGGCTCGATGACCTTGAAAATCAGGCTGATCTGCTCACAAGCTGGGGATAAACCATCGGTTGCCCATTGATTTTGACAGTGTGGCCCACCTAATAGCAGACCAGCCTGATTTTTATGCCAGGCTATCTTCATGGTGGGGCCTACCATTTTCATGTTACTGCATGTCCTAAACAAGTGACGTGCTGGCCAGACGGAAGGGGTGGTACCACAAATCGTGGTATCTTGCCTGTAGGCTGCAGATGATCAGTTCTCTTTATAACAACTCCTTTATTATGTTGGAATGAACTTTGAAAATTTTCCGAGTACATTTCATTTTCAGTTGGGACATGGTCCATCCAAGGTGGGGCCCAAAGTCCAATGGTCCAGGGCCTGGGCCGTTGGCCCAACTCAAAACTGAAAACCCACGCGTCCTCTGCACATCAGTTGGTGAAGGATGATATAAATCAAGTCATCAAAATCCCTAACTGCTGTACCTATAGAGCAAATAGGGCAAAAAAAAAAAAAAAAACACTTGCATATATGATCATGAGCGTTTTATACATTTTCCAAAATTAAAATCGAAATAAGGGGACAACAATCTATCATTGTCCTTGCCATGGGTTCAAAACCAAGGCAATCTGGAACAGTGGACACACATCGGCCCTAACACAATGGTTGGATGCACAACAGCATAAACCCTGGCCCACAAAGTAATTAAAATGACCCAATCTGATCTCTTACAGATAACAAAAGCTGCCCGTCATTAGACTGAAGTCCTGCATGCCTATCAATCGGCCGGAGACAGAGAAAGGCGTTATGATCTTTGCATGTAGTGTAAGAGGACCTGGTTCATGAGGAAATGACAACCATCCATCTGCTTCATAAAATTTTTACATCAGATTTCTTGCAAGACTGGCAAATGTAGCTTGAGACCATAGTCAATGGGAGACGAGCCCAGAGCTCTGAAATGACATCCATCCATCTGCAGTACTTTTGATTCCTACATGTGTAAATATGTGTGCTTTAATGTCTCCTGAAGCTTCATTGAAAAATTCTACCTCTTTCCCAATGTTTCTCTCAGAAGGCGATGTTTTTCCGAGTATCAATGATAATATCAGTTTTTCTCTCAGAAGGCGATGTTTTTACTACATGTTTTTCTGTATCCCCAATCATCAATGTAATGATGCCAAAACTTTGAACACTAGTTGTTTATAAGGAATCTAGGTCATCCAAACACTTCATCTATCATGGATGAAGGGTTAAGAAAAAAAATCAGGTTGTTTTGCACAATGTTCGAAATATCGGTATCGTGTTACATATCACACCCTTGGGATACAGATACGTATCGGTTATCGCATGGGATATATCGTTTCTAAAGGATAATTTATTATACTTTTTGGGAAACATGGAGAAACATTGGGAAATTGGTTGAATTTTTCAATGAAACTTCAAGGATAGTTAAATTAAAATAAAATAAATAATAATAATAATAATAAGTTCACATAATAGGTTTCCTTTGTATAGGGTCCTAAGTTATGTGTTGTCTAACTGAACTAATGCAACTATATATAAACTGAATTCATAACAATTATAAATATAACAAGACATGTATCAAAACACAACCAATTCATTCAAATAATTTGGAAGAAGTTGGGGAAATTTCGGATTTTCCCCAATTTTCCCAAATCGGGACACCTATACTCGAATTTCAAAATTAGAGTGCATGTGATGATCACTTCATCAAACATTCCTAAATACTTTGAACTTAGTCTCAATTGATTGTTGGTTGAAGGAAGATTTTGAAAAATAATAATAATAATAATAATAATAATAATAATAATAATAATAATTTTTTTTTAATTAAAAAATAATTTTTATGTTCTAAACTTTGACAAGAACTTGAAAAATCAGTAGATCAGCCCTCATACATGTTTGGTTTCATATTTGGAGTGCAACATTGCAAGCAATTTGGGATAAAATGGAAGGTTGAAATCCTTGATTTACCATGCAAAACATGAAGAATCAAGGATTTCTTATTATTTCACACTCATTTTATATGATTTAAACAAAAAAATGATCAAAACATAAAATTATGCACCAAATGAGAAACGGCCCCAAATGCAAGAAAATATTGATTCTGATTTCGAATGTGGATTTTCTCCCAAATCTAAGCAAAGGATGGACCAAAATCTACCCACTAACAGCTTAGAAGAGAGAAATCTGAAGAAAATGAGAAAAAAAAAAAAAAAATCGGTTTTTGAGATTTTTTTGGGGGCAGCATGCGATTCCTGTTAAGTATCCGATGTCGATTCTTAGTAAAAACTTTTACAAAAATACGACGATATCTTGCGATATCTCACGATATCACTGATACTTTGGCAATAAATTGCGATATTATCACTGATATTCAGGAATCTAGACATTCCAGTGTTACTCCCCATCAATTTCATATCGCTGAAATGCGATATTGATAATATTAGCCAATATATCGGCCGACCGTATCAATATTGCAAACACCGGTGTTGCACTTTGGTAGGCCCTGGTGAGAATCAAGGGTGGGCATCCCCTTCCACTTTGTTCCCTGTGCTATGGCCCACCGGAATTTTGGATTGAGCTTATTTTCAGTTCCTGTGGGTAACCTGTGGGTATGCATCAATTGGACAGGGTTGGATCATGGATGTGATACATACGCCATGTGGCCCCAATATCAGCCTAGCACCAGCATAAGCTTACGAAACACCAGTAGCACTAGAGTGCACCTCTTCATATATATTACATGTACTAAAACTACTTTAGGTTGTGGTTGGTTGCACCAAATTAGACTGATTAACCATGAAATTCATGATATTTGGTGCAACCAAACATGCCCTAACAATTCCTTATATAAACTGTTTATTTAATTATTATGACAAATTGAGTCAAATGAAGTCCCGTCGAGTCGAGCCAATCGGGCTTGGGCATTGAGCTGAGTTTTCAGGTTTTTGAATTATGCTTGAGATGGGCTGCTCACCCATCTCTAGCATGCCTGCAGTACACGTGGCATGTCTTGCACAATTGGGGCGTTGATCTGGTCAACGACTATTATTTCTGGCCTGCAAATAGGCAAGGCTAAGGAAATGATAAGCAAAAAGGCAGGAGTAGGAGTACATATCCAGTGCATGAATATCACTCATCAAACAGCTAGGATCATCCCATCCCATCACTGGGATATTTGAAATATAGCCCATCAAAAGCCCTGATCACCCTAGACAAGAGATGCATGTACAGTGGAAATGCTCGAGATGGGCAATGCCCATCCCTAGTGGGCTTGTGGGGCCCCGCATCCTTTTCTGCTGCAGTTTCAACAAGGATGGAAAATTTTCACTTTGAGAAGCAAGTTGCAATGAAAAGAAGCCTCACCTCTGTAGCAGTTTCTAGTCATCCCAGTCATCTTCTTCACTAGGCTCGTCAGATTCATGGAGATCAGCCGCCTGTGATGGAAGGAGCAAACCAAAAAAACAATTATTCACTATTTTCATTACATGGAAAGCTAGTACTTACAGAAATGAGGCGCAGAACTTTACCTCTAGAGATGATGATTCTGCTCTGGAAAGCAAGAGGAGAGATGTCAAGATTATAGTTATGAATGGCTTTGTTGTTTACTGAAGCAAATATAATGTAGAACTATGGAGCCACAAAAGGTTACCATAAGAAACATGTACGGTAGGTCCATATGCACATTGACCTGGCCCAACCCGGCCCAAAAATTGATTGGGCCATGCATGCTAGGCCCAAGCCCTGTCCATGGACTAAGCTAATAGGTCCAAGCTCGGTCCAAAACCAGGTAAGGCTTGTCACGCCAGGCAGGCTGCGCAGCCCATTGCCACCCTTAGTCCCCACCATGCATGCACTGTCCGAGACATCGGGCACATCCACTCATCAGGTGAGCCACGCATGAACAAAAAGATTGGATGGTTCAGTCACCCACACGGTGTGGCCCATCTGATGCACTGGTCTGATGTCTCTCACATGTTCCATTTCACGTCTGCAGGTTGGCGTGTGCAGCAGTGTGTGTGGGCTTTAAATACCTAGAAGTCATTTCTCCAAAGCTCTTCAACTACAATGCTTAATAATTAGAAGAGGAATTACACAGTCCTACTCAGCACACATGGTTTTCTCACACAAAGAACTCCCTACATGTGGGCCCATGTTTCGTTGATCCAAACCATTGATTTGAGGGGGCTCATCTTGGGCAGGGGATGTTCTGGAGAAAACTCTCAGATTGTAGAATCATGACCCTTCGGTTTTTGGCCTTTTTCCATTGCATGCCATACATTTTCCTTGACCGTGCATTTGTTGGCCACCAATAAAAGGATAGGGATTGTCCAATCTGAGAGATTTCTGGGGTGAGGACCAACAAATCAACAGTTGGGATCACCATCCACCGAACCACAGGGCGACATACAGGGGAATCCTGTCCATCCATACGAAATCTCAGCTGATTATATATGTCTCATAGTATGAGACAATGGAATTGTTAGTTTGGATGCATCAGAATGTGAAAAGTGTTCTGACACACCCAATCCTCATAAGCTAGGCCCATAGTTCATTGATCTGGCCCGTTGTTCTTATGTGATCATTGTGGATTGGGCATGTCCCAAAATTCTTACTAAAGGATCCTACATTCCAATCTTTGGCCTTCTGTGGATAGAAAAGGCTAGGAATCTCTAACCTCGGAGAATTTTGAGGAATCCCCCATCTACATAACGGCCATGAGACTAACAGTCTGTACCACCAGACAACGGACCTCATTTCTACAGCATTGGGCGTCAGGACATCAACCTTGGCCAGACTCCTGCGTTAGATTTGCACCAGCGGTGACTCATCCTCACATGTGGCACTGATGTAAAGTTATCTAGACCATCTAAATTGTGGATCCCATCGTGGATGGATCACCTCTATAAAATCACACTGACCAATCAATCCTATCCATCTAATTGATGTATATCAAAGGAAACAAGTAGATGGTTAATATTATCTTTCCAGTTGTGCTTCACCCACAGTTGAGTCAGCAATTTGGATGGTGTGGATCGCCTTACAACTATGCCAAGCATATGTTTGAAGAGTCACAAAACTAACATATGAGTTTCAGCCCTATCAACCTTGCTGTCATAATTAAATTCCAAGAAAACTATATGGGGAGGAATGTATCACTCGTATGGACCTCTAGAAAAGATAATTCCACAAGAACGTATCGCGATGCAGACATTTGTATCATATCTCTCAAATAATTCATTGCAACACATACTGGATACAATATGATACATTCTGATACTTTGAACCTTGCTCTTAAAGAAAGCATGTGCCTAGCCAAAACATGATTACCTGAGGGCTGCAGGACTAGCATTCGCAATGTGCTCCGCCTGATCATTCATGATAAAACAACAGAGGCATGTCACAAATTAGAACAAGGGCAGACAAACCAAGCAATGATAAACAAAGGCCAGTAGAAAGTGGAGAGAGGGAGAGAGCAACAAGTGTTAGCCCAAAACACATTAACATAAGAGAAGCATATGGTGAAACACATTAACATAAGAGAAGCATATAGTGATCCCTAGGAGTACAGAGAAAGAGAGAGATAACACACACACACACACAACTCCCTCAAGCTAGAGCATGGATATCGATCATACATAGCTTGCAACACATACGAAAAAGATGATGATGATAAACATAGGCCACCACTCTCCTGCAAACATAATACAGTGGGATACAAGATCTCCGATTGCTACTTGTCCATATATTGAGCTTTCATATTCCATTGAATCTTCTATTTAGATAGAAAGCCGTAGTCAAACTCGAGAACCATTGAACCACCAAACCACAATCCACAGGCAAAATCTTCTCAAAGACACGTGCAACACTGAGCGACATGTGAGTGAATCGCACTCACCCACAACAGCATGTGAAGACATGTGAAACACTGCAAAAAATGTGAGTGAGCTGCACTCAAAATTGATAACAAAGGCCTAGTAAAGGAAGAAATGATGAATGGAAAAGGAAAGCTCCCATGCTTGCAAAAATCCTCCAATGTCAAGTTGGGTTGAGCATTACATCAAACAGCTTGTGTGAGTTTTACTATACATAGATTAGTTCACACTCACTTGGTACATATGCACTTGCGAGGATGCCTCAATGCACGGAAGGAGAACACCAAGAACACCTTCAACCCACTACAATACCTCAACCACTAATCAACCTGAACCCCTAAAAATTTCAGAAAATAAAATATCCCTTGCAGCAGGGGTTGGAAGAAGCCATCTCAACCAAACACCAAACAGCTCCAAATTTACCTGAACAGTCATCATTCATCACACTGTACTATCTACAGTCACCAAACTAGAGGATAATTCAAAACCATGCCATAGCAGCCGTTACAGGGGCCATAAAGATTGTTACGTAAAGGTAACGGTGGCAGCTGTTACACGTTACGGGGTCGTAATGGCCATTACGGAAAAAAACAAAAAAACAAAAAAATAATGACTTGTAAAGGCCATTACAGCCCCCGTAGGCCGCAATGGCCCCGTAATGGTCCATGACGATGCCGATACAAGTTCTTTAGGTTTTTCATATTTTATACACACACACACACACACACACACACACACACACACACACACACACAGAGAGAGCGTAACAGCCATTATAGGGGCCATAATAGCCGTTATAGCCCCTATCATAAAGGTAACAGTGGTGGCCGTTACGGCCACCATTACCGTTATAGAATACCTTGTTCAAAACAATCCCCAAAACATAGTTATTTCTGCTTGTAAACTCACTCAAATCTCGTCCAAATGACACAACTTGTTTCCAATTGCATCATATCCATGGAAGAAATACCACGAAAATCCATACAAAATAGTACAACAAAAAAAGAAAACCTGGAATCTGGACCATTTCCTGACTTCTTCTATTTTTCATGAAACACCCCCATAAACTTACCAAAAAATCACCATAAATATTCCAAAATCAAGCTCTCCCAAATCCCATACTTTTCCCTTTAGAATACTAACTTGGTTGTACACTGCAAATGTCATTCATATGGCACAATAAAGTGGGCCCACTATCTCAGACTGCCATCGACCCAAGAAAGATGCTCTGATACAAAATAGAAAGTGGAGAGATTCAAGCGAAAAAGAAAGAAGAAAGAGCAGGAAAAAAGTTTAGGGCAACTAAGTGTTAGCCCAAACACATATATTAAGTTATTAACATGACAGAAACATAAGAGTGCTCCATAGTAGTACACGGATAACACAAACACACTATTTTCCCACAAGGCCTTCTCCCTTATCGGACATTATCATTTGCAGCCAATGTTCCAAATATCGGCATATTATCGATAATATGACCATTACTATCAGTATCACCATGTCAGCAATACCGAAACTGCTGGAAGTATAAAAGTTTCTACATATCGCTGATGTTTTTTATAATATCGGTGATACTTGGCAATTTATTGGTATCAACAGTACTTTGAGAATAATCCATTATAAAAGTTCCCTGGTATTGGTGATGATACCATAGATAATACCCTTGATACCAATGACAATATCCCCTATACTAGGGAAATCTTCGTAAATAGGCGAAAATAGACAGAAAATTGGCAAATTTTCTAAAAGCTCAAAACATCCTCATTTTTGGGTTTTTTTTATTATAATTTTATTAGGTGATTTCTATCACTCCTGGTTCTTATTAAATAAATGTTTGGATTTTGTGAGAAATCTCGACTAAAGAAAAAGAGACAAGCTAGAACTCAAAGATGATGAAAAATCTATAAAACCTTTTTCTTTCTTTTCAAATGTTAGTCTAGAAATCCATGTCTGATTCCCATGCATTGACATGGATTTGTGGTGAAAATTAGCATTAAGTTAAAAATGGAGGAAATTGGGAAAATCCTAATTTTTCCATTTTTATATTGTAAAATGTGCTCTTCATTGTTAACTAATGTTGAAATTTTATATGTTAATGAGTGTTCGCCAATCTATTGAATGGCTACAATTTTTATATATTAATTTCATACTGATTTTTTCAACAACACATGGCTAGGCCCCTATGAAATGAATACTTGTCATGTATAGCTGTTTTTTACGATATTTTGATTCCTACATGTGTAAACATGTGTCTGTTAACACCTCTTCAAGTTTCACTGAAAAATTCCACCTTTTTCCCAACATTTCCTCAATGTTTCCCCCAAACAACAATATTTTCCGAGAATCGGCAAGATACCGATACATGTTTCCATATCCCCAGTCATCAATACACGTAATTACTACCGGTACTCTGAACATTGGTTGCAACAAATTCCTTTTGAAGCTGACATACCCAAGACTCGAGCGGCACACCTCCTCTTCCTCATTAACAGCCAGTGTTCAAAGTATCGGTATTGCTACAAGTTTCGTTGGTCAGGGACCGTATGATCATCTTGAACTGGATTTTCTGCTATAATAATGGTTTCCCTGTTATCACCAAACAACTTTATAGGAGCATTTGCATTGATTCCCAAGTCACACAACAGAATTTTAAGCCATAATAACAATGCCACACCATGTACCATAACCCTGTAGTCCGCTTTAGCGCTAGACTTAGCTCCCACATTTTGTTTCTTGCTTCTCTAAGTGACCAAATTTCCTTCCACAAAAGAACAATATCCTCTGGCCAACTTTTTGTCATCTATATCACTAGCCCAATCTGCATCTATGTAGGCCTCTATGTGTAGATGGCTATGGTCTGCAAACAAAAGACCCTTCCCAGGAGATGTCTTCAAATATCTCAAGATTCTTTCAACCACCTACTAGTAAAGAAACCATGGAGCCTGCATAAACTGACTTACCACATTTACTGCATATGCTATATATCAGGTTAGATGAGAGAAAGATGGAGCAATTGACCAACCAGCCTTTGATACAACCCTTTATTTGTTAACTCCCCTTCATTTCAGCTCAGGTTTAGGATCAATAGGAGCATGTTGGTCGGAAGCCTAGCTTACCAATCTCCTTTAGCAAGTTTAAGGTGTACTTTCTCTGAGATACAAAGATACCTTTCTTTGATTGAGCAACCTCCATACCCCCACCCACCCCCCCCCCCAAAAAAAAAAAAACATTTCAAATAACCTAGATCCTTAAATCTCAAATTCTTTTGCCAAAAGATCCGTTAACTTTTTAATCTCCTGGAAATCATTACTTGTCACTACAATATCATCCACAAATAATCAAAACCATAATCAACTATCCCCATAGCCTCACAAAAAGAATATGGTTGGCATGACTCTAGGAATACCCACTCTTCTTCACTGCTTGACTGAACCCCCTGAACCAAGCCTGGGGAGATTGTGTCCATAAATAGACTTTTTCTACCTACAAACTTTTCATTCATTGTTAGAGAACCTAAAACCAAGAGGGGGAGCCATATACATTCCCTCCTTCAAGTCTCTATGGAGAAACGCATTCTTCACATCTAGCCGATATAGCGGCCAAGAAAAATGGTCACAAGAGACAGAAGAGCCTGTATAGAGTTCATCCTGGCTACAGGCGCAGACATTTCCTTATTGTCAATCCCATGTGTCCGAGCATACCCTTTAGCGACAAGTATAGCTTTATATCTCTCGATAGATCCATATGTATTGTGTTTTACTATGGAGACCCATTTGTAACCCAACGTTTTATTTCATTTGGGCAAATCTACCAATTCTCATGTGTCATTCTTTATTAATGTCATCATCTCTTCTATCATAGCCTCACGCCACTTTGGATCGAAGAATGCCTCTTGGAATCTAGAAGGCATAGAAACAGGAGAAACCAAAGACTAAATAATAATAGGAAGGAGACAACGCTGCATAGGAAACAAATCTAGCTATAAGATACAACGTACAATGCTGCTTCCCTTGGGAGCACTTTCCTCAAAGGAAGAATGAACAGACAAAGGAGAAGGATTACCTGGCTCCAAGGAATAAGAATTAGTGAGTGGGCGCATCTCAGTGATCACCCATTTCTGACATCTTGTGTATACTTGCAGTTCCCTTGCCTGTGAGTGTTGGGCCGCATCAGTAGTAGTATTAATATGTTGCCCTAGATTAACTAGGACAGTAACTGATGGACTACAAGAAACAGGAAAGGAAGGGGATAAATTGGAGAAGGATGCCTATCTTCTAACTTGCCATGCTCCCTTTGAAAAGATGCAAGATTACAGGAAAAGTAGAGCATGAACTCAAAAAAGGTGACTACAAACTGACAAAACATTTCCCAATCACAAGATCAAGTACACCCCGACAGCTTTTAGATCTAACTTGGTCTGATTCAGACCTAAGACATGAATAAAATACACACACCTATAGACACGAGGTGAAATAGCGAAAGACCGCTGATATGGACAAAGAACCTGATGTGAGGACTTCAACTTCAATACCCTCAATGCCATTCGATTAATAAGGCAAGCGATCGTGAGAATTGCATCAACCCAAAAACGTTTTGGAATGTGCATCCATGTCAAGAGACTCCTAGTAACTTCAAGTAGATGATGATTCTTCTGTTCTACCACTCCATTCTACTGAGTGTATAGACAAGAGCTTTGATGCAACTCACCTTCAAAATATTCTCGGGCATTATTTGACCGAAATATTTTTAGTCTTATAAAACTAGGTGAGTACCATCTTATGAATTTTTTGAGTAATATGTGGCACTTCATCATGATCTTCATAAGATATAACCAGGTGCAACAAGAGAAATCATCAAAAAAATAAATGAAATATTGGTAGCCATCCATGGAAACAATGGGAGTAGCTCCCCACACATCAAAATGAATAATATGAAATGGAACCAAACTTTTATTTTAAACTTGGGGAGGAAGTTGGTCTACAATGTTTATACAACTCACAAACTTCACATTGTAGATTATGACTCACAACCGACTTAAAACAAGTCTGGAAATAAGAAATTCAACGACTGAAAAGATAAATGTCCTAAATGTGTGTGCCATAGTTTAACATAAGCAATGTTATTATCTCTACTAAGACTACAACTTGATTGTGAGGCAGAAGGACAACCAACAATATCCGGAACGTAGAAACCATGAAGAATAAATATGTGGATAAATTTGGAACATGAAGAACAATGGACACAGACAAGTGATAATTAACTTTAATATCACTCTTTTCAGAGATACAAAATAGCGATCCATCAGCAATTCTCACTCTCTCTTCCAAATGATAGACTATATGAGGAAAAAAATGGATGATAGACTTGTCATGTTTGAATCAATCATCTCGGTTGGGTTGGAATCGGTGGATGAGGAATGACATATAAGGTTGGCAGATGCATATATACCTGACTAGAAAATGAAGCAGAAGCAGAAGCAGAAGCAGATGGACCTTCCAGTTGGGAAAATAGACTGCGAAGGCGTTCAAATCTGTAATATATAAACTGTTCAAGGCTGATGAGGATTGCCCAGATAAAGGAGCAGATGTGGAGGAAGAGGTAGTACAAGAGGAAGAAGCAGTGGCGGTGACAAGGGCATTGGAGGAAGGGAGCAATCCAGGAAAAAAAGTTCAAACTACCATGGAAATCCCAATGTATCCCATATATTGTGGGTTTTCCCACAATTGTCGCATCTTAGATTCTCATTAGGCACTCTATTCTTCTAATTAGATCATTTTATACCCATAGAGGAACCAAAAGAGCCTGTAAGAGCTGAATGATGGCTATTGGAAATAATTGGTTGCATGGCTTTCTTGCAGCTTTCCTCGCTCTGAACCAAGGAATAAACTTGGTCCCAGTGTTCAAGTTGTCGGCGATATTATCGAAATATCGCCGATAATATCGGTATCGCTAGTCTTGCGATACCGAAACCCCCTTATTTCGTTTCTCTTTGGATTATCGGCGAAATATCGCAGATATCGGTGAAAAATCGGAGATATCGGCGAAAATCCTGGATTATCGCCGATAATATCGAGATTTTCGCACTGTAGCTACCAACCACGATCCCTATCACGGGAAAACTGTGGCCAACAACCCATAAATCCGTGAGAAAACCCCTCTTTGAAAAAATCAAAAAAAATATCGGAAATAAGAAAACCCCTCTTTCGGAAAAAATATCGGAATCGAGAAGATTGCCTACTTGTTGATCGGATCGGAAGTTGGAGCTCGGAAGAACGCATCGATCAACAGCACCCGGTGCCATTCCGTTCGGATTTTCAGTTTGAAAATCCCCTTTCTGCATCAACCCTCTTTCAAATATCTCATTTCTTCGGCGGAGACGAAATTTTGGGGTTTTTTTTTTTTCTTTTCCTAAAGAAGAACCCGTAATAGATATTGGGTTTTTTTTTTTCTTTTCTTTTCTTACCAGCCTAATGAGGCATGCGCACCTTTGTACACGTGTCAGTGGAGTGTAATCCGGACGGTCCATGTGATGCGGAATCACATGAAACCTTGTAGGGGCAAATTTCATACCGATCTAAAACTCTGGTAGGCTATAGAAAAGAGAAATGCAAATCAATAGATGAAACATTTTTCTTCTTTCATGGCCCACCAAAGTTTTGGATCAAAGTAAAAGTTGGGCCGTACAGGTTTCATGGGGTTCTGCATCACGTGGACCGTTCAGATTTTATACTACCATCATGTATGATGGCCCACCAAAAAGTTCGCACCAGTTACGTACGAACACAGTGAGCATATATCAACGCATTACGCGGAAAATAATCCGCGCGTGTATAAAGGCAGCCCGGCCACCGCATGTAAGGCCCACCATGATTTATTTATTTTATCCACTCCGCCCATACACGTTAAAAGATAATTTCAGGCCTTTATATAAAAAATTTTGTGGCATATCCAATGTTCAAATGGACCACACCATAAGAAATAGTTGAATTGAATGTCTATCGTTGAAAAATATTTGGAGGGCCACGTAAGTTTTGGATCAAGCTAATATTCGTGTTTTCCCTTCTTTCGTGTCATTTTTAACTTTTGAACGGGTTGGATTTCAAATAACGTTATGGCCAGCCTTAGGATAGTTTCAATTGTAGGAATCACTCTTGAACTGTTTTCTGTGGTGGGGTCCAGTGCAGATTTTTATCTACCTCATCCTTTCGCTCATGGCCTAAAATGATATCTCAAAATGGATGGACGGTGTGGATACAACACATACATCATAGTGGGGCCTACAGAACATGGTGACGTCACCTCAGTAGCCGACCGCTACTCAACCTGTTAGTATCTAAGCCGCGTCCGCCCGGATTGGAAACGGATTGGCTATTCCCCTGCCACCAGCCATTGCATTGTGGGTCCCACCATGATGTATATGTTTCATCCATGCCGTTCATCTATTTTTATAGATAATTTTACAGTATGAGACCAAAAATGAGGTATATCCCAATCTTAAGTGGACCACATTACAGGAAACAGTGTTGAATGAACATTGACCATTTAAAACTTTTTGGGGCCCATAAAACTTTTTGGGGCCATCCAATGAACATCTCGCCTCTTTTTTTACTATAAACATGTCTTTGATAGTATATCAGATCCATGAAAATGGTGGGACACACCATAATGATCAAGATGAACCGATTTTTGGGTGGGCCACAACTTCAAAATCAATGGGCAGCCCATGGAATACTTAGTGTACATGTGTGCCAGCCAAAAGAGTGGATTGATCTGATTTTCATTCCTGTTGATTATCATGGTGTGGTCCACCTTTGGCACGTAATCGATTTTGTACAATTGTGACACTTTTGCTAGAAAGAAATCATTGTATCAGAAAATAACATCCAGGCAGGCCCTGGTTCAGTTGAATGGGGATAATTTCTTTAAATTTCTACTCAACTTCTATTTTTGGGCAAAAAATAGAAAGCTCCAAAAATGATATTTTGCTGATTGGGTCAGCGCATGCTTTTTGGCCCCCATTAAATGAAAACTTTTAATTTAATGTATTCTTTTTGTAAAGTTTTTATTCCTAAATATGTAAATATATGTGTTTAGGCATGTCCTGAAGTTTTATTGAAAAATTTCACCATTTTCTCCATGTTTCCCCCTTTTTTCCTGCATTTCCGGTTATCGGCGATATTATCGGCGATAACGATATTATATCTTTATCTCCGGCCAGCGAAACTTGTAGCGACACCGACAACTCGAACACTGCTTGGTCCAATGACGGAAGCACATCTTTCCCCAAAATTTGCACACAGGTCAACTCATACTCAATAGTTCAAATCGGCTAAAAATTAGGAGAAAAGGAAAAGCTTTGGAGAGCATAACCCTAAGTGCGTCAGTCCCCTTATTATTCATATAAAGAACTTTGGAAAAATTACAAATAACACCCTCCCAGTACTCATATTACAAAGAAGACATTATTAGTACTAGTATACAAGAAAGCCCTTCTAACTTCATTTCTCAACAGATAACAATTGAAAATTTTAGAAATTAAAATTCCAATGCAAAAACTAATCACAGTGTGATTAGAAAGAGAACTACGTTGCACATTATGCTTACATTACAGCAACTGGGAGTCATCATCAGAACCTCCAATATGGTTAGCAAAGAATCAATCCTAACGCACCATAAGGTTATATAGTTCAAAGATAAAAGTCACGCAAATTGTTGAATTCACCCCCTTTAGCCCAGGAATTTTAAATCATTTACAACTTTCCAATTCCAAAAATCAAGCAAACCGAAGCACCTCCAGGAATATTGCATCATTTCACCTCAGGTAAAAGTTTCTTCTTTTTTCTCTTTTTAATATTAAGACCAAAATGAGTTATTGAACAATTAGCAGAAAAATTTACCTTCAAATCAGATTCATGGAAATGATAATTTGAATTTGAGAAACACTACTTAGGGAAAGTTTGACCTCCAAGACAGACAAGGAATTTATATTAAAAAGTTGTGCTGAAATGCTTTTGATACATTACAGAGATTGCATATTCTGTACAAAGGAAAGTTATGTTTAAATATAATTTTTCTTTTGGAATTAATTATTTTGATTAGTGTATTTAGTTACTCTTGAAAATTGAGGCTGAAGGAAATTTACAATAGAATAACAAAAGGAAAACATGCAATATCTCCATGAATCTAGGAAATTTTGCTCGCATTGTCTTTTGATCTACTTCCCGGAACTGATAGCATTCGAGATTTTGCAGGATCATACACAAAAGATACTTTTTTGTCTCTCACTTCAGCCCTATGTCTCTTATTCCTAGGAGATCTTCCTCCACTAGCAGGTTTTTTCGGAAAACTCCACAAGGTTGATATTGGTCCTCGAAACTGTTGTGGCTAATGATGGCTGCACGAAATCAACATTCTGTGCATTCCTGAACAATGATGGCTAGTTTGGTAACTTCCAGTAGCTAACATGTACCGCTTTCCTTTATTTGGGATTTAGAACCTAACTGTTGAATTCACCCCCTTTAGCCCTGGAACCTTAAATCATTTACAATTTTCCAGTTTCAGAAAACAAGCAAACAGGAGCCTCCAGAAATATTGGATCATTTCACCACAGGTAAAAGCCTTTTTTTTCTTTTTCTTTTTTCCTTTGTAATCTAAGACCAAAGTAAGTTATTGAACAATTAGCAGAAAAATTGACCACCAAATCACAATCATGGAAATGATATTTCAAATATAAGAACGCTGATTAGGGGAAATTATTTTTATTCTAACAGGCATCATCACCATCATCTAAACCTTATCCCAACTAATTGGGTTCGACTATATGAATTCTTTCCCGCCATTCCACTCTATCAAGGGCCATGACTTCAATTAGACCATAGGACCTAAGTCTTTTCTTACTACCTCCACCCACGTCCTTTTGGGTGGTGTGAAAGATAAATTAATTAAAGCATACAATGGATAAAGCATAATGGTGCTTAGTTACAAGCAACAACTGCCCACACATTTCCCAACATGGCACAATAAGTCCAAGATTCAATTGATCCACCAGAACGGCACCACTATATTGATGCCCTAGAGCAAGAATCAGGTTGATCCACTGGTTCAGGTGGGAACGGCTCTGAAAAAACTGGCTGAAATTTTCTAGCCCATCCACCTGTTTCCAATATTGGGGTCCACATGCTCATTGGACCAGATTTTTATTTTTGGGAACATGTACAAGGTGGGACCAACCTGATAGATGGATTAGATCTCACATGTATGTGCCATGCTGGTGCATGTGTGGTGTGTATACAAGCTTTATTGCACATGCCTGTGCACTTAGCTAAGTTCATAATTAAGAATACTAAGGCAAAATATTGTTTCCATTAGACTGTTGGTCATTGAATTGCATCTTGCAAGGACCAACCTAGATTGTTGCTATCATTGCCTATCGTACACTGCATTCTAATTTTAAAGTTCTTGCCACACATTTAATACGTAAAACTTACTAAATCGGTTAAGGGACTCTGGTACTGCACACACAGGTGTTGGAATACAACCTGCAATCATAAGGAAATGAGAAATTTCCAATGCAGCTGTCAATCGCATTGGCCTAACCACATAGTTTGAGACTATCGCTGGACAGACACATACAACAACTGCACGTCATCCCATTATTGATTTGAGAAGATATGAAATATAGATGTGAATAGGGTAGGGGTGTGGATTTTCCCTATGTCAGACAATGACAGGAGCCGTTTCAAAATATCAGGCAGAGTTTGTCTTGAACTAAGGCTGGGGTGCAACTGATCATCAACAACAACAGGTTTAAGCTTCTTGATGACACAAGAGGAATTGTTACTTCAGGTCAGTTAGTCGGAAAACAGAAGCCATGGAGAATCTAATTGACACACATTCATAGAAATGACACATTTTCAACGTCGGAAGTCCTCACAATGTTCCAATCAGAAACATGATTCACTGGTATTTCCATGCCCAACCTTGTATGTTTGTTAAACGGATAGAAATTCCAACAACCATGCTTTACAAAAAATAAAAATAGAAAGTTACTTGGCACTCAAAATCATTTCAACATTCGAAACATGTACGTAGGATTAATTACAGAAACAATTATACCAGTTCCTTTTTCTCTGAGAAGCATTACCTGCTCTTTACTGTACATAGAGCCTTGCATTGCGAGCCTTCGCATCTTAAGGGAGGAAGCCACCTCAGCTAGAAGATTACCCTATAGCACAACTTAGTAAATTAGGAACTAGGTTAATGCAAATCCAGTACTTACCATGAGTTCTTCACTGAACCATGCAACCAGCGGGTAGCATTATAAGGAGTTACTATGATGGATAATGGAATAATGAGTTCGACAGGGAACTGATATCTATATCCCTGCCGATGGATTTGCATATAACAACTTTTCGGGCTGTCAATTGACTGGGCTTGTCTGTCAAGCCTTCGGGCTTGGCCCACTTCAGGCCAAGCTTGGGCTGAAATACTAGGCCAGAGGACCTCACCTGGGCCTAAAGTTAGGCACTTTTATTAGTTGGGCAGGCTCAGGCTGTGTCTAAGAGCTTGTCAGCCCAAGCCAAACCAGGCCCAGCCCAGCCTATTTCAGGTTTCAAGGGCATTCTTGTCAATTTCATGCTTGATTGGGCATACATAACGTACAGCCTAGATGTTGCACAAAGGAGGATGGCTAGGGTCAGGCTCCACTCAGGTCTGAGCCATGCACAATCATCACAGGCCGGGCTCAAGCCTGCTTCTTTTGGCCCATCACGGCCTGGCCCTAACCCACCCGTTGACTGCCCTAACCACTTTCCAGATTTGGAACCGGAATAGTACAGAAGTACTACAGTATTCAGCAGCTACAGAGATACAACCAAACCAACAATGGCACAACCAAGGGAGAATATCACCAGGAGTCATGAAGCAATGCTCTGTAGAGGGCATCAAACAAGAAGAATTATGTGACCCTTGACCCAAGGACATGCACAGTATACTGAGGCTATCAGTTTGTATTTTGTGACATTCAAGAATGGATGTATAACAACTTATTAGATCATTAACTTGGGTTAAAAAACTGCCGGCATGTGTGTTAAAAAACTAAGAATTCAATGATTTATATTGATGGGAATTGTTGCTCCTAAAACATCTCCACAATAGTATGACTCCCTTTTCATCTTTTAGGAGGATTCCACTAGGAAGTAAAATGTTCAAATAAAACTGTAACAGCTTCTGTAGTAAAACAATAATTATCTTATGCAGAAAAAAGTGAATACAAGGAAGAGCAAACAAAAGATATGGATGTGCATATCCAAAACACAGGCAAAAAAGGTACAACAATGCAAAAGATGTACCTTAAGTTTTGGAGCTCCGGGAATGTTTTCGTATCCACTAGAATTTTTGTCTTTCTCTAATGGAGAAGATGGAGTGGTTGGGCTAGTACTATGATGTAAAACTCCAGCCTGCCATCATCCAGAAGATACGATCACAAAAGGGTAGATCTCGATTGGTGCCAGAGAATGTGTTGAATGATCATGAAAGTAACAGTGGAAAACAGTGTCAAACTGTCAATGTGTTGAAAAAGTAATAAAGTTACCAACACGGAAATTAAAATAAGAAGTTCCAAGTCAATCACAATGAAGATTTCATTTAGGGACACGCTTTCGTAAGGGTGTAGACTTGAATATCAATTTCTCACTTGTATGGCTGCTTTCATTTCTATACAACAAATAGCTCCCATCTATGGGCAAACCACACATCCACGCGCATCAAAATATTTTTCCCATCAGCAAATGATATTGTGGAAGTAGAGTCCGTAATAAAATGGAACACTTCCCAAAGAGACAAATTGATATGAGAATATATGTTCAGTAATAGATTCTTCATTGTTATTGATTACAAGAATTTATTCGATAGCATAAATGATACAAAATCCTTCAAGACAAAGGAAAAAGAGAGAGACAAAACAAGATTATGACAAGGTGCACATTCTTTTGCAAGAGAATCTGCTAAGCTATTTGCTCTCCAAGAACATTTAGGGCTGCCACCAAGATACTGACTTCATTTATCATTTAGTATAACTGCCATGGTTCTGATGTAGCCCATGAGATTGCATTACTTGAATCATCCTCCACAGTCACTGCCACGGAAAAGGATTTGAAGGGGTGCAAACTGTCTTGCTAGATTTTCTTTTTCTTTTTCTCTAATTTTTTCTTTTCAAGGTAGTCGTTTTCCTTTTATGGGGTATTATTTGATACTACAGAAAATTCCATCTAGTAACAACAAAAAGGACCTCAAGGTTTGTAACTTATAACCAACGTTTGAGATGCTTTGTTTTACTAATGAATTGAAACACTAGGTTCAAAAGGATCTCTGTGTGTCGCTTATTGAAGATTACCAGAGTAAAAATCAAAAAAGATCACAATCATCAAGAGAAAAGGAGTTCAAGATAGGTTTATATTGAACTGCAGCTACTTCTCTCATGGCCCTTGTTTCTCCTAGGTTGATTTTTAGCCTTCTTGAGTGTATGTTTCCAGAAATGTTGACCCAGCCACTGCAAGAACATAATCTATCCCCTATGAAATATTGGTAGTGACCTGCTTTACATTCCACTTTTCAGCCAGTTAAGTCCCCAAAAAATTGCAGTCTCCTTTACTATTGCCTAATCACTTGGTTGGTTTTCCAAATTTGCACTAAGCCCATCATCATGAGGAAAATGGATATTCATAATATTCATCACGAATAACTATAATAATTTGCTTTTAGATTATTTCTATTAGCATATCTCAATCAAAACATCTACACACGTGGCTCCCAACAACGGGATATTCAGTTTGTCTCTGTTCATGCATCAAACACTTCAGAACATTATGTTAAACATGATCAAGAGCATCTCGAATACGTTGAAGCTAAAGCCCAAGTTATAAGATTGTTTATATGCCCATTTGTTTGTATCGGTGTTGTCATGTGAGATCGCACAATCACATATGCGATCGAATATGGCATAATGTGATATGCGATCGCATATGCCTCCAACGGTCAGAAATCTACTGTTTGACTTTATTTTGTTTCTTTTTTTCGAAAATGGGAGCATTTGCCTATAAAAAGGCACTTCCCCCCTCCCCATTTGCAATGCTCTCTCTCTCTCTCTCTCTCTCTCTCTCTCTCTCTCTCTCTCTCTCTCTCTCTCTCTCAAGCTAATCACTCTCCCATAATCTCTCTCTTGGTGAAATCTCTTCATTTACTTGAAGAACAGGAAGCAAGCCTCATTCAAGAAGCGAAAATTCAAGGCTTCAAGCCTCATTCCTCAAGAATCAAGAAGCATTCTCTCTCACAAGAATCAAAGATTCAAGCCCCATTTTGATCTCACTTTCTCATTCTATCTACTTTATAAAAAATAAAAAAAAAATTACACACAAACCTACACTACTCACACACCCACACATCACATGGGCACTCGATCTCATGATATCAATGTTAAAACAGAGATTGTCTACCACTAAGCCATGGAGCTGGACCCTCTCATTCTAATCTTGTATTCTCTCAATGTCGCTTTCTAATCTATATCTCTCATTCTCTCCTCTTCTTTCACTTTCTTTCTCTCAACCTCATACTCTAATCTCTATCTATTTTCTTTCACTTTCTTTCTCTTCTCATTCTCATTCTCTAATCTCTATGACTGTTCTTTTACTTTCTTTCTTTCCCATTCTCTCTCTTCATTTACTTTCTTTCCCTCATTCTCTCATTCATTTATCATTCTAACATTCTTTTCCTTTTTCTCTTTCAATAGTCAAGAGTCAAGATATGGGTAATGGTACTATAAGGTCGACCTCATGGGAACTTCCCATGAAGTCGAGCTGTGTGGACCCCACCATGATGTGTGTCGAACATCATTTCTTTATATTTTAAAAATGTTTATAAACATGTATGAGACCCATTTTTGATAATGATGCAGACACCAGGCCATTCAAAGTATATTAACACAGGAAGCGTGCATTACCCGTATCAATGTGGTTAGATGACGAGTACGAATTGGATTTCTAGAAATTGAAGACCTTACACGTGTTCGTAACATGTGTAAGTTGCCTAAAGGAGATATTTAGACCATTGGATCGCGAGGATGGTGTGATCATTACACCACCTTCACGGCGCTATCATTGGGGCCCATCGGGCATCTTAAATTTGCATTTAATTTATGAACATTTGATTTATTTAAGTTTTGAGATAGTTTGCGAATTTCTTTTTTTTTCTTTTCTTTTTCTTTTTTTTTTTTTTTAAATGCAAATTTGAAATTTTCAGATCTAAACACTATATGCTATGCATGAAACCCTAGAAAAAATAATAATAATATATAAAAATAAAAATCTAGACTCTTGATAACTCAATCTAAGATGACCCAATGCAAGAAACTTAAGCTTTGATACCAATAATTGATGTAGGATGGCCTAATCCAATCTTAAATGAGCATGGTATTTAAAAGAGGCGGATTTATGCAATCTTTAAAAAACAGATAAAATATCAGTTTATACATCATAAACACAAGAAAGAAATAAGGTTAATATAGCATTGATTACGGCCATCCATCACAAACACGAAGTATTAAATCTTAAAATCTGATTTTAGTTGGATCCGGCGAAAGATAGAGCTTTCTTTTTCTTTTCTTTTTTTTAACACACGCATACACACCACCACACACTCACACTGTAGTGGAATTTCACCACCTATGGTACTCGAACCCTCAACCAGGTGTTGGAACTCCTAAGAGTCTACCACCGGAGTAAGATAGAACTTTCATCTTGTAATAGGTCTGTCTAACAATCCAAGGGGATTTTCTAATCCAGAAAAATAAGAATTTCCTGAATTGGGAAATGTGGAAAATTCCGAAAAGAATTGGTAGTTCTTCAAATTTAGATTTGGGAGACGGGTTTTATGTAGGGCTGAAAATCTTTTGATATCCAATGATTTAAATAAAAAGAAACAAGATCGGCTTCTAGATCTAAAGATTTTAGGAGAAAAGGAAGAGAGTAGGGTTAGAGAAAAAAAGTACCTTGAGAAAAGAAAGAAGTAGAGGATGAGAAATCACTTCCCTAGGCCTCACGCCCTCTTCCAATCACTGGAAGTCGAAGACGAAATCGTCAGAAGCAAAAAAGCTCTCATTTTTCTTTCATAAACATAACAGAACATGCTATAGGTTTAGGGCAACTCTTATAAATTCGTAATTACATGAAATTACCAAAACACCCCTACTAAAAAAAATTTAAAAAAAAAAAGAAAAAGAGAGAAATTCACACAAAATTATGCGCAAACTGTCTCAAAACTTAAATAAATCAAATGTTCATAAACTAAATACAAATTTAAGATGCCCGATGGGCCCGAATGATAGCGCCGTGAAGGTGGTATAATGAAGGCAGGCCGTGACAATCCAATGGTCCGATCACACCATCCTTGTGATCCAATGGTCTAAATATCTCCTTTATGCAACTTACACATGCCACGAACACATGTGTAAGGTCTTCAACTTCTAGAGACTCGACCCGTACTCGTCATCTAACCACATTGACACGGGTAACGCACGCTTCCTGCATTGATATACTTTAAATGACCTGGTGTCCGCATCAACTAAACCCAGCAGTGTTTAGTCCTCATCCAAATCGATTCATATAAAGACATGTTGTAGTGTGATGTTTTACCTATGGATGTAGGTCACATCATTCTCGGGAGGCCGTGGTTATACGATAGAGATGTCACAATTTTTTGTCGCTCGAATGCATGTACATTCACGCATGAGGGCAAGAAAATCAAGATTAATCCGTTGCCACCCAAAACCCACACGGACAAGGCTAGGGATGTGAAAACGAGTGAGTCAAGGAAGGATGTGAGGAAATCTATTCCGAAGTCTCTACATATCATAAATGCAAAAGAGTTTGAGAAAGAGACAGGATGATTCGACGACGTACGCCCTAATGGCTAGGGAAGTTACACCCGAGGTTCATGTAGAGTTACCCCCTGAGATGAATTCGGTTCTCGAGGAGTACAGTGATGTATTCCCTAAGGATTTACTGGATGAACTTCCACCTATGCGGGACATCCAGCATGCCATTGATCTCGTCCCGGGGGTCTACTTTATTGAACTTTCCTCATTACAAGATGAATCCTACAGAGCATGCATTATTGCATAGGCAGGTAAATGAGCACCTGCGAAAGGGTTTCATCCTTGAGAGCATGAGTCCGTGTGCCGTACCAACGCTATTAACGCCTAAGAAAGATGGTACGTGGCAGATGTGTGTGGACAGTAGGGCCATTAATAAGATCACGATCAAGTATCGGTTTCCGATACCGAGGCTTGATGATATGTTAGACATGATGGCCATATCCACCATTTTTTCCAAGATAGACCTCAAGAATGGGTATCACTAAATACGCATACGCCGTGGAGATGAGTGGAAGACAGCCTTCAAGACGAAGGATGGGTTGTACGAGTGGTTGGTCATACCTTTTAGCTTGACTAATGTACCCAATACTTTTATGCGTGTGATGACCCAGGTTTTAAGACCCTTTATGGGGAAGTTCTTAGTGGTTTATTTTGATGACATAATCATATATAGTACCACTAAAGAGCTACATCTCAACCACTTGAGGCAGGTCTGTAGTGTCCTGAGGGTGGGGAGATTATGTGGAAACCTTAAGAAATATTCGTTCAGGGTCCATAGTGTCGTCTATAGGAATGCGAGTAGATCTAGAAAAAGTTAAAGTCATGGTTGACTAGCCTGAACCGCGGAACATACATGATGTGAGAAGCTTTCATGGCTTAGCTACATTTTATTGTCGGTTCATTCGAGGATTTAGTACTATTATGGCTCCTGTTACTGATTGCATTAAAAAGGGGGAGTTCATATGGTTTAAGGCCGCAGCTAAAGCATTCAAAGATATTAAGGGCAAGATGATAGAGGCTCCCGTCATGTGTCTTCCAGATTTTTCTAAAGTCTTTGAAGTAGCGTGTGATGCTTCAGGCATAGGTATTGGAGTACTAAGCTAAGAGGGTCATCCAGTTGCCTATTTTAGTGAGAAACTGAATGAGGCAAAACAAAAGTATTCCACTTATGACAAAGAATTTTATGCGGTAGTGCAGTCGCTACGTCATTGGCGTCATTATCTTCCACTGAGAGAAATTATTTGTTTTCTTATCACAAGGCTTTGAGGTATTTGAATTCCCAAAAGAAGCTTAACCCAAGGCATGCCAAGTGGGCAGCGTTTCTTTAGGAATATTCATTTATCCTAAAACATAAAGCCGAGATCGATAACAAACCAGCCGATGCCCTTAGTAAGAGAGTGACATTGCTCAACTCCTTGAGTGTAGAAGTAGTCGGGTTTTAGCAATTGGAAGACGAGTATCCCATGTGTCCGGATTTTGGGGGAACATACGTGTCACTCTTAGGTGCCCAGCATAGTTCGGGTAAGTTTGTGTTGAAAGATGGTTTCCTTTTCAAAGGAGACCGACTTTGTATTCCCCGCACTTCCCTCCGGGATTTCCTTATTTGGGAGCTTTATGTTGGAGTTATTGTTGGCCATTCTGGTCGAGACAAAACCATCGCCCTAGTGGAGGATCGATTTTATTGGCCAAGTCTCAAGCGAGATGTAGCCAAAATTTTAGGGCAATGTCGAACATGTCAATTTGCAAAACAGAAGAAGCAAAATACTGGATTGTACACGCCATTGCCAGTGCCACATGCACCGTGGCAAGACATTAGTATGGATTTCGTGCTTGGATTTCCTAAGACACTTAAAAGGCGCAATTCCATTTTTGTGGTCGTGGACCATTTTTCAAAAATGGCCCACTTTCTCCCTTGTTCTAAAACCTCAGATTTGTCCAACAAAGCCAAAATTTTCTTTGAGGGGGTGGTTCGATTACATGGTTTGCCTCAGACCATAGTGTCTAACAAGGATGTCCGGTTTACTAGTTATTTTTTGAAGACATTATGACATATGATGGGTACGAGACTCTAGTTCTCGTCTGCCTACTATCCTCAAACTGATGGCTAAACTGAGGTTGTGAATCTAAGTCTCGAAAATCTACTACGATGTTTGGTGGGTGAACACACTAAAACTTGGGACTTAATCCTGCCAGTCGCCAAGTTTGCATATAACAGTTTAGTTAATAGGTCCATGGGTATGAGTTCATTCAAGATTGTTAGTGGTTACAAACCTAGACTACCCATAGATTTGTTATCTATGTCAGTCACCTAGCGGACCTCAGAATCAGCTGATGCATTTTCCCATCACATTCATGAGTTGCATGCAGAGATTAGGAGGCGATAAATGCTAGTAATGAACAATACAAAATTTCAACTAACTTACATCGTAGAATTCAAGAATTTAATGAGGGTGATTATGTAATGGCTAGGATGAGGCCAGAACGGTTCCCACAAGGTACCATTAAGAAGTTACAAGCACGCAGTGTTGGACCATTTAAGATTCTGAAAACGATTGGGTCCAATGCATATGTGATAGCTCTTCCACCTCGTATGGGGATTAGTTCAACATTCAATGTGGAGGATCTAATGCCTTGTTCAAGCCATCCCATAGACGCTAATTTTGTTCCAAACCATTGGTCAATTTCTGAATTTTCTTCCCAACTCACACCACCTATGCCTACCATACCTGAGAAAAGAGAAAAAATTGAAGGAATTGTGGATGAGCAAATTGTTTCCACTCGGGACGGTGGATTTCAAAGGTACTTAGTGAAGTGGAAGAAAAGACAATCATCCGACTGTACATAGCTAATGGAAGCGGAGTTGTAGAGACTAGATCCAGATTTGTTAGAAAAGCACAAGAGTTTTATCTCGCCGGCGTCGAGATCTTCTCAGCCGATAGGAGTTGATGCGGACACCAGGCCATTCAAAGTATATCAACGCGGGAAGCATGCGTTACCCGTGTCAATGTGGTTAGATGACGAGTATGGGTCAGGTCTCTAGAAGTTGAAGACCTTACACGTGTTCATGACATGTGTAAGTTGCCTAAAGGAGATATTTAAACCATTGGATTGCGAGGATGGTGTAATCAGAACGTTGGATCATCACGGCCCACCTTCATTACACCACCTTCATGGCACTATCATCGAGGCCCATCGGGCAGCTTAAATTTGCATTTAATTTATGAACATTTGATTTATTTAAGTTTTGAGACAGTTTGCGCACAATTTTGTACAAATTTCTTTTTTCTTTTTTTGAAACTTTTTTGAGTTGGGGTATTTTGGTATTTCATGTAATTACGAATTTATAAGGGTAACCCTAAACCTATAGTATGGTATATTTATGAAAGAAAAGGGAGAGTTTTTTGCTTTCGATGATTTCGTCTTCGACTTCCAGTGATTGGAAGAGGACGTGAGGCCCAGGGAAGTGATTTCTCATCCCCTACTTCTTTCTCCTTCTTTCTTTTCTTAAGGTACTCTTTTTCTTTAACCCTATTCTCTTCCTTTTCTCCTAAAATCTTTAAAACTAGAAGCCGATCTTGTTTCTTTTTATCTAAATCATTAGATATCAATAGATTTTCAGCCCACATTAAATCCATCACTCAAATCTAAATTTGAAGAACCACAACTTCTTTTCTGAATTTTTCACATTTCTCAATCCAGGAAATTCCTATTTTTCTAGATTAGAAAATCCACTTGGATCGTTAGACGGACCTATTGTAAGACGAAAGTTCTATCTTTCGCCGGATCCAACTAAAATCATATTTTAAGATATAATATTTTGTGTTTGTGATGGATGGCCATAATCAATGCATATTAACCTTGTTTCTTTCTTGTGTTTATGATGTATAAGGCTGATATATATATATATAAAGATTGCATAAATCTGCCCCTTTCAAATACCATGTTCGTTTGAAGGTTGGATTAGGCCATCCTACATCAGATAAGAATGTTGGTTTTTGCCTTGACATGTTTGAAGTCAACCAAATGGGCCCTAATTGAACTCACAAATCAAACATGATTTGGTGAACTAGGGCCCGTTACATTGAAATACAATAAAAAGAAGATAAAAACATGAGGCAAAAAAAAATAATAATAATAAGAATAAGAAAAAAGGTGATGGTTTGCCCTTTTTATGATTTTCCCCATGATGGTCCATTTCGCTTCGATTTGTCAAATCCCACTCAAATTTTTGTTCTAAACCCCAAAATAGGCCTAAATCTAGTCTTAAATGATTTTATAAGCTTCCTCAATAGTTTAAATGAAAAAAGAACAGGAAAAATAGAGAAACATTTTCAAATTTGGACCTTTATGGTTGTATTTGACACATTGGGCCTATATTAGCACCAATGCACCAGGAATTGGCCGATATAGCTCGATATTGGCGGCCCATTTTTTTTTAACAGGGGCCAAGATAGCTCTGTATCGCATATCGCATTAAGCCGATAGGGATACGATATGCCTATCTCGGCTAATTCCAACATGGAAATTTCAATTCATGAATGTAGCGCCTTGTGCACTTGGGAGATATAAGCTAGTAAGAGTGCCCTGACGTTTTTCCTCTTGCTCTAGTTTGCTTAACATAGTCTCAGAGAGGGTTACATCACGTTGATTTTGTCTATAGGTTTGTTCTTCATCCATTTGTTGATGGTTTGAGATCTCCAAACACGTGGCTTGCCCATAAGTTGGCCCTTACGTTCCTTGCTCAAGCTTTCTTGATATTGTCGAGTGTGATTTCGTGCCAGCATGTCTCCAAGCTCGATTTCGGCATGTCTCATAGCTCAATGAGGGCTTTCGTTACATGTCAATGTATCTCCAAGCTCAACGAGCACTATCATTTTGTGCCAGTATGTCTCCACAATCAGCAAGGGTTGTTGATGGTAGTGGTGTAGTACTTGTTGTCGAGGTGGAGGTGGAGCCTCTAATGATGCTCATGGTAATGCTCGAGAAAAGATAAATCCAACTATTTTTGGCAACAGTTTCCTCTCTACCATTTTTGCTCTTGCCTTTGCCTTCATTAGGTTGTGGAGTAGACATTGTACAACTGATTATTGTTTTGATGTGTGCCAATTGTTTGATATGAAGGGTTTTAAGTTTTCAAATTTGGACCTTTATGGCCATATCAGCCATATTGGACCTATATTGGCGCTGATACACCACGAATCAGCTGATACAGCTTGATACGGCCCAATACAGCCCATTTTTTTAACAGGGGTTGACATAGCTCTGTATCGCATATCGTATCGAGCCGATATGGATACGATACACCTATCTCAGCTTATACAATATGAATATTTCAATTCATGAATGCAGCACCTTGTGCCCTTGGGAGTTGTAGCCTGTAAACTAGTAAGAGTGCCCCCGGCCCATCTCTTAATACAAAACTCATGTTTTTCTTCTTGCTTTAGTTTGTTTAACATAGTATCAAAGTAGGTTAGATCATGTTGATTTTGTCTATAGGTTTGTTCTTCATCCATTTGTTGATGGTTTGCGATCTCCAAACACTAGGTGGCTTGCCCATAAGTTGGCCCTCATGTTCCTTGCTCAAGCTTTCTTGATGTTGTCGGGTGTCATTCCGTGCCGGCATATCTCCAAGCTTGATTTCGCCATGTTTCATAGCTTGGCAAGGGATTTTGTTTTGTGTCGAATGTTGATGTATCTCGAAGTTCAACGAGCGCTATCATTATGTGCCAACATGTCTCCACAGTCAACAAGGGTTGTTTGTTGGCGGTAGTGGTGTAGTACTCGTTGTCAAGGTGGAGGTGGAGCCTCTGATGATGCTCATGGTAATGCTTGAGAAATGACAAATCCAAGTAATTTTTGTAACGATTGCCTCTTTGTCATTTTTGCTCTTGCCTTTGCCTCTGTTGGTAAGCGGAGTAAAAATTGTACAGTTGGTTATTGTTTTGACGCGTGCAAATTGTTTGATGTAATTCTCACCCAACATGACATGGCTAATGATAGTTTGATGGCTCGATGATTGTCAATTTCAGCTATGGCCTACAATTTCAAGAGAAGATTCAGTGGACATCAAAAGATCAATTTAAAGGCAATTTGCAACCAAAGATCGCAAATCCAACCATGTTGAGTTGTTGACAATACAAACTCAACCTTTATGTTTATTTATTTTTGTTCCACATCGGATAGTTAGGAATGTGGGTTGTCACACCCAGCCACAAAATGGGCTCAAGTTTTCTACTCAAAGGAGTGAGTGTGTACGCAATGTAGCACCTTGTGCACCTGGGAGCTCTAAGCTAGGAAGAGTGCCCTGGCTCTTTTCTTCATATACATCTATTGTATTTTCTCTTGCTTTAGCTTGTTTGACAGCCAATACAAAGAGAGGATCTATATATATTATAAGGGGGAAATGCCATTGGAAAGAGCATCTTTCTGAGAAAATGAAATGCGGCAACTATTAAGCAATTTTGAAGATTGACATGGCGAGGGAAGGATACCAGGAAACAAAGAAGCAATGCTTCCAAAATCAAGATTGATGGACACAGAGAACAGAACAGAAGTGTCCTTACAGACTATTGGATGAATTCTCTCTGATGTAGCTCAATTCTCTAATTTTTCCTTCTTGATAGAACATCTAAGTAGGCGGTGTTCTCATAGTGCCTCAAGATGCATGTTCTCAGTAGGTACAAACACGAAATTATAATGTCTGGCCATCCCTTCGTGATTCTCTCATGATGGTTGAAAGAACCATTGAGAAAATTAAAGACAGTTGCTTGTATGGAACAGCAACGGGAACAAGCTACTGTTTCAAACATGTCTTCTATATTGAGTCATATTGTAAATTTGAAGGGTGGGAATAGGACAAAATCAACTTATACATTGGAAGATTTCCTTCAATTTTTTTTTTCCTAGAAAATAATGGAATGAATTCTTAAAACGTATAGATAGGAAGATATGATCAGGTTGGCATTCTAAGTTCTAACTTCCACAAAGTTTTGGTCAATTAATATCATGTCATGGAATTTTCTATGTAATAATGATATAAGCATCATATCCAATTAGCCATTGGAAAGAAGCCAATCTTGGCAGTAATCGAACTCCATTCAACTGCATTCAATCCATAAGAAGAATAAAAAGATTTGACAGTGATAGGCACCACACTCTTTTATTTTGAGTGAATCATACAACCTTTTCTTCTTTTTTTTTTTGAAAGGTTCATACACGATTTTAGTTAAATGGGATTCCAGCTGCAACTCATCTTTTATGATAATAGAAGCATTGAACAGAGTGGTAAAATATGAGTATAAATCAAAGGATTTAAAAGTGATAGTTGAAACAAATTAGACTTCAAGTAGTAGTTCACGCATGGAAGACGAAGAAGCCTCCAAGTTTTGAAGACAAGTTACTAGACATTTTTCAATTAAATAAAAAAGCACGCGTGAAGCACAAGTTCCAGCAATCAAAATTTCTAGCTGCATAGCACGCGTATTTGGAAACCAGTGAACTGAACTCTACCTTTCTTAGAACTATTCCAGGGTCACGAATGGAAGCGAGAAGGGCAGCTCTCTTAGAATCTGTAGGTACGAATTCAAGGAATATACAATGGTGTAACAACAATTAACACATAAATTGGGATGAAACTAACAAGAATGAGTACAAGATAAAAGGAAGTTATTCTGATATTTGAGGACCACTAGTTTACATGTCTTAAAGACTGTGACCGTGGCATTAGGAATGTTATTCTAGCATTTGAGCTTTTCTTCTATGGATGTGAGGCTAAGATGGTGATGGTGCAAGGCTAATTTAAACCGGCACATCCAGAAACAAAAAGAGCAAATATAAGTTAGAGAAGAGTTTTTTATTGGTAACAGTAATGCCTGATTTTGTAAATGAAATAATCTTCCCAACATGGAGATGCTAAACTTAAAGCCTTTTAAAAAATGGAGACACTAAAGCCTTTGGCAAATGAGTGGTGTCACTTCAAACCTCAACAACCGTTTGAAGGAATATGCCATATTTGAAAGTGCATGTATTGTATCTGTGAGACTAATGGCACAATAAATCCTATTCATTCATCAAGTTGGCCACATAATGCATGGACCGGTCTACCATTCAGGGTTTACCATTTTTGCATTGAAAATGTGTGACAAATCTGAGTCATTCAAATAAATGTGCCACATAATGCATAGGTCATTCTAGAATCAAATTTGACATAAAGAACATGTGTGATGGATCCATCCATTCATCAAGTGGACCATATAATGCATGGATCATCCTAAAGTTAATGCAATTAATCAATGCCAAAGAAAGCAATCAGTCCTGATTGATCATAATGACAGCATTTGATCATTGATTGTCCATCATGCATTCATCATCCACCTTTAATTGCACATCTCTCTCAAAAATCATTTTGATCCGATGATTCTAACCCTCCAACCAATGGCTATGGGCTATATTAGAGGCCTACTCATTGATCTAGACCGTCCATCATGTGCCCACCTTTCATTGCATGTCCGCCTCAAAAATTACTTTGATTAGATGATCATAAGCAACCTATCAATGGCGATGAAAATATATGGCTGATATTCATTATCGTAGAAACAAGGTACAAGTTGTGATCTAGACCATACATCATGAGCAGTCCACCTTACTCATACTTCCCAAAAAGGAACTTTGATTAGGTCATTCTAACCATTTGACCATCAACTAGAAAATAGAATATTATAGGTTTTGACATGTAGCACCCTCCCCCCTTTGTGATACCCCAAATAACTCCCTTCCTTTTTCGCATTCTCAGATAACTCCTTCCATTTTCTATATATGGTCAAAAACCTCCTTGTGGTTAGCTTCCATTGCCAACCCATGAAAAAACCATGACAGAGCCATTATAGTCATCTGTTGAACATATAAAAAAAATAGTTTTGCCTCTGTGCTATATAAAGAAGAGGAAAATGACTTTCCGCCCCTATAAACTATAGAATCTTTCAAAATCATGTAACCGACTTCCAATTTTTGGGCCTTGTCGCACGTGCATGCGAGGTCGAACCGCTTATAACATGGGCCCAACCAATGTCAAATGATCTGAACCTTCGTATGGCTAAGGTGAGATTTCAACCATTCATTATGTGGGTTTCAACAATATCAAATTCGTTCAACATACAGGTGTGTCCAAATTGTTCAACATACATGGACAAATTGGATCCTTTCAACATATATAGACGGAGTCTTATTTGTTCATTCATATAGACATCCGATTCGTTCAGCATATAGAGATGAATCTCATCCTTTGATAACACAGGCAAACCTGATCAATTCAAAATACAGACAAATATGAATTGCTCAACATATATAGACAAATATGATCTGTTTAATATAAATAGATGGATATGATCTGTTCATTCATATGTAAACGAATATGATCCCTGTCAACATACACACACAAATATGATCCATTAAAAAAATACATGATAATCCATTCAAAACACAAACTAATCTAAGTCATTAATATGCATAGAGGAATTTGATCTGCTGAATATACATAAACAAACTCTATTCATTTGTTATACATAGACATATAATCCGTTAATTCATACAAACATCTGATCCATTCAACATATAGACAAATCTAATCCAATCAAAACACAAAAGAATATAATACGTTGAACACGCGTAAACAAATCTTATCCGTTCAACATACATAGATGAATATGACCCATTCAATCAACAAGATGGATAGGTAACTCCTTATCCTGGCAATTCAATAATATTCAAAATTGTATTGAACTAGAGTACATATTAACATTTGAAACCCTCTATTGGTTTGGAATGTTGGATAGAATGACTTCGGCTGAGATGGGTAAATCGAGTTATTCAGATTGGGAAATGTTTTTGGACTGTATGTGCATAGTCTTGTAGAAAGTTCTTGGACTGTTTGTAGACTTGTATGGGGCGCACCTTCTATGTGGATCATTATGTGGGCCCACTTTTTATGTCCACCATCCATCATGTGGGGCGCACCTTCTACATGGATCATCTATCACGTTGGGCCACTTTGAATATGGGTCATCCATCATGCGAGACCTTGGATGTGGACCATCCATTAGGTGGGACCCACTTGATGTGGACTGTCCATCACGAGGAGCCACACTTTGATGCAGGACATCCATCATGTGAGGCCCACTCTGTCCATTATGTTGGCCCGCCTTAATGTGGACCATTAATGATGTGGGGGGCCAACTTCGATATGGGCCATTCATCATGTTGGCCCACCTTTGATGTCAAATGTCGATCATGTGGGTCCCACCTTTGAGGTGGATGGTCCATCATGTGGGCCATACCTTTAATGTCCACCATCCATCATGTAGGTCCCACCTTTGATATGGATCATCCATCAAGTGGGGCCACACTTTTGATGCAGGCCATCCATCACCTTTGATGTACCTGTCCATTATGTGAGCCCACCTTGACATGGACCATTCATCATGCAAAGCCCTGCCTTCTATATGAGTTGTTCATCAAGTTGGCCCACCTTAGAGAGATTGGAAAGATAAGAAAAGAGGGCAAAATAGGAATTACTTTAATAAGTTTTAAGGACAAACTTGTCAAAAAATTAGCCAAAAATGTCTACCCACAATAGATTCCCCAGATTGCGTGGGATGACCAATTGCAGCAAAATCCGAAGCATTGATGACTTCCAAAATGCCGAATCTGTCCATCTTAAAAAAACTTTAAAACCAATTCCAATTCCCTACCCAAACCAAGCCCAAGCTAAATTCTAAGACAAGTCCAATCCTAAGCCAAATTCAAGTCAAATGTGAGTCAAATCCAAGAGGTACATCAATAGGAGGCTTATCCAAAGGAGAACACATCCAAAAGTTAACTTTCCCCCTCCCAAATTACCCTTGGATTCCTTCTTAATAACACCATCTACCACTTTCAAAGCAAATGAGGAAATGACATATATCACCAAGCCCCTCTTAGACAATGAGAACATTCCATGTGTTATTTTTAACCCTTACATAACATTTAATTACACCCTTACTATCCCTCAAAGTATAAAAATGGATTTCCCCTCTCATTCTCTACACACCAAAGAGGGAGAGAGGAGGGGGCTCACCCACATCCTTCTTCTCCTTAAGCACTTAGCCTAGCCACCCAACCTAGCCCAACCTAGCCACCCAACCTAAACCAACCTATCTCAACCTAGCCCATCTATCTCATCCAAACACTCAAACCAATCCAGTCAATCCAAGCCACTCATCCAAAGCCTATCTCATATCTAAGTCAATCCATTCAAAGCTATCATCCAAACTAAATAAGTCATCTCAATGGTCTAGATCTTACAAAGTAGGGTATGGATTGAAGATATCAAATCATCTCTTTTGCGAAGAATATCGGTTCTCTTCTTCCCTCTCCTACAACTTCGTTTTGTCGGTCACCTCACATGGTACATTACTGCTTTCTTCTACTTTTCTTATAGTTACTCGCAACACTCACTCCCTTTTCAAACCCCCTGCTTTCGCAATCTATACAAGTGTATGCTCTGCAACTTGTTGGAATCCCGGATCTTGTCCATCAGAAACCCGGATCGACTAAGATTTTATATTTTTTACTATCTTGAGTCAGACATTACACTTGCATCATCCTTGCATTCCATACATCCATATACCTTGAATCCACCACGCTAGTCTATCCGAGTGTATGCTCTATGGCTTGCCAGGATACCAGATCCTGCCCATCAAAAACTCAGATCAATTGAATTTTGACTGCTTCTCTAAGTGTTGTGAGTAGCTATAAGTAAAATAAAGTAGTAATATACCACGTGAGGTGACCAACAAAACGGAGTTATGGGAGAGGGTGGAAGAGACCTGATACTCTTCACAGAAGAGATTATCAAATATCTTCAACCCCAACCCTACTCCACAAGATCTAGACCATTGAGATGACTTATATGGTTTGGATGATAACTTCGAACGGATTAGATTGACTTAGATATGAGCTAGGCTTTGGATGATTGGCTTGGATTGACTAGATTAGTTGAAGGGTTTAAATGGTTTGGATGGGCTAGATGGGTTAGGTTGAGATAGGTTGGGCTAGGTTGGGTGGTTAGGCTAAGTGTTTAAAGAGAAGAAAGGTGTGGATGACTCCCTCCTCTCTCCCTCACTTTGGTGCATAGAGAATAAGAGAGAAAATCCATTTTTACAGTTGGAGGGATGGCAATGGTGTAATTAAAAGTTACGTAAGGGTTAAAAATAACACATGAAATGTTCTCATTAGCTAAGAGAGGCTTGGTGCCACAAGGCATCCCCTCATTTACTGCGGAAGTGGTAGAGGGTGTAATTAAGAAGAAATCTAATGACATTTTGAGAGGGAAAAAGTTGACTTTTGGATGTGTTTTCCCTTGAATAAGCATCTCCTTGATGCACCTCTTGGATTTAGCTTGAATTTGGCTTGAAATTGGATTAGGGTTTGGCTTAGAATTGGACTTGGCTTGGCTTAGAATTTAGCTTGATCTTGATTTTGGGCTTGATTTGGGTATGTAATTAGGCTTGGTTTTGGAGTATTTTAGGGTGGACAACTTCAAGATTTCGAAAGTCATCAATAGTTCGGATATTGCTGCAATTGGTCATCCCGTGTAGGGTGGGGTGTCTGCAACAGGTAGACATTTTTGGCTAATTTTTTGACAAGTTTGTCCTAAAACTTTTTGAAGTCATTCCCATCTTGCCCTCTTTTCTGCTCTTTACAATCTCTCTAAGGTGGGAGAACATGCTAAACAACCCATATTGAAGGTGGGGCTCCGCATGATGAATGGTCCACATCAAGGTGGACCCACATAATGGATGCTCACATCAAAGGTGGGCCCCACATGATGGATGGCCCGCAACAAAGTGTGGCTCCACTTGATGGATGGTCCACATCAAAGGTGGGACCCACATGATGGATGAGGGACATCAAAGGTGGGCCTTACTCATCTCAATCAATCCAGATTTCTGATGGACAGGATCTGGGCTTCCAACAAGTCGCAGAGCATACACCTAGATAAATTGAGAAAGCATGAGATTTGAGTAGGAAGTGGGTGTTGCGAGTAGATATAAGCAAAGTAAAATAATAATAAAAAACAGTAATGTACCACGTGAGGTGACCGACAAAACGGAAATGTGAGAGAGGGAAGAAGAGACCCAATATTCTTCATAGAAGAGATGATCAGATATTTTCAACCATGACCCTACTCCGCAAGATTTAAACCATTGAGATGACTTATATGAGTTGGATGATGGCTTCAAACGGACTGGATTGGCTTAAATATGAGCTGGGCTTTGAACGAGCAGCTTGGATTGAGTAGATTGGTTGAAGGGTTTGGATGGTTTGGAAAGACTATATATGCCAAGTTGAGACAGTTTGGGCTAGGTTAGGTAGCTAGGTTGAGATAGGTTGGGCTAGGTTGGGTGACTAGGTTGGGTGACTAGGTTAGGATAGGTTGGGCTAGGTTAGGTGGCTAGGTTAAGTGCTTAAAGAGAAGAAGGGTGTGGGTAAGCTCCCTCCTCTCCCTCTCTTTAGTGTGTAGAGAATGAGAGGGGGGACCCCTTTTTTTTATAGTTAGAGGAATGGCAAGGGTGTAATTAAAGGTTAAGGGTTACAAATAACACATGGAATGTTATAATTGGCTAAGAGGAGCTTGGTGCCTATGGCATCCCCTCATTTGCTTTTGGAGCGGTAGAGAGTGTAATTAAAAAGAAATTCAATAGCATTTTGGGGGGAGTTGACTTTTGGATGTGTTCTCCATTGGGTAAGCCTCCCCTTGATGCACCTCTTGGATTTAGCTTCAATTTGGCTCACATTTGGCTTGAATTTGGCTTAAGATTGGACTTCGCTTGGCTTATGATTTGGCTTAGGATTAGACTTGGCTTGGCTTAGGATTTGACTTGGCTTGGCTTAGAATTTGGCTTGGGCTTGATTTGGGTATGGAATTGGGCTTGGTTTTGGAGTTTTTTTGGGTTGGATGGATTCAGAATTTTAGAAGTGTCATCAATGGTTCGAATCTTGCTGGAATTGGTCATCCCATGCAGGGTAAGGTGTCTACACCCGCTTAAGCCAAATAAGCTCTTTAAAAAAAAGTGACATCTCCATCACTTAATTTTTTAGAAACTAAATAGTCTATTTTCAAAATAAGAACTTAATTTTCTAGAATAAGCAAATAACCTCTAATTAGTAGAGATGCCAAACGGCCCCTAGGTGATGCTCAATTGCATTACGTTTGTTGGTTTAAATCTAAGCATGAGTTTGTTTGTTTCATTTACTTTCAACAGGCAATGTCTAGAATAGGTGATGGTCTTGAGAATGTGATGTTATTCATGTAAGCAATGTTGTCAAAACAGCAATTGTATCGTGAGTTGTTATAAGGGTCCAATCATATCTCACTAGAAGTTGTACTGTAAATTGTAAGATTTTTTCTAATCATCTTAAAAAGGGGAAACTCTGAAAAATAAATAATTAGAAAAAAAAAACTAAAAAATCATCCATTTTCCATCAATATGGATAATGAAAAATGATATATATCATGATATTATAAATTAAGAACCCGTATACGGTAATTTCGCAAGTGTAAACGTGCCTCCACAACTTCCTGTCTTCTTCTCTATTAAACCTACAACACACGAGCCTCGGCAACTTCAAATTCCTTAATTATCCCAAAAATCTCTCCTAAATTTTGTTTTTTTTCAAATCCCCATAATCATCGGTGGAAACTTGGTTTCCTTCCAAAACAATTCTCTTCGAAGAAAAACAAGGGGTTTAGGGTTTTCTTACATGATCCGGCAATGTCCACCGCAACCCACCAAATCCAATCGATTGAGGCTCCCTCAGGCAGACAAAATAGGTACGAGATTTTTTTTTTCTATATTTAATAATATCATGCATTTATCGGCGATATTGCACGATAAATTGAGATATTGTGCGATATATCGCACGATATCCAAAAATCGGGGATTTTTTTTATAATTTCTAGGGGGTTTCATGCCGCTGAGGACCGATAATGATAATATCGGCCAATATATCAGCCGATAGTATCAATATTACGAACACTGGTCTTATGAAGGGATCAAATTTGTTTGCATGTTGAACGGATCAAATTTGTCTATGTGCATTGAACAAATCACATTCATCTATGTTGAATAGATCATATTGGACTATGTATGATGAACGGATCAAATCTTTTTATCTATGTTGAACAGATCATATTTTTCTATGTATATTGAACATATTAGATTTGTCTACATATGTTGAATGGATCATATTTGTTTGTATGTTGAATGCATAAGAACTGTTATGGTATGTTAAATGGGTCAGATTTATCGCTAATTGTTGAATGGATTAGATTCATCTGTGTACAATGAATGGATCAGATTCATCTATGTACGTTGAATAGCTCATAGTCGTGTATGTATGTTGTACGGATCATGTCTCTGTGCATTCAACAGAACATATTTGTCTTTGTTTTGCATGCATCAGATTTGTCTATATATGTTGAATGGATCAGATCCGTCTATGCATGATGAATGGATCAGATTTTCATATGCATGTTGTACGGATTAGATTTGTCTATGTTGAACAAAATTGGTTTGTCCATGTTATGAACAAATCAAAATCATATATTTATGTTGAACAAATCATATTCATCGTGAGTGACCGAACCATTTAAAGTCTAATTTCCCTCATCTTATTACCCATTAGTTCTACTCCTAACTTCTATCTAATGCATTCGTTTCTAACTCTATCCTTTGTCTTGCTACTCATCCATCTCAACATACTCGTTACAACCACGCTCATCCTATGAACATGTTGTTCCCTAACTGCCCAATATTTTGTCCCATAAAGCACGATTGGTCTTATAGATATCTCAAAAAAAAATACCCATTAGTTTGATTGGTATGCAACGTCCTAGTTCAATGAGCAACATCCACCTCAATCTTTCCGCTCTCATGAACTACTATCTACCCATGACATTGAAAATTGCCATTGTTAGGTAATTCTTCATGAACAATCTTAACTACTCCACTCCTATTGTTACTAAAATTGCATACCATATACTTTCTTTTAGTCCAACTAATTTTAAAATCTTTAGAGTCTAATATCACATACATGTGTAGCAAGGCCCAAAAATTGGAGGTCACTCGCACAACTTTGACTCTATCCTTCCTTGTCTAGCCACTCATCCATTTCAACTACACATCCTATGAACATGTTGTTCCTTAACTGCCCAACATTTTTTCCCATAAAGCATGATTCGTCTTATAGCTATCCTAGAAATCCCCCCTTTAGTTTGATTGGTATGCAGAATTCACAAACAAAAAAAAAAAAACCTCCAGAAGCACATCTCCACTTCATCTACCCATCTCTAGTTCAATGAGCAACATCCTTCCCAGTCTTTCCACTCTTACGAACTATCAACCAACATTGAAAATAGCCGTCTTTGGGTACTTCTTCGTCAACAATCTTAACAACTCCACTCCTATTGTTACTAAAATTGCATTCCGTATACAAATTTTAAAACTTTTATATTCTCACATGCATG